>NC_064811.1:181975392-182157130 GCF_023721935.1 Panthera uncia
CCCCATGGGTTTCTGTTAAGTTTCTCAGGATCCACATAAGAGTGAAACCATATGGTATCTGTCTTTCTCTGTATGGCTTATTTCACTTAGCATCACACTCTCCAGTTCCATCCACGTTGCTACAAAGGGCCATATTTCGTTCTTTCTCATTGCCATGTAGTACTCCATTGTGTATATAAACCACAATTTCTTTATCCATTCATCAGTTGATGGACATTTAGGCTCTTTCCACAATTTGGTTATTGTTGAGAGTGCTGCTAAAAACATTGGGGTACAAGTGCCCTTATGCATCAGTACTCCTGTATCCCTTGGGTTAATTCCTAGCAGTGCTATTGCTAGGTCATAGGGTATGTCTATTTTTATCTTTTTGAGGAACCTCCACACTGTTTTCCAGAGTGGCTGCACCAGTTTGCATTCCCACCAAAAGTGCAAGAGGGTTCCCGTTTCTCCACATCCTCTCCAACATCTATAGTCTCCTGATTGTTCATTTTGGCCACTCTGACTGGCATGAGGTGATATCTGAGTGTGGTTTTGATTTGTATTTCCCTGATGAGGAGCGACGTTGAGCATCTTTTCATGTGCCTGTTGGCCATCCGGATGTCTTCATTAGAGAAGTGTCTATTCATGTTTTCTGCCCATTTCTTCACTGGGTTATTTGTTTTTCGGGTGTGGAGTTTGGTGAGCTCTTTATAGATTTTGGATACTAGCCCTTTGTCCGATATGTCATTTGCAAATATCTTTTCCCATTCCGTTGGTTGCCTTTTAGTTTTGTTGGTTGTTTCCTTTGCTGTGCAGAAGCTTTTTATCTTCATAAGGTCCCAGTAGTTCATTTTTGCTTTTAATTCCCTTGCCTTTGGGGATGTGTCAAGCAAGAAATTGCTACGGCTGAGGTCAGAGAGGTCTTTTCCTGCTTTCTTCTCTAGGGTTTTGATGGTTTCCTGTCTCACATTCAGGTCCTTTATCCATTTTGAGTTTATTTTTGTGAATGGTGTGAGAAAGTGGTCTAGTTTCAGTCTTCTACATGTTGAAGTCCAGTTCTCCCAGCCCCATTTGTTAAAGAGACTGTCTTTTTTCCATTGGATGTTCTTTCCTGCTTTGTCAAAGATTAGTTAGCCATACGTTTGTGGGTCTAGTTCTGGGGCTTCTATTCTATTCCATTGGTCTATGTGTCTGTTTTTGTGCCAATACCATGCTGTCTTGATGATGACAGGTTTGTAGTAGACGCTAAAGTCTGGGATTGTGATGCCTCCTGCTTTGGTCTTCTTCTTCAAAATTACTTTGGCTATTCGGGGCCTTTTGTGGTTCCATAAGAATTTTAGGATTGCTTGTTCTTGTTTCGAGAAGAATGCTTGTGCAATTTTGATTGGGATTGCATTGAATGTGTAGATAGCTTTGGGTAGTATTGACATTTTGACAATATTTATTCTTCCAATCCATGCGCAGGGAATGTCTTTCCATTTCTTTATATCTTCTTCAATTTCCTTCATAAGCTTTCTATAGTTTTCAGCATACAGATCTTTTACATCTTTGGTTAGATTTATTCCTAGGTATTTTATGCTTCTTGGTGCAATTGTGAATGGCATCAGTTTCTTGATTTGTCTTTCTGTTGCTTCATTGTTAGTGTATAAGAATGCAACTGATTTCTGTACATTGATTTTGTATCCTGCAACTTTGCTGAATTCATGTATCAGTTCTAGCAGACTTCTGGTGGAGTCTATCGGATTTTTCATGTATAATATCATGTCATCTGCAAAAAGTGAAAGCTTAACTTAATCTTTGCCAATTTGGATGCCTTTGACTTCCTTTTGTTTTCTGATTGCTGATGCTAGAACTTCCAACACTATGTTAAACAACAGCGGTGAGAGTGGACATAGCTCTCGTGTTCCTGATCTCAGGGAAAAAGCTCTCAGTTTTTCCCCATTGAGGATGATGTTAGCTGTGGGCTTTTCATAAATGGCTTTTATGATCTTTAAGTATGTTCCTTCTATCCCGACTTCCTGAAGGGTTTTTATTAAGAAACGGTGCTGAATTTTGTCAAATGCCTTTTCTGCATCGATTGACAGGATCATATGGTTCTTATCTTTTCTTTTATTAATGTGATGTATCACGTTGATTGATTTGCGAATGTTGAACCAGCCCTGCATCCCAGGAGCGAATCCCACTTGATCATGGTGAATAATTCTTTTTCTATGCTGTTGAATTCGATTTGCTAGTATCTTATTGAGAATTTTTGCATCCATATTCATCAGGGATATTGGCCTGTAGTTCTCTTTTTTTACTCGGTCTCTGTCTGGTTTAGGAATCAAAGTAATACTGCCTTCATAGAATAAGTCTGGAAGTCTTCCTTCCCTTTCTATTTTTTGGAATAGCTTGAGAAGGATAGGTATTATTTCTGCTTTAAACGTCTGGTAGAACTCCCCTGGGAAGCCACCTGGTCCTGGACTCTTATTCGTTGGGAGATTTTTGATAACTGATTCAATATCTTCACTGGTTATGGGTCTGTTCAAGCTTTCTATTTCCTCCTGATTCAGTTTTGGAAGAGTGTGGGTGTTTAGGAATTTGTCCATTTCTTCCAGGTTGTCCAGTTTGTTGGCATATAATTTTTCATAGTATTCCCTGATAATTGCTTGTATCTCTGAGGGATTGGTTGTAATCATTCCATTTTCATTCATGATTTTATCTATTTGGGTCATCTCCCTTTTCTTTTTGAGAAGCCTGGCTAGAGGTTTATCAATTTTGTTTATTTTTTCAAAAAACCAACTCTTGGTTTCGTTGATCTGCTCTACAGTTTTTTTAGCTTCTACATTGTTTATTTCTGCTCTGATCTTTATTATTTCTCTTCTTCTGCTGGGTTTAGGCTGCCTTTGCTCTTCTGCTTCTATTTCCTTTAGGTGTACTGTTAGATTTTGTATTTGGGATTTTTCTTGTTTCTTGAGATAGGCCTGGATTGCAATGTATTTTCCTCTCAGGACTGCCTTCGCTGCATCCCAAAGCGTTTGGATTGTTGTATTTTCATTTTCATTTGTTTCCATATATTTTTTAATTTCTTCTCTAATTGCCTGGTTGACCCACTCATTCTTTAGTAGGGTGTCCTTTAACCTCCATGCTTTTGGAGGTTTTCCAGACTTTTTCCTGTGGTTGATTTCAAGCTTCATAGCATTGTGGTCTGAAAGTATGCATGGTATGATTTCAATTCTTGTATACTTATGAAGGGCTGTTTTGTGACCCAGTATGTGATCTTCCTTGAAGAATGTTCCATGTGCACTCGAGAAGAAAGTATACTCTGTTGCTTTGGGATGCAGAGTTCTAAATATGTCTGTCAAGTCCATCTGATCCAGTGTATCTTTCAGGGCCCTTGTTTCTTTATTGACCATGTGTCTAGATGATCTATCCATTTCTGTAAGTAGAGTGTTAAAGTCCCCTGCAATTACCACTTTCTTATCAATAAGGCTGCTTATGTTTATGAGTAATTGTTTTATGTATTTGGGGGCTCCCGTATTCGGCACATTGACATTTATAATTGTTAGCTCTTCCTTATGGATAGACCCTGTAATTATTATATAATGCCCTTCTTCATCTCTTGTTACAGCCTTTAATTTAAAGTCTAGTTTGTCTGATATAAGTATGGCTACTCCAGCTTTCTTCTGACTTCCAGGAGCATGATAAATAGTTCTCCATCCCCTCACTCTCAATCTTAAGGGTGTCCTCAGGTCTAAAATGAGTCTCTTGTAGACAGCAAGTAGATGGATCTTGTTTTTTTATCCATTCTGATACCCTGTGTCTTTTGGTTGGCGTATTTAATCCATTTACATTCAGTGTTATTATGGAAAGATATGGGTTTAGAGTCATTGTGATGTCTGTATGTTTTATGCTTGTAGTGATGTCTCTGGTACTTTGTCTCACAGGATCCCCCTTAGAATCTCTTGTAGGTCTGGTTTAGTGGTGACGAATTCCTTCAGTTTTTGTTTGTTTGGGAAGATCTTTATCTCTCCTTTTATTCTAAATGACAGACTTGCTGGATAAAGGGACCTCGGCTGCATATTTTTTCTGTTCATCACATTGAAGATCTCCTGCCATTCCTTTCTGGCCTGCCAAGTTTCAGTAGAGAGATCAGTCACGAGTCTTATAGGTCTCCCTTTATATGTTATAGCACGTTTATCTCTAGCTGCTTTCAGAATTTTCTCTTTGTCCTTGTATTTTGCCAGTTTCACTATGATATGTCATGCAGAAGATCGATTCAAGTTATGTCTGAAGGGAGTTCTCTGTGCCTCTTGGATTTCAATGCCTTTTTCCTTCCCCAGATCTGGGAAGTTCTCAGGTATTATGTCTTCAAGTACACCTTCAGCACCTTTCCCTCTCTCTTCCTCCTCTGGAATACAAATTATGTGTATATTATTTCTCTTTAGTGTATCACTTAGTTCTCTAATTTTCCCCTCATACTCCTGGATTTTTTCATCTTCTTTTTCTCAGCTTCTTCTTTTTCCATAATTTTATCTTCTAGTTCACCTATTCTCTCCTCTGCCTCTTCAATCTGAGCCGTAGTTGTCTCCATTTTATTTTGCAACTCGTTCATAGCATTTTTTAGCTCCTCCTGGCTGTTCCTTAGTCCCTTGATCTCTGTAGCAAGAGGTTCTCTGCTGTCTTTATACTGTTTTCAAGCCCAGCGATTAATTTTATGACTATTATTCTAAATTCACTTTCTGTTATATTGTTTAAATCCTTTTTGATCAGTTCATTAGCTGTTGTTATTTCCTGGATGTTTTTCTGAGGGGAATTCTTCCGTTTGGTCATTTTGGATAGCCCCTGGAGTGGTGCGGAACTGCGGGGCACTTCCCCTGTGCTGTCTTGAATAACTTGCTTTGGTGGGCGGGGCCGAAGTCAGACCCAATGTCTGCCTCCAGCCCACCGCTGGGGACACAGTCAGACTGGTGTGTGCCTTCTCTTCCCCTCTCCTAGGGGCCAGATTCACTGTGGGGTGGCGTGGCCCGTCTGGGCTACTTGCACACTGCCAGGCTTGTGGTGCTGGGGATGGCATATTAGCTGGGGTGGATCGGCAAGGTGCACAGGGGCAGGAGGGGCCGGCTCAGCTCTCTTTTCCTTTGGAGATCTGCTTCGGGAGGGGCCCTGCAGCACTGGGAGGGATAGATCCGCAGAAGCACAGCGTTAGGTGTTTGCGCAGTGCAAGCAAGTTCCCTGGCAGGAACTGGTTCCCTTTGGGATTTTGGCTGGGGGATGGGCGAGGGAGATGGTGCTTCCTAGCGCCTTTGTTCCCCGCCCAGCTGAGCTCTGTCATCTGGGGCTCAACAACTCTCCCTCCCCTTGTCCTCCAGCCCTCCCGTTCTCCCAGCAGAGCTGTTAGCTTATAACCTTCCAGATGTCAAGTCCCGCTTGCTGTCGGAACACACTCCGTCCGGGCCCTCCGCTTTTGCCAGCCAGACTTGGGGGCTCTGCTTGGCCGGCCGGCTGCCCCTCTGCCCCGGCTCCCTGCCGCCAGTCCGTGGAGCATGCACCGCCTCGCCGCCCTTCCTACCCTCTTCCGTGGGCCTCTCGTCTGCGCTTGGCTCCGGAGACTCCGTTCTGTTAGTCTTCTGGCGGTTTTCTGGGTTATTTAGGCAGGTGTAGGTAGAATCTAAGTGATTAGCAGGACACGCGGTGAGCCCAGCGTCCTCCTACACCGCCATCTTCCCAGGATCCCCCAGATGTTTATTTCTATTCTTATCTATCCTATAGGGCTATTATGAAGACCAGATATACAGTTACTTTGTAAACTTAAAATGTATTGTACAACTAATTATTAATGTAAGGTACCTTGCACATAGATGGTTTCAAGCCAGAAAGAAACATAAAAATAATGACCATGTCATAATTTTTCTTCAAATCATATTATTGGAACTGTTTGAGAATTATGAATGAGTTTCTTTTTTTACGTAGATAAAATATAATATGCTTTAATAACTATTTAAAAAGAGGTGTGTTGGAGTGGTTCAGTGGGTTAAGCATCTGACTTTTGATTTTGGCTCAGGTTGTGATATCACAGTTGTGAGATCGAGCCCTGCATTGGGTTCCTCGCCCAGTGTGGATTCTCTCTCTCCCTCTCCCTCTGCTCCTCTCCTACTTGCATTCTTTCTGTCTCAAAAAGAATAAAAATAAAATAAAATAAAATATGGTCTATTCCTTGGCCACTGCCAATTAAAATATTGGTTTCCAAGTAAGATGCACATAATTTATCTGGGACACTTTTAAAAATACAAATTTCTAAACTCATCTTAGACTAGTCAATCAGATTATCTGTGGTTTTAGCGTGGATATCTGAGTTTTTTTTTGCCAACTGTTCAGTTGTGTCTAAGGCAGCCCTCTCTACACTGGTCTGGGGATTGTGTATGATAACCACAGCATAGCCCAAGATATATTACAGAGCTATTTTAGAAGTTTTGCTGGTATGTTTTCAAAAACGTATATTTGATATCCTTAGATTATCTTCATAGTTCTCCTTACTCCTGAAATACTGCCATTACCTCTGACTCTACATTTTTTTAAATATTCAAATCATCCTTTTCCTAGCTGTTCATAGTACTAAGCCCTTTTCATCATTATAAGTAACTCACTTTAAAAGACTTGCATTATAAGCAAGTTCATATAATAGTAACAAAAGAAGAAATAGAAGTAAACATTTAGAAAAAAGACTTGGCCTTAAAATTCAATATTATTTAAAGATAATATTGTTGTTTACCTTGAAAAACCAAAATAATTGATGGAAAAGCATTCTATAATAAGGGAGAATATATTTTCTCTAATATGATTCTGGCCACCAAAACTGGATTTTTGCACTATTTTATTTTTAAGATATTGATACAGAAAGTTCTAAAATAAAGGAGAAACTGATTAAAAGTAAATGTTATGGGGCACCTGGGTGGCTCATTCAGTCAAGCGTCTGACTTCAGCTCAGTTCATGATCTTGCGTGCAGTTCATGAGTTTGAGCCCCACATCGGGCTCTGTGCTGACAGCTCAGAGCCTGGAGCATGCTTTGGATCCTGTGTCTCCCTCTCTCTTTCTCTCTCTCTCTCTCTCTCTCTTTCAAAGATAAATAAACATTAAAAATTTTATTTAAAAAAAGTAAATGTTATTATCTGCCAGGTACTATGCCAACCACTTGAGACTTCAGGAAATCAAGCCTTAGAGAGGTTAAGGAATTTTCCAAAGGTCACGAAGCTAGTGGGTGGCAAAGCCATGATTTGAACCCAGGTCTGACTCCAGCGTCACATGGGAAGCAATTTATCACAAAAAGCTTGAGCTTTTTAAACAGTAAAATTTCCATATTTCAACTGCTTTTCTTATTAGTTTCAATTTTTTATAAAAAGTAGACTATTCAAACCACCGCAATGACTATTATAAGGTCTAGTAAATAATTAAAAACAAAAACTCCATTTTATAAAACTAAGTCTTATAATGCAGCTGAAATTCTATCGCTGCCTAAAATTTTTATGGTTTCTAATAGTAGGATATTATGTTCTTTTTGACCTTGTTACAGTTTTAACTCATAATATGCTTTAGGTTGTATTCAGGAAACAAAAATAATAATAGCTGGTATATAAAATAACCTTTCTTAATCTGAATTTCCTTTGTATCAACATTACTTTTTTTTCTTTTAATATAATGAATATTAGAGATACTTCTGCATTCTTGCAGTGATTTTAATAATGCTTGCTGTATCAGTTATCTATTGCTGTGTAACAAACCATACCCGAACGATAATCTTTAACTTCCACTGACCCTGTGTGTTCACAGAGGCATTGCTTCCACTGGTCTCATCTCAACTCACTCCAGTGGCTGCTTTCAGCAGGCAGGATGGCTGGAGGTAGAGGGGCTCAATTGGCTGCTCTCATTATTTCTGAGCTGCAGTTTGAAAGATGGAATGATTGAGAGAGCTGGGCCCCTGTCTCTACATGGTCTTTCATTCTAGATTTCTTCACAAACTGTCAGAAACATTCCAAGAAAATGAGATCAGAAGCGGCAAGGTATAGAGAGGCCAAGGCTTGGAAGGCATGAAATTTTGCAGATAATTTGATCAAAGCAAGTTACAAGGTCAGTCGAAATTCAAGGTGTGGAGGAGTATGCTTCACCTCTTTGTATAAGAAGCTGAAGAGTGGTGTGGTCACATTTAATGAGTCACAACTGAAATATTCAGAATACCTACAAATATGTGGTGCTATGGTAATGGCCATGATAACACAAGAGGCAGCATTGTATAGGAAAAAGAGTATAGGCCACCTGGCTGGTTCATTTGGAAAGCATGTGACTCTTCATCTCAGGGTCATGAGTTTAAGCCCCATGTGTGTGTAGAGATTACCAGAAAATAAATTAGTTAAAAAAAAACTTTTAAATAAGAAAAGAATACAGAATTGGAAGGCAAACACATGACATCAAGTTCCAATTTTCCCACTGAATGGCATCTGTAAGCAATGACTTAAATTCTTTAACCCTTATTTTCTTCAACTGTAAAAAAAAAAAAAAAAGGTAATAATATCTACCTCATAGGGTGGTTGTGATGATTAAATAAGATTCTGTGCACAAAAGAACTTTACAAAGTGTTAGATACTAAATTAATATGAGGTATCACTATATTAAATAACAAGATGTGGACATTTCGTTTCCTTAGATGTCCTCTTAGGAAGAGCAGTATTACTTTTTTGTGTGAAGTATTTTTATGAGCTATAGGAGTAGAACATGAGATCTCAAGGGTATACTCAGAGTTTGTAAACTGATTGCTAATCCTGACATACATGGTCAACTAATTTGATAAGGGAACCAAGAACACTCAATGGGGAAAGGATAGTCCCTTCAACAAATGGCTTAAAAAAACTGGATAACTACATGCAGAAAAATGAAATTGGACCCTTATTTACATCACTTACAAAAATTAACTTGAAATGGATTAAAGACTTAAACACAAGATCTGACACAGTGAAACTTGTAGAAGAAAACATAGAGAGAAGCTCCTTGCTATAGGTATTGGCCATGACTGTTTCTTTCGTTTTTTGTTTTGGATATGTCACCAAAAGCAGAAGTAATAAAAGGAAAAATCAACAAGTGGGACTACATCAAACTAAAAATTACCTGCATAGCAAAATAGACCAATAATAAGATGTAAAAACAATTTACACAAAAGGAGAAATATTTGCAAATCATATATCTGATAAGGGATTAATATCCAAAATATATAAAGAACTTCTACAACTCAGTGACAAAGTAAACAACCAATCCAATTTTAAAAATGGGCAGAGGCTCTGAATAAACTTTTCTTCAAGAAGACATACGGATGGCCAACAGGTACGTGAAAAGATGCTCACCATTGCAAATCGTCAGGAAGATGTAAGCCAAAGCCACAATGAGCTATCACCTCACACCTATTAGACTGGTTAATACCAAGAAGACAAGAGATAACAAGTATTGGTGAAGATGTGGGGAAAGGGATCCCTCGTGCACTGTTGGTGGGAATGCAAACTCGTGCAGCCACTGTGGGAAACATTATAAAGGTTCCCTCAAAAATTAAAAATAAAACTACTTTACAATCTGGCAGTATCATTCCTGGGTATATATCCAAAGGAAATGAAAATAGGACACACACAAAGTATCTGCATGTCCATGTTTATTACAGCATTATTCATAATAGACAAAGTGCCTGTCATTGGATGAATAGATAAAGAAAATATGTGTGATGTCTGTGTGTGTGTGTGTGTGTGTGTGTGTGTGTGTGTGTTTGAATATTACTCAACCATGAGAAAGAAGGAAATCCTGCCATGTGTAACAACATGGATGGGCCTTGAGGACATTACACTCAGTGCAATAAGTCAGCCAAAGAAAGAAAAACTCTGTGAAGTCACTTATATGTGGAAAGTCTAAAACAACTTAACTCATAAAAACAGAGAGTAGAGTGGTGGTTCCCAGGGGCTGGGAGGTGTGGAAACTGGGGAGATGTTTAAGGTTATAAACTCACAACTATACCACTAGTAGGTAACTAAGTTCTGGAGATCTAATGCACAGCATAGTGATTATAATCAACAATACTGTATTTTAAACTCCAAAGTTGTTAAAAGACTGATCTCAATCATTCTCATTACAAAAAAGAAATGATAATTGTGTGGCATGATAGAGGTGTTAGCTACCCCTTTGATGGTAATTAGTTTACAATATATAAATGTATAAAATCAACATGTTTTATATCTTAACAATGTTATATGACAATTATACCACATTTGTTTAAAAAAGGTGATTGCTATGCTCCCTGTATTACTGTTGTGAAAGAGGTTTATTTTTATCTTTAGAAAAGGAAGAAAGGAAAAGAAAGACAAAGACAGGCAGTAAACACAGAGTGAGAAAAAAGAAGAAAACTCAGAATGTTGGATGACTGAATCATATACGATGTGATTCCTTGCATAACCACCAAATATTACTTTTGGTAAAGTACAGTAATTTCACTGGATGCTTGTTGAAAGTGATTTTTTTAAATCAGTTAACATTAAAAAAATAATCCTCATTGGGGTTTGCATGGGATATAATAGAAGCAGCACCAGGGAAGTAGACCATGAGAACATATGTCCACAGTAATTCACATAAATAATGATGAGTGCGTTGGACTTACACAGCTTGTAGAATTGGGCGTTTCAAGCTAAATTTACCTCTTCTCCAAAGAGCAGGAATTTAGCAGCTGACTGCTAGATTACCTCCAAACAAATCAGAGAAAAATCCCTTTGATTGCTTTGTGATCAGATTTCAAACAATTGATTCAGTGAAACAAGAGGCTGTAACTTCAGTTTCCTTTTTGAGTTAAATGTATGATTTCTCTTATTAGAAAATGAAATGTTATAAACTTTTGGATTGTGTAAGATCATCAGTATTTAACTGATAATAATGGGGTAGCTTAGAAAATAACTCGATTCACCTTCAGAAAACCAGATGCATGTGTATAACATTTATGCTGCTGAAATTTGTGGTTGTCACTGTTGCTAAGACAGGTCTCACTCACTGTCTGACATTGAGTTACAGAGCAGTGAGGCTTGCAAAGAAAGGCAAATACAAGTTTTATTGGTACAAAGAGAATAACGCTGCAAACTAATGACTTCTGTCCCCTTAAATTATAGCTGGCAGGGGCTTGACATGGCAAGGCGATCTCTTTCCAACAGCCCATCAACATCTTCTCAGCTGCCATCAGCATCAGTTTGCACCCTGCCCTTCCTTAGCTGGCCCATCTCTCTGGAGGCCTTTGACTAGGGGCTAGGTTTTAACCTTGAAATACTACAAGCTTTACAATGAATTGGAGACTTTGTATCTTTTTGATGGATTTTTGTTTTTAGGTAAAATCTGTGAGCTTTTCTCAAAGACTAGTGGTGAATATAAATTCCAGCCCAACTAGAGACCAAATGTTATAAAGGATATTTATAATTCCTGCAGGCTCTGTACGCATCCTCTGCCCTCCCCTCTTGGGGGCATCGCATTTCTCACAGTGACCTTCTATGGTGACACAGAAGTACCCACTGGAGTACCCTGATTTCTACTCCCTTACATTCTCCTGCTTGTTCCCTTAAGTCCCTTGACTTCCAGTGTAATTTGTTATTTATCACCATCATTGGGAGTTGTGTTGGGTTGTAGCTCATCTAAACTGTTAAACTATTTCAAAACAACAGATGCATGGCCAACGTCTACAGAATGTCATGTTTTCAAAGAAACTGTTGGTCTCCGGGCCTCACCCTGAGGAACGTTCCAAGCATTTACCCAAATGAACAAGGAAGTAGGAACTCTGCCTTCATCCACGTGGCAAAATAAATCAAGTCACATTCGTATTAATGCCCCTATTATGCCAGCTACCGGCAAGCCCTGGCTGCCCTCACTGGAATTTCTGTCTGCAGGTCTCCACATTTGTGTGTCATGTTGTCTGGAAAGAAATCCCCTGTGTGACTCTCCTGTTCTGGCTTTTTCTGTTTGCTGTCCGCTTCTCATGATCTGTACCCATCCTCTGCATCAACAGATGCGAATACAGGGATGTTTCTACAAGGAATGGTCCTAGGAACAATGTTGTGGAACCCAAGAGGACCAATGCCTGTGGCCAGGACGCTGCCCTCCCTGAACCCACCCTTCCCTCCTCAAATGGGCCTGGCCCCGCCCTCCGTACAACCATCTCATTGTAGCCCATGAAAAGAGAAGCTTCATATTCAGGTCCTTGGCTCCTGGACTCTTATACACAAATGAAAACAAAAAAGCAGAGCTCTTAAAAAAACAACAACAACAGCAAAAAAAACAAGCAATAGTGTTCAGACCCAGAACAATCCCAATCCTTACTTAGAAGAAAATAAAAACTCTGAAGGGAACAAGATAAAAAGTAGCTAAAAAATGATACACAGATACCACTTTCCATTATCATATAGAGCAATTCCTTCATGGAGCACAACATTTCAGAGATGCCTGTCCTGTTGTGGTCTCTAGGGTATATAGTAATGCCCCCTTATCCACAATTTTGCTGTCCTTGGTTTCAGCTACCTACAGTCAGCCACCAGAGCAAACAGTCCCTCCTCCTTCTGACACAGCGTCATTACATCAATAGTGGCCTCATGAACTCTATGTCACAACTCTGGAGTCATTCACCTCGCTTCTGCATCACCTTGGAATTTTATCCCCTCACAGCATCACAGGAAGAGGGGTGACTACAGTCCGATACAGTACAATGTTTTGAGAGAGACCACACACATTCACGTAACTTTAATTACAGTATATTGCTGTAATTGTTCTATTTTTTGTTATTGCTTTTAATCTCTTACTGTGCCTCATTTACAAATTAAACTTTCTCATGGGTGTGTATGTATAGGAAAAAACATAGTGTATTCAGGGTTTGTACTCCCTGTGGTTTCGGGCATCCCTTGAGGGTCTAGGAATGTATCCCTCATGGATAAGAGGGAACAACTGTGTTTGCATAACTGAAGATTTGGTCGGAGTGGTGCTTTCCTCCCTCAAAAACAATCTAAGTTTTTGTTTCTTGTGAGATAGGACTCTGAATTTTTCTTTATCTTTCATATCAATGTTTCAATACCTTCAGGCTGTTAAAAGATAAACTGAAATGTATTAAACATTTTAAGATCTTATTAGAGCAAAAATTGATTAAATTCAAGCAGCGTCAAATCAGAAATGGTTCAGAACTCTCCAAGAACAGGAGCAAGGAGGGACTTTTATAGAGAAAAGGCAGAAACAAAGCAAGGAAATTATTGATTGGCTACAGCTTAAAGCCTAGTTTGCTGTTTGTGATTGGTTGTCCTCGTTGTTTTGATTCCGTAACCTTGAGGCATTTGTGGGCTTAAGTTTTGGTTTTCATATGTCGACCATCATGACATTAGAGCCACGGCAATCTAATGGGCTCCTTGTTTAATCTAACAAGGCCACATTTCAGTCAGAACTCAAGCACAATAAACTGGGAGCAATCTTACTTGGCTTTCGGCAGTATCTGTGAGGAGGCAGCCGGTTACCTAGAAATGGAGACTGAGTGTTGGCAGGACAGTGCAAGGCTTTGCATTACAAGGACTCATTTCATACTTTTGAGTCTTTGCAACACTATAAAAGGCAAATTCTGGACCACAGTTGTTAGCAGTGAATCTTGGTTCCTGACCTTAGGTCTTGAGTTAGGCCAAGACAGAATTCAGAACCAAACTCTTAAGCAACCAAGGGTTTAATTGTGGTCAAAGTACCCTCTCAAGGTGTGAGATGGGGAGGCCCAGAGGTAGCAACAGCACCGAAGGTCAGGGATGTCTTTTTTTGTTATGTTTGCATAACTTCTGGGTCATAGCTAAGGCGGTTTCTGACTGAGATTGCTTCTAATCATTGAAGGGACTCCTGCTACCAGTCACAAGGGAGAGGTTGTGGCCCTATATGTCCTTGCTGGAAATGTCATGGCAGCCTCCCTCCATGGAGGGAGGGGTGTCAAAACTGCGAAGTACACGTATTACAATGAAGCTATAGGTTACCCTCCGGCAGTGGTACCTAGGGAGAAAAGCATGCATATCTTCCAAGGCTCTTTCCCAGCTGTTTGGAACTTTGTTTCCACCCCTTTTGATCAGTTAGAAAGCATCCATTCCCTGCTCAAATCTATCTTGCATGCATATCTTCCAAGGCTCTTTCCCAGCTGTTTGGAACTTTGTTTCCACCCCTTTTTATCAGCCAGAAAGCATCCATTCCCTGCTCAAATCTAACAGCCTATTCCATCAGTTTGCTGATGAGTTCTAAGGACAGAGTCAACTTTACCAATGAGAAAATGGAGGTGTTTAGAAAATGTTTCCCCTTTTCACATCCAAGAGCAACTTTAAACCCCATCCCCCACCTTGCTTCCTCCCTTCCTGCTCCCACCAGCTTCTCGCCTGCTGTTGTAGGGGATTCAGAAGCTCTAATGCCTCCTTCCTATTCCCTGGAGCCAAGAAAGTTAAGTGCAGTAATTTGTTCATGGAGCTGGCGCTAGTCACTACTCTTTTTTGGCCTACCTCTCTGGGTTCCTCTGGGTTCCCACAGCGCTTGGTTCAGTTAATGAACTCAACTCCATGTTCTTACTTAAGGAGAAATTGATTATCTTTTGTTGAAACACAGGCTTATATGGAGTAGGCCACTTCTGTCCGTTTGTATGTTAACGCTTACAGATTCAGCTAAGATATTTAGCTAAAGAGTCATAAATATAATTTCGGTAACTTTTTTGCTATGTTTTTCTTCTCTGGTCTTATAATAGTTACGCTATCAAGCACTTTCAAGTTAGTACATTAAGGTATTATGTTCTGAGAAAAGGTTTTACGTTTTTCATGCTTCTTGTCAGTCCGTTTCCTGCCGCTTTGAAGCAGAAGGAGGCAGTAAGGGGATGTGAGGGCGATCTGGCTGCGACATCTGTCACCCTATTGGTCGCCAGGGTTGATTCGGCTGATCTGGCTGGCTAGCCAGGTGTCCCCTTCCTCCCTCACCACTCCATGTGCCTCCCTCCCGAAGCTGCGCGCTCGGTCGAAGAGGACGACCTTCCTGCATAGAAGAGGACCGTTCTTTGGTCAAGTCTGTAGGAGTAGCTGCACTCCCCTGCTAGAACCTCCAAACAAGCTCTCAAGAAGGAGGCAGGAAGGAGTGTTCAAGGGAAGGGAGGAGGAGCAAGAAGCTAATACTTTATAGCCTGTGAGACATTTAGCTGTCAGACAACAGAGCATTCAACAGAATTGAGTAGAACTAAGTGCCCTCTTTCTTACTTTACTTTAATGACTAGAAAGGAACAGAAAGAACAAGGTAAAAGACAGAAGAGCAAATCTACATGTTGCCAACCAAAAGCAGAGAGGTTAGTTTATTTTCAAGTGCTTGAAATGCTGCTTTTAACGTAATGTAATTTTTTTTCCTTTCCTGGGCCATGTCTAATACTAAGATCAGTGTTTAAATCAGTTCACATAAACCCAATGTAAATTAGGTAATAACTAATGAAAAAACAAAAAGGAGTATCAGCTTCTGTATCTTTTTCTTTTATTAAATCAAGGGCTGTATTTTTATGTCCAATTATTAGTCTTATTTCTCTTCTGCATGTAGAGCAGAGATAAAATTCATTTTGTCTTTTTTCTTAATTCCGGTGATAAGTGAGTTTCAGTTCTAGTTTTTTGGGTTTTTTTTTTATTTTTTTTAAAGTTTATTTATTTTTGAGACAGAGAGAGACAGAGCATGAACGGGGGAGGGGCAGAGAGAGAGGGAGACACAGAATCTGAAACAGGCTCCAGGCTCTGAACTGTCAGCACAGAGACGGATGCGGGGCTCGAACTCACAGACCACGAAATCATGACCCGAGCCGAAGTTGGCTGCTTAACCAACTGAGCCACCCAGGCACCCCTCAGTTCTAGTTTTTTTAACTAACAACTCATAGTTACCGGTAAACTTTTTGCAAAAGCATTAAAAAAAAAAAAATCATACTTTTGATGAGGGAGCAGAAGACAAGATGAAAACCAAGCACAAGTAGCATTACCTGCCCCCCCACCCATAGGTGGGATATCAGTGACAGTCCTCAGGCACTCCTGGCTGCCCAAGGACAAAGGAGAGGACAAAAAACAAATGGTTAAACTGATTAGAGTATCTATATGTTTACAAATATCTTAGAAAATTACAAGAAAAAGGCAATCCTATCAATAGCCTACTCTCCAGTAACCTGAGTACTCAGTTTCCGGAGCCCCAGCATCACCCTCCATAGTGATATGGAGAACAAAGGCAAGAAGGAAGTGGCAGGCAAAGTTAAATTTCTTTATAACCTGCAGCCCATTGACAAATACTTGAGGCAAATGCAGAGTACAACATTTCTCCAGGAGCTCCCTACTGTTAAAGCTTTGCTAGAGGGAAAAACAACCTTAGCTTGACAATAACTAGGCCTCCAGTATTCTGTGATTCTTTAGCATATGAAAATCTCTTTGGAAGCTTCCCTTTTGACTTGACCTTACCCCAGCCCCCATAGTACATAAGGAGCCACTCTTCACAGCCCCAGGGCAGCTCTTCCTGCCCACAGGTATTGTCCTTGGGCTTTAATAAAATCACCTTTTTGCACCAAACGTGTCTTCAAGAATTCTTTCTTGGCCATCAGCTCCAAACCCTCCATCTCACCCCAAAACCTCATCGGTTTCAGAATATTAACTAGTAAAGTTAATATTACTAGTTAAGTTAAATTCCTAGTTAAGTTTACTAGTATTACTAGTAAAGTTAATATTAACTAGTAAAGAGATGTCAATATTGGTTCTTTGATGAGATTAGAAATTAGGGTTATGCTGATGAGAATAACAGTCTCAGATTTTCAAACTAGCAATATGAGAACAAAAAAAGTCTTAGAAAATAATATAAAAAATAAAGGTTCATCATTTATTTTATATATGTGTGTGTATGTGTGTATACATATATGTGATATAGGATTCTTACACAGCTGCGTGTATGTGTATGTGTGACAGTGTGCAAATTCAGGTCCAGTAATACAGACTGACTTAAAATCTAGACTTAATCTTGCTTGCAGTCGAATGTTGAATGCCAACTAGTAAATGTATAGCGGGTGCTGGAACTGGAAAAATCACCACTTTAAAGATACCATAGTGAAAATTAGTTTAGGCAAAAATCATCAATAAGTCTGAAGTCCAGGGTAATATTTTGATGAGAAGCAGGATATTTGCATGGTCGTAAAGTGTCTCCACATGGATCACTTAGTTGTTGCATGGGGGAATATAATAACTATACAGTAGAGAAATTGGATAACATCTTGGCAGAGTGATCAAAATTAATATCCCTAATGTAGGACAGATGAATATCATATGACCCCAGATGTGATGTGGCTATGAATCCATAACCTGAATCTAATAAAAAAAAAAATAGACACATGCAAAGGGAGTATTCTTTTTTAAAAAACCAATGTTATAAAGACAAAGAATCCTGTGGAAGTATTCTAGATTATTCCAGATGAAAGAAGAATAAACAGACATGAAAACTGAATGTAAGTATAAATATAAATATACATATTTATATATTTAATAGGGGTGCCTGGGTGGCTCAGTTAGTTGAGCATCTGACTCTTGATTTTGGGCTTCAGCTCAGGTCATGATCTCAGGCTCATGGGATTGGGCTTGCAGAAGATTCTCTCTCTTTCTCCCTCTGCCCGTCTCCCCTGCTCATCACTCTCTCTCTCTCTCTCAAGACAAAACAATAGCAAAACATTTAAAATGTATATATAAGATCTGATCTTAGACTAGATCATGTGTTAAAGGGCAAAAAAAAAAAAAACCATAAAGAACATTAGCAAGTCATTTGAAAAATTAGAATATAGATGGTAGTTTAGACTAAAAGATTATATCAATGCTAAATATCCCAAAATTGGTAACTGTACTGTGGTCCTGTAAGAGAATATTGTTTCTTATGAAATACACATGGGTGGATTTAGAGAGAAAGAAAAATCAAATGGAAAACACAAATGGATAAAAATATTAAAAATAGGTGATTATGGGCAAAGGATATAGTATTCTGATTTTTAAGATGTTCAATAAATTTGAGATCATTTTCAAGTAAAACATTACCATTTCCTAAAAAGCAGCATGTGTTCACACACATACACACACACACACACACACACACACACACATCACACACACACAGTCTTAGCAAGTCAAAATATGTAGGAATTCTGAGAATATCATACTGTCTGATACTAGAAATCTAATGAGTAGGGAGGGGCTATTAACAAAAAAGCAGCTGTTCCCTGATAACTCTCTGGGACACTGGCCCTTATCCATCCTTCTTTCGGACCATTGAGATGCTCTCTTCCACCATCCCCAAACACAGGGAACACTTCTCAGCTTAAGCAGCTTAAGTCATGGATGAATCAGGCAGTAGTAATGCCATAGGAGAAAATGGTGACATCTGGTGCCCAATGGAGTGCTGGAAGGGGAAACAAAAAAATAGTAGACATAATGTGATCACTCACATGACAGCTGACCATGCTTAACTGAAATAATCACTAAGACTCCTAAAACTATGATCTCCAGGGAATAAAATCCACTATGCCATGATTGCACCCCCATTTAATATCCACAAACTGACAACTTCTTGGGAAGCTTACTACATACAATTCTATGTGAAGCCTATACATGCACGGACTTTCTAAGAAAAACGCAAATGGTCACCCCAATGACCACAATCAAGAGGCACACCTAAAATAGTTAGATTTTTTAAAACATTTTTTACATTCATAAATGCAAAGGCCTCAAGCAGAACACAAAATCAATGTAAAACTGAGAGAAGAATGCAAGTCTCCTTTTTTTGCAATCAAATATTCTGCCTGGAGAGCCCTGCTTTAAGGAACATAAATTAAAAAACAATGAAAACTATTCATCACAAAGACACTGTTCCTCTACCCCTCCTTTATCAACAAAACCATGTTATACATTGAACAGGATTCTGTTTTTTCTGTCAGTGATCACACCAATACGCACTGAACGGAAAGAAGAAAAACTTGGTAGCTTTTAATCGCATACTCATGGCAAAGCTTCCAGAAAGATCTTTCCTAGACAAGGGCTGTTTGGAGAATGAAAAGGGGAGATTGAAGAATGGGAGATGGTATCAGGATAGATAAGTTAGAAAAATATCAAGAGGAGAGTTCATCTAAGGGGAAGAAAGAAAAGATAAGAAAAAAGGAAAGATAGAAGACAAGGTCATAAGGGAAGTGGTTTACCATGCTCCCACTTTCTTTGAACTGATTTTTAAATCATACTCTATCTAGACTTTCCATTGTAAACAAACAAAAAAAAGAGATTAAGAAAAACCCTAAAATTTTGCCAAGAAAGTACTTCTTAGTCCTTTTTTTTTTCCAGGTAATTTTTAATTGTCTCATTAGAAAATACTGAATTGGTGTGACAAGGGTTTGGGCTGCCTCCTGTTCTCTCTGACTCTGCCAAAGGATTTACAAAAGAGCCAAAGGTTCTTACCTAAGTTTCTCCAGTGATGAAATAAGCATACATAACATATATTTACAAATGACAAGTGTGTTTTTCTGTGGGAGTTCCTGTTATAAAAACAGTCACCCCAAGCCTACTTACTCAGAAGCCTTGACTTCTGAAAAAATAATGTTGTTTTTCTGTAGAAGTAAAGGATTGAAGATATGTATAAAAAAATGAAAAGTAATTTGTGACCAATTTTATATGGTATCACTTTTGTGATGAGTCATTTTACCACCAAGAAATTCTAAAACAGTCAATTTTAAATGAACTTGAAATTGTCCCCTTGTGTTGTTTTTGCAAGCGTGCTGGGCTTAGCTGGTAATTGTCGGATATAGTAATCTAGTAATCATCTGATACACAGGTTCCTCACCGTTACTGATGACAACCATCTGAGAAGATCGGTCTGTTACACACACATGGTGTCCAGCCTCACCCTGGGTATTAAAACATCCTCAATCCCATGGCTCTTCATCACTGACTATCATTCCTCTGAACAGCATTTAAACACAACTTTAACATTGACTTTTTTATACCATCAAAATCTCTTTGCTGTCAGAAAATAAGTCTACCTTCTTTTTAACTGAGAAAACTAAATAAAATAAAGACCCCCCCCCCCACCTAAGCTTCCAGGACCTTTCCTATTTCCCCACACCCATGCTATCTACTGAGGGATTCATCAGCAGATAGTACCTTTCTGTGTGACATTTTGCTTCAGTCCTGGGAACCTGTTGGTAACCAGCTGTGGAAGTGGAAAATAGAGAAAGTTCGTGTGCCACTAGAGCAAAGAATGGAGCAGAGGTATGTAGTTGGGCAGAGATGAGATAAAGAAAAAAAAAGGTTTCAGTAACATTGCTGTCCTCAGTTTCCCTTTGTTTATAGCGTCCAGCTCAACTGAGGGGTATTCCACAATCCATCTCAAAACATTTCATCTATTGCTTGCTTGGGTTTTTGGTTCATGACACAAAATGTCTTAAATAATATAGCTGGTATAAAAAAACATTTCAACTTTAGAACTTGATATGCATTGAAATTTCCTCCCCAGAAAGATTAGTCCTAACCCCTAGCACTTGTGAATGTGACCTTATGTGAAAATAGGGTCTTCACAGATGTAATCAAGTTATGATGAGGTCACACTAAATTGGGACAGGCCCTAATCCAATGTCTGTTGTCAATCTAAGATGAGGGAAATTAGGACACAGACTCACAGAGAGGAGAATGCACGAATGCACATAAAAACATAGGGGAAAAAGTTTCAGGGAGAAGATAGCAATGTGAAGATAGAGCCAGAGGTTGGAGTAATGCCACTACATCCCAAAGGAGGTCATGTGTTGCTGGCCATCACTAGAAGCAAGGAGAGAGGCATGAAGCAGATTCTCCCTCAGAGCCTCCAGAAGGAACCAAACCCACCAACACCTTGAGTTTGGGCATCTAGCTTCAGAACTGTGAGAGAATAAATTTCTGCTATTTAAGACACCCAACTTGTGGGACTTTGTTATAGTAGCCCAAAGAAGCTAATCCAGGAGACCATATTATTCTGGTTTTAGAGCTAAGGACCCTGATGCTAAAAGTTAAAGTAACTGGCTTAAAGCAAAGTCAAATGTCTGGCAAGTAGAAGGCCATGTCCTGTGATATTTCTTTCATGCCATGTAACTATCACAACTGAGAAATTCTAATTGAATTTAATATATCAATGGTACTCTGTGATTGACCTCCTGCTTCTAGGTAATAACTAGTTTATCTTTATTTTAATCAATCAATTTTATAAAGAATAAGAGATAAAACATTATTAAAAGAAAAGGTGTTAACCAAGAAAGCTGTAATGTAAAATGCTGTCACCATTACATATGACATTTTGTGAAATCTCAAGGTAGTAGTCAGCAGTGATAATATTATATGCACCATTGCCTAAGCTGTCACATTGTTAAGCCACTTTAAAAATATACCAAGCCTCACTAAATCCTTAAAGTTTTTTGCACTCTGGTCTTCTGATAGATTTTAAATTTTATTAAAGTATCAAAGTTCTACTTTTTCATGAGAATAAGGGCACACTGAAAGTCATTATGAGGGATATAAAGGGTGTGGGAGAACGGTCATTTCTTGCAGGCAGTTCATGTGCCAAGCATTGTGCTAAACATTTTTATATCCTTATATTAATGTGATGTAGTATATATTATTATTCCCACTTTAAAAAGAAACTGTGTGTCAGAGAGTGTATATAAATGGCCTTATGTCACATAGGTCATGAGTGGTGGAACTGGGTCTATATCTACCTGAAACCTTAACCAATTGCGCTTCCATTCTACTGAGCTGGCATTTGCAATCATGAAGAGGACTTAATGCATAAGTTTGCTGCTCACAAATGAAATGAAAAAAGCCTTAATGGTGCAAAAGCAGAAGGGAAAGTTCTAGGAATAGACTAGATTTTTGAAAACTTCCAAAGAAAATAGCAGGTGAGATGGGATTGATGCTTAAAGAAAGATGAAGCATAACCCAAGACATCAGAGGAAGATATGGATCTTCCCCAACTCTGGAGTAACTCAATGAAAGAAACAATATGGGCACTCATGGGTGACCACATGATGCTCTAATAAAGCATTTTTTGAGACAGTTGTCTCCTTTCTCTATAAGAATAGAATGGCTGATAGCTATTACTTTTGACCTCAAAAAAGAAGACAGTTTCCTTATCTCTAAAGAAAGTAGGCTACGTATCTTGGAGGCCTCTAGTAAAGACATTGGAACCCAAAGAAGAAGCAGAGCCTGATAGAACACCAATTTTCCCCAGTGGAAAGAAACAGAAAAGCAAAAGTTGTACCACACACCAAAGCCCTTCTTACTTTACAATATGGAAGTTCCTAGGTTGTCTGAATGCCCCTGTGATGGATACTATGTCGTGGCAGAGTCCCTTTTGTATTGAAGGACTCATTCTACCAATGCTGGGTGTGTTACCCAAGTATAGATTTCATTTACTTACACTATTGGGGAAGCATCTTAGGCTTAAGAAAGCTGCTCACCAGCATCCTGTATCCTCCAATGACTGGTTCATGCAAGGATATAAAGACTCAACTTATTTGACTAAATCAGGGCAACCATGGAGGGCTTGTCTGGTTTTAGAACTCTGTGGGGGTGGCTAAAGTTTTGTGTTGACTGTATCATGGCCCAACTTCTCCCTCTACCCCCTTTCTGTTTTCTTTTCTTCTCCAGTAGGAGTTGATCTTGAGAGCAACCCAATAAACTTACACATGCTTATTTGTGTCTCAGAGGCAGTTTTCTGTGAAACCTAATCTAACCCTTTTTTGACCACACCTATGGGACATCTTCGTCAGTGTGCTCGGTTTAAATGGGTTTCCTGGTTGTTCTCCCATTCAAGAAAGAGTCTTCTGGAAAACTAAGAGTTGTCAAGAATGGAGGAAACAACATAGGCCACATCACACTAATCAACCGTTTTCATTTACATGTGCACGAACTACTGTGAAAATCAACAGATATTTGAGAAAAATCAACTCTATGAAAGACAGTCACAAGAAACCACTGGAACAATTGAATATAGAAGAAACAGTTCAATTAGAGATTCAGAAGCAATTTTTCTAAGTACATAATCTAGAGACTGAAAAGGCATTTACTACAGCAATGGAAATACAAACCAAGATCAGAGAAAAGTAATTTCTTAAAAATTTGAAATATTCTAAAATTATAAAAGAAATTCTGAATTTAAAGACTGAACTTTATGTTATTTCATTTTAAATTTTAGTTAGTTAACATACAGTGCAATATTGCTTTCAGGAGTAGATTTCAGTGATTCATCACTTACATTCAACACCCAGTGCTCATCACAGCAAATGCCCTCTTAATACCCATCACCATCTAGCCCATCTCCCACCCACCTCCCTCCATCAACCCTCATTTTGTTTTATTATTGTTGAGAGTCTCTTGTGGTTTGTTTTCCTCTCTACCCTCCCTGCCCCCCTTTTCATATGTTCACCTGTTTCATTTCTTAAATTCCATGTGTATGGTATGCCTTTCTCTTATTGACTTATTTTGCTTAGCATAATACATTCTAGTTCCATAGTCATATTCCATCATATATATATATATATATATATATATATATATATATATATATACACACCACATCTTCTTTATCCATTTGTCAGCCAGTGGACATTTAGGGTCTCTCCATAGTTTGGGTTAATAATGCTACTGTAAACTTTGGTGTACATTACCCCTTTGAATCTGTAATCTTATATCCTGTGGGTAAAAACCTAATAGTGCAATTGCTGTAGTGTAGGGTAGTTCTATTTTTAGCTTCTTGAGACACCTCCATACTGTTCTCCAGAGTGCCTGCACCAGTTTGCACTTCCACCAACAGTGCAAGAGGGTTTCCCTTTCTCCACATCCTCGCCTGTTATTTCTTATGTTGTTAATTTTAGCCATTCTGACAGGTGTGAGGTGGTATCTCATCATGGTTTTGATTTGTATTTAATGGGTGATGAGTGATATTGAGCATCTTTTCATGTGTCTCTTAGCCACCTGGATATATTCTTTGCAAAAGTATCTATTCATGTCTTCTGTGCATTTCTTAACTGGGTTGTTTGGTTTTTGGATATTGTGTTTGATAAGTTCTTGATAGATTTTGGATACTAAACCCTTTGTCAGATATGTAGTTTGCAGATACCAACTCCCATTCCATAGGCTGGCTTTTAGTTTTGTTGATTATTTCCTTCACTGTGCAGAAGCTTTTTATCTTGATGAGGTCCCAAATAATTCAGGTTTGTTTTTGTTCCCCTTGCCTTCAGCAATGCGTCTAGTAAGAAGTTGCTCTGGCTGAGGTTGCTGCCTGTGTTCTCCTCTAGGATTTTGATGGTTTCCTGCCTCACATTTAGGTCTTTCATCCATTTTGAGTTTACTTATGTGTATGGTATAAGAAAGTGGTCCAGTTTCATTCTTCTGCATGTCACTGTCCAGTTTTCCCAACACCATTTATTGAAGAGACCATCTTTATTTCCTTTGGATATTCTTCCCTGCTTTATCAAAGATGAGTTGACCATATATAGTCGTGGGTCCACTTCTGAGTTTTCCATTCTGTTCCATTGGTTTTTGCATCCGTTTTTGTGCCAGCACCATCCTGTCTGGATGACTACAGCTTTGTAATATAGCTTGAAATTGGAATTGTGATGCCTCCAGCTTTGTTTTGTTTTCAAGATTGCTTTGGCTGTTCGGGATTTTTTGTGGTTCCATACAAATTTTAGGATTGTTTGTTCTAGCTCCGTGAAAAATGCTGGTGGTATTTTGATAGGGATTGAATTAAATGTATAGATTACTTTGGGTAGTACAGACATTTTAACAGTGTTTGTGATTCCAACCCATGTGCATGGGATGCTTTTTCATTTCTATGTGTCCTCTTCATTTTCTTTCATAAGTCTTCTATAGTTTTCTGAGTACAGATCTTTTACTCTTTAGTTAGGTTTATTCCTAGGTATCTTACTGTTTTTCTTGCAATTGCAAATGGGATTGATTCCTTGGTTTCTCTTTCTGCTGCTTTGTGACTGGTGCATTGAAATGCACTAGATTTGTTCACAATGGTTTTATATCCTGTGCCTTTGCTGAGTTCATATGTTAGTTCTAGCATTTTTTGGTGGAGCGTTTTGGGTTTTCTACATAGAGTATCATGTGATCTTCAAATAGTGAAAATTTGACTTCTTCCTTGCTGATTTATATGCCCTTTATTTCTTTTTGTTTTCTGATTGCTGAGGCTAAGACTTCCAGTAGTATGTTAAATAGTAATGGTGAGAGTGGACATCCTTGTCTTGCTCCTGACCATTGGGGGAAGGCCCTCAGTTTTTCTCCATTGAGGACCATATTAGCAGTGAGCCTTCTGTACGTGGTTTTTATGATGTTGAGGTGTTCCATCTATTCCTATATTGTTGAGAGTTTTTATCAAGAATGGATGATGTATTTTATAAAGACTGAATTTTAGAAAGGAAACATGACAAGATCAACCCTAGAAAAACTAAGACTATCAAAAATTGTAAAATGTAGGAATATTAAGAATTGTAGAAATCAAGTTGACAAAGAGAAAATAGTAACAATGGGAAAAACAAATAATTAAAAATTATATCCACCAATTTTCCCAAGTTGAAGACATAAGTGTTCACTAAAAAGGCCTCTTGAGAGACAAAAAATGACTCCTGGAGAAATTATCGTAAACTTTTAATACTCTGATATGAAATAAAATAACATAAATACTTTGAGGAGAAATAAAGCTCTCCAGGAGAGCTGACTAGTACCAAAACTGAACAGTGCTGTGGGTGAGAAATGAACCACACTTATTGTTTTAAGCCACTGACATTTGGGAATCGTCACTAATGACAAGTATCATCTAGTATTATCTTAATATAAAAATCGGACTAATTTGATAAATCAAGCAGTAGAGATTTAAATGTCTTATTTAAAAGTATAAAAACATGCACCAAGTTTGTGAGTATTACCACTAATAATAACAGTGATGATGATGAAAATAATAATAATAATAATAATAATTATGGCATCAAATCAAACGTAGAAAAGAAGGAAAAGAAGGACTGAGGGTAGTGTAAATTTGTTCCTCATCATCATGGTGGCAGGGTGGAAGTGGTTTGAAGACAAAGAGATATTATATAAATTTGACAAATTAGGAATCAGATGACAAGACACAATTGTTTTTCTTATAGCTGAAACAACCATAAAATCTAGGAGCTGTTAACACCGTAGTCTCTGGAAAGTACAGCTGGCAGTGAAACAGATTATTGCTTTCCATTTTGCTCTCTTTTGTTCAGCCCGATATCCTTTTACCACGTGCATGCATTATTTTTAAAAATGTAAACATATTTATTCTATCTTTTTTAAAAAAATAAATTAAAAAAAAAATTATTATTCAATGAAGCTCTATCCTGCATCCTGAAGATAAACTGAATGAAATAACCCAGTGTTTACGGAAGTAGAAAGATAACCTTAATACATTGTTAGGAGTGAATGAAGTAAGCTGCCCAATGTTGTATATAACATGAACCCAACTGAGTAAATAAATTTTTGCCAAAAGAAGGAGTAGAAAGGGAGAGAGGAAAGAAAAAGAGAAAGAGAGACAGAGACAGAGAGAGAATTCTTCATGAGGAGGTAACCATCGAAGGTGCAAGCCTCCCCAGGGGTGAATGTACCTGGAAGAAATGGCCACGAAATGTTGAAATTTCCTGGCTGTAGGTATTAGTGTCAAATAAGTAAATTTCAAGATTCTTTACTGAAAATCATAAATTACTTTTACACACTAATATAGTGACTCAAAAATACCATATGATACGGATTTCAAGGAATTGGCTGGCTGACACTTTCTGCAGGGGACAACTATATTTAAATGCATACCTTATTTTTAAATGTGATGTTTGCTTGGAGTTTTATTTGAAATTGCATACCTAAAGAATATTTTGAAAATTCATTTTAGGAGGCCGTATTGTAGTTGTGATTCAATTTCAAATTAACCATACCCAAATTCCTTGCCAGAGATATTCATTTTACTCTTTTTAATACGTATGAATGCAATCGAGTTCCAGCTTGCCAAATTTCTCATCTTTCAGTGAAAAAGCAGCAGATCTAGAGTCTGGCAGCATCCAAGAGGTTGTTTTGTTGTTGTTTTGTTTTATCTTTTTTTTATTCCCCCTGTGAAATTCTGAGAAGACTTGATGACATTATTGGTCCAAAAATAATTGCGAATGTTGTGGCCAGCAAATTGAAGCCAGATATACAGTAGCTTTATTTTCTAGCTTTACTTTCTTCTCACAAGCAACTAAAGGTCACTGACAAAAAAAAAAAAGAGAGAGAGAGAGAGAGCACTGAATAATGCTTTTTTTGCCGGAGTCCAGCTCCAGCAGTTCCAAGGGTTCCTGAAGGATGAACGGCGTCAGTGAAAAAGTGAAAAAAAAATAAAAATAAAACAAAAATAAAAATGGACACAGACAACAGCAGTGTGTTGAACTGGCCGCTTTATTGTGGCAAATGTGGCATTATATTTGTGAGCAGTTTCCTTGTAGCGTACGTCATCTATGTTTTCTGGCATTTCCTAAAATGTCCCTATGTGTAATCACCCTTTAAGGAATAACATGGTTGTTTTCTCATAACGCTTCCTCCTGCCCTTTGCTTATTGATTAATTTCTTACATTATTTTCATTATGTATCTACGTTTATCTATAATCTATAGAACATTTGCTTTGCTGTTTTCATGAAAGGTCATCTATCTCTCAACACCTCAAGTGGAACAGTTACAGGGACATGACCTCTTAGTTGTTTCCCTGCACCATTTGTGGCTTGAGGAACAAAAGTGATAGCCTCAGTCTGAGGTGCCAGGAGGGGGCCAAGAGGGCCTTAGGAACCACGCCTTATACCTTGTCAGAGAGACAATGCACCTAGGAACTAATGAACCATTCTGTACTTTAACTGACTAGGTTCAGTCATCATCTAGAATGCCTCCTGGGGGCCAAGCGGGCCTAGGGGTTGGAGTAAATTGTGCCCATAGATACACTCCTTTGTTGCCAGAGTGGGGCTTTCAAATCCATTTGTTCCTTCCTTGGCTGAGAAATCCATGAAGCTATCCTTCCTTTAGGTAGAGGAGTCTTTATATGGGGTGCAAGGGCTAAATGTAGGGCCGCACAATTTCCTCGCGGAACCTTATTTCTTTCCCCAATAGTTCTTTTTCCAGGGGGCCTGTCGTGGGCAATTCCCCAACAGACAATTCCCCAGGTACTTTTCTTAAGGCCAAATTACATAAAAGCAGGAGTACAAGAAGCTTCACTGTCGCGCCGCCCTGCGGTCCCGATCCGTCCACCGCCCGGGCCCTGCCATCAGGCTGGTTGGATAGCTCGGCTTCCGGCACTTTTAACTCAAGTGATTCAGTGTTTTAGGCTGTGAAATACACTGGTATTTCAGCAGTGGTCTGGGAGGGCATCTTGGACAAGAACAGTGTATTCCGTGTACTCAGCAAGCAATTTTGAACCACTCTGCAGCGAATACCATGCTAGGAACAGCCGTAAACCTGCAGAAGCCGGAGGTCCTGTGGCAATTTATAATACGCAAATCCTCTATTACACCAGCATATGTTCACTTGGCAGATGGGCGGCGAAAGCTGTCCTCAGCTTCTGTTATCACAGGGACACGGCTGTCTACTAACTCACTGATGGAAACATGAAGCCATAAACCAGATAAAGACGGTGGGTTGTTGAGGAGATGGGCATAGCAGGGTGCCAGCCTGACCACGGCAGCGTCCCAGACTGAGATGACGCCGACAGCTGCGTGTTGGGCTCCGCCACAGATGTCACACGGGTCATTTTGAGCAGGTCCATCCTGGCATTTCTGAGCTGCCCTTCCCACCAAACAGTAGAACACAGTCGCCCCCAAAGTGGTTCTGGAAGCCTGCTAATTCCCTGGCAGTGGAATGATGCTGAGGGAAATCGATTCTGCTTGGCTCTGGGTGCCCTGTGAGGGAAGACCCCGCAGTGTGGGCAGCTGATGGGAGGTTTGAAACCCAAGAGAATCTGCAGCAGTGCTCGTGTGAGAAAGCGGAAGCGTCCGCAACGACAGAAAAGGACACGTGAGGGAGAGACACAAGGCACAGCCTCGGGAATGTGCCTGGGCTTCTGGGCCACAGAAGGGCAGACAGGTAACCCTGGAGGGCAGAAATCAGAGGAAAGATTTTGTGGCAATTTCAGCCTGTTTCCTCAGTTCTGGAGTTTGATGGTCAGCAGATTCTTTCCCCCCATTAAACTTCATGTCATTCCTACCTATCACCAAAGTCTCTCTCCCACTCTTTCTCCCTTTTCAATAAAGAAATTTAAACTTGTTTCAACTCAGTATTTGTCCCATGATTGCTGTCTGCCTGACAACGTGCAAGGGAGCATGCAAATGCAAAGTAAGAGTGACATGCTTCCTCCCTTAGGGACCTGAGTAATTTTGGAATGACATGATCCATGAAATGTTTGGAGAAAGATATAACACAGGATATAATCAAGTGTCACAGAATGTATTAGAGGAAATGAATGTCACCGGCAGGTCAGGAAAGGTGAAGATCGAATCTGGGACCAGGTACGAGAGAGATGGTGGGACAGGAAATGCACCATGAAGGAGGAAGAGCGTCGGGACAGAAACGAAATAGCAATACTTTGAGTAGGTGTGCGTTTTCATTGAGGAGATGGGACACTGGAATGCCCTGTGTGCTCCTCTGGTCCAGGAAAGCAGATTCTGCCCCTGCAAATCTGGTTGCTATGAATGAGAGTTGTGATGCAATATGAATGAGACTTGCTGTTTATAGATCTGGCCACTGAAGAGTCCACTGGTGACAAAAAAAATATCTCTGTTGCATAATATGGAATCATCTGTCTTCTAGGTGAAAAAGCTGAGAGGCAGATTTTGTAAAGAAGTGCATTCTGTTTACTTTCCTCCCAATTTTAGGTACCAGTATCAGTGAGGAGTCAGGTGTTCTCCCTGAAATCCTGAATTAAATGCTTCTTGGAATACTGGAAACCCCAGGAAAAGATCGGTTAGGGAGAACTTAGCCCAAACCTGGCAATAAAATAAGTGCAATGTGACAAAAATCATTTTAATTATAACCTCTTGTTTAAGTAGATGGAAGATGGGTATAAAACAAATATGACATGTCCCCTGACTTAATTGCACGTGACTGTATGTACTGTGTCCTCTGGTTGGCACAGGGGAAACCTATGCACCCCAGGATGAGCAAAATAGTCACCTTACCTAGCTCTAGTTCACAAAATCAATGAGGCCTTCAGTTATCATTCCTGTAAATTATTGACTCTACAAAGAAAATGGCCGTGTCCTTGATTTTTGCAACAGTGATTATATTATGACACTTGGCAGGTATGATAATCATTTGAGAACTGTTTGCACCATGAATAAACTAGGTATTGCCTGAGTGGCCTGGCAGGGTGTTTGTTTGTTTGTTTGTCTGTTTACCTTTTGACTGGTTTCCCATTCACACATAGAGAGCTGAAATGGGTGTAGTTTCAACCTTACAACAATCAAAAAATGATAAACAGCAAGTTCATAACTTGTCTGAGCCCACCTCCAGGAAGCTGAGCAAGACAACCAACCGGTCCCAAATCTAAGAAGAGAAAGGTACCCTCAAGAAGAGAGGAAATGCCTTGCCTGCTTTACCAGGGCAAGATGCAGCCAGTGAGAAGAGCTCAGACCAGGGGATGGAAAATAGGTAGAAACTCTGTGTACCCTGCCCATCTAGGGTAAAGACCCTGGGAGCCCAAGTAGAGAGGAAGTTCACATCTTCTTGCAGAATTTTTCTATGTAAATTTTACTGGGCACTCATAGAAATATAGGGGAAATCCCAAGAAAGTCTCCCTTGTATGGAACTGGGGGAGGGAAATGGTAACCATGGCAGGAGAAGTAAGGAATTTCACCAAGATCCTTCTTCCCGATCTCCCTTATGGGAGATGATCTTTGAAAAAAATTATCAAGGACAAAGCCTTAATCTGTGTGTGGGTGGAGGATGGGAGTGGGGGAAGGACAGGATACGTGAGGAACGGTGAACTGAGGATGCCACATCTCTGGGACCAAGAGTATGGTGCCTGCCTAAGACTGAGGCTTATTGAGAACAACAGAGAAAACACCCCTACACACACACACACTCTCTCTCTCTCTCTCTCTCACAGACACACACACACACACACACACACACACACACGTTGCCAGGTTAGCAAGTTTCTAGTAACATGTAATTTACTTGCAATAGGTAAGAGACAGACTCTCTCTGGGACATAGCTCCCAGGGAAGACCAGAAGCAAAAAAAGAGAAGACATTTGAAAAAAGGCCTCTGGCAAACTCCCATCCTAAATGTATTTCTAGAGGATTAAGCCTGTGGTGTCCTGAGAGTAACATTAGCCTAACAAGCTGCAAACCCAGCTCACCTCCTAATTAGATTAACTCAACTCTCCACACAGCGGGTTACCAGAAGAAAAGTCATGCCCATTTCCAAGAGTTACAAAAAATATGTACCTCAGTGTCTATAGTCTGAAAAGAGTTGTCTGGCGGGGCTCCTGGGTGACTCAGTGGGTTAAGCGTCCAACTTCGGCTCAGGTCATGATCTCACAGTTCGTGAGTTCAAGCCCTGCGTCGGGCTCTGAGCTGACAGCTCAGAGCCTGGAGCATGCTTCAGATTCTGTGTCTCCCTCTCTCTCTGCCCCTCCCCAACTGACATCCTGTCTCTCTCTCTCTCTCTCTCTCTCTCTCTCTCTCTCTCTCAAAAATAAATAAATATTGAAAAAAAAAAAAAAAAAAGAGTTGTCTGGCTTTCAACAGCAAAAATTAGGAAGCACACCAAAAGGTGAGACAATCCAAAGCAGAGTCAGATATGCCCCAAGTCTTGGAACATCTCACAGGGAAGTTACTAACCATGATTAATAGTGAGGGGCTCTCATGGGAAAAGTAGGCAGTATGCAAAATCAGATGGTAATTTTAGTGGAGAAAAAAATTTAAGAAAAAAAAAACAAATGGAAATACTAGAAATAAAACCATGTAACAGAAAATGAAGATTTCCTGCGAGAATATTGTTAGTAGACCCTATATGACTGAAGCAAATATTAGTGAGCTTGACAAGTCTATGGAAATTATCCAAACTTCAAGAGCATGCGAGAGCGGTGGGGACATACCAAACAGCCTAACATATATGCAACTGAACACACAGGAGGAGGGAGAACAGGGCAAGAAGAAATATTGGAAGAACTGAGTATCTGCTGAATTTTTTTACTTGGCGAGTCAGTCCTTCTAAAGGGTGAATCTCCTTAAAAACTTCTCTCCACAAAGTCTAATTTATTTCTTAAATGCTCCTGTCTCAGCATATTCCTTTGACAAGTGACAAATCACTTTCAGACTAAAGCACAGATCTAGTTTTGTGTGAGCTACTCATCTCTCTCCATACCGAACTTTTGATGGTGTTTGGCCAAGAACTCTAGTCCTGAAAGATAGTCTATGAGTGAGAAAATTATCAAGGACAGTAAATTTTAAAAATGCAGATTACAGTCTCTGTCTTTGGTTGATCACAAATCAGATTATGAAATGCCATCAGAGGCTTTACAGCAAAGAAAAGTACCTAATCCTTTTGATCGAGTATTTTCTAAATCTGTTTATTTTCTAAATCTGTTTGACCATATACTGCTTCTTTCCACATAATATTTATTAAAATTGCGTAAAACTAATATTATAATTAGTCAGTTTGTGGTAATCATAAACAAGAGTTTAATGCTATTTTCCCTTCTTTTCTCTATTTTTTTCGGATTTTTTTTTTCAGGTCTCTAAGGCCTTGTATGAACTGGGCTTTCCTATTTCTCAAACTGAATCTTCTACTGTTCTCCATTAACTCACTATATTTTAATTCTGTTGCCCTTAATCATTCATTCTAGATTCACTTCTTCCTTAAGGCCTTTGCATTTTCTGTTCTTTCTGCCCCAAATGCTTTTCTGTTAGGTATTTGTACGCCTTTCTCTTTCATTCAGATCTCTGGCAAACTTCACCCATTTTGACAAATCCTTATTAGCAACCTGTTCTAAATTACCATCTCCCTCCATCATCCTTTATCCCTTTATTCTGCATTATTGCATCATTGCATTGATTACTACCTAACATTACACTTTGCATTCTTTGTTTCTCATCTGACTCCTGTTGACAAATGTAGATTCCTTAAGACCAAGGACCTTGTCATCTATCTTAATCAATATCCTCAGTGCCTAGAATGATAACTGATATCATTCTAGAATGACAGGGACTAATAAAAATATTTCAAAGAGTGAGAGAGTAATGGATTGGTCTCTATCAGGTTGCATTCTTCTTTGATCCATACTTAATTGGCTTAGCCAACCTATCCATAACAGAAGTGATACACTAATTGGAAAATATTCTCTCTCTTGATCTTACTTATTTAAAAAATCAGTCATTATAGTATAAAGGCTTTCTGATGTCGACAACTATAATTCTATTGCTCTAGTTTTCTTCTTCTTAATTGATCTTGTGCCAATTTATGCAATGTGGGGGCATCTGATAATGTACTGTGCTAGCATCTCACACAAGAGATATTATGGGCCTGATTTGAATAATACTGTGTAGCTTCCCCTAACTTAAAGGGACAAAAAAGTTATTATTTTGCTCTGGGAGATTATCTACTATTTTAAAAAAAAAATGATTTCTGGGGGTGCCTGGGTGGCTCAGTCGGTTAAGTGTCTGACTTCAGCTCAGGTCATGATTTCGTGGTTCACGCCTTTGAACCCCATGTTGGGCTCTGTGCTGACAGTTCAGAGGCCCGGAGCCTGCTTCAGATTCTGTGTGTCTTTCTCTGACCCTCCCCCACTCCCTCCCTCTCTCTCTCTCTCCCTCAGAAATACATAAGCATTAAAAAAAATTAAAAATTAAAAAAATGATTTCTGGTCATGCATTTCAAATTCATGCACTGAGCAGTTGAGTTAAATTTAGTCTGGTACCTTGCAACAAAATTCAAACTAACCATAGCGTTGCTATTGATTTCTATTGTTTTATAACTACTACATGTACAAGTTGACCCTGTCAGGTAAGTGTGGTGATAGACATTAAAACACCAGAGAGCTTGAAAACACACACACACACACACACACACACACACACACACACAAATACACAAGCTTTAATTCCAGGGATTTTAATTAGTGTGCAGGTAGACTTAAGTGTGGACCTTTTAAAGCTCCATCTGTTGGTTCTAAAGGGTAGGCAATGTTGTGGACCAGTGGTCTAGTTTAGGGAAATGTTAGGACTATGTATAAGCAAGTGAAATTGGGGAAGATATGGGTCAGGACAGACTACAACTCAGAAGACAAGTTGAAATGAAGAGACGAAGGTTTCAGGAAAGACCAGGCAATCGAACAGTTGTCTACGTGGACCATACTGGCACAATAGTCCATCATAGAACACTTGCAGTCATAATAGTCTAAGACTCTGACAAACTGGCACAGGGCTGACTGTGGGCTTCTAAGCTTCAAGCCCTGAACACACTTACTTTGCATCTCTGATTGCTAAAATGTCCCATACCTCATTACCACCTTAGTTTCTATGAAGATGTTGGCATCCTCCTCCTGCTTTGAAAGGCTTTCTGTGGCTTTTGACATGGAGTTTCCCAAAATGTTCATGACTTCAGGAACCCTATAGACACCCCCAGGGGTGCTTCATCTTGTATCCCTGCTTGTACTTTAGGTTCCTCCATCTCTCCAGTTGGGGTACAAGAGGGATTCAGACTCAAGTTCCTGGAATCTGGGTCTGTTCTAATCTCAGCCCTAAACTGTCTTGACTGTAACGAATTAATTTTAAGCTACCAGTAGAAAACCATCATGCATTTCAAATCTACGAACTTTTTTTGCTCTTGTTTTATTTTAAATCTCATTTAACTATAGTAGCAGCTGTGTTCCCTCTTGCTCCTGTACATGCTCTCTCTCTCTCTCGCTCTCTCTCTCTCTCCTTTACTCTCTATGTATATAAAACCCTATATGTGAATTTTATGTAAGGAATATATTGCCTTGGAAAGTAATCTCAAAAACAACAACAAAAAAGGAAGAACATTAAAGTGTATATGGCAGAATAAAGTATTAGAAGCTCTATATCAATCCTCATACCAGATAAAATGAACACATAATGGGGATTTGTGGTATAATAGAAATACATCTAATCTTAATCCCCAGGTCCTGGGACAACGCTTCAAAAACTCTTGGAATTTTCTAATAATAGGAGTTTCTTTGTTAGGTTAATGAGGTCATTTATGGTTTACGCGCGAGGGTGCCTATCTGTCTTCAGGAGTGAGGCTGATCATTAGAAGGATCAGCCATGTGATTAGAGAGTTGGAACTTTAGGTCAGCATGACCTCTAGGGAAGGAAGGGGATAGCTGGAGACGGAGTTCAAGCCCCTGACCAATAGTTTAATAATTATGTCTAGGTAGTGAAATCCCAATACAAACTTTAGAGGAAGCTTCAGATGAGCTTCCTGGTTTGTGGACCTATCAGTGAACTGGGGCAGTGGTCCCAACATCACCATTATAAAGTATTAAAATATTTCTTTCCAAAAATAAAGACCGTATTTGAATATAATAGTGATTGAATCTAAAGTTCTTGGCCATGAATGGAAGACTAAATGTTTGTGCAAATACTTGTATTTACAGGCAAATTTTCTATTGGAATGCTAGTTTCTGACACCAATTTTTTATACTGAATGGGTGTCTTGAAATAGAATTTAATTCATTTGTTTATTCTTTCTCGATTCAAGAGTAAACTAATTTGTTGCCTAAATTTAAGGAAATAGCAGAACTAAATTCTTTGAATTTTTATGACTTATTTATCTTTTCTAACACTTGAGACCATTGAAACACTATTTGTTTTAAATGTTTTGAAGTTTTTATGTTTTCTCTTTTAACTAGTCAAAAAGAATGAATTTTGCAATCAGATTTTTCACTTTTATTGTCAAGTTTTAGTGTAACATTTGATAATAGATTATTCTGTACTGTTCTTTTTTAAAAAAAAATTTTAATGTTTATTCATTTCTGAGAGACAGACAGAGCATGAACAGGGGAGGGACAGAGAGAAAGGGAAACACAAAATCAGAACCAGGCTCTAGGCTCTGAGCTGTCACCACAAAGCCCAACGCAGGGCTCGAACCTGCAAACTGAGAGATCATGACCTGAGCCGAACTTGGATGCTTAACCGACTGAGCCACCCAGGCACCCCTCTGTACTGTTCTTTAATATAAAATATATAAAATAATGGAAAATTTGAAGTATTGAATACATTGAGGATGAGCCTTCATTCTCCTATTTATTATCTTCCTCTTAAATATTCTTTTTACCCTGGTTCCTGCACAGAAGTTTGACATAGATGGAAAAATAAGGCAAAGTCAGAGGTTTAAAAAGATAGGTTTTGACTCTGGGAATGAGAAGGCAAAATTAACAATAACCATTTCAAATGAAATGATTATCAGCTAGATATTTTTTAAAAAGCAAGAAAACAGCCCATTTCAAAATTAAGCACACATAAAAACTTAAGATAATGAAGAAAAAACATATACATATATGTATATATTTGTATGCCAGAGTGCATGTGTGTGTGTGTGTATGAGAGAGACAGAGGAGTAAATGAAAACATTTGTCAATGAATTTGAGCTAATGATTAGAAATATTTTGAAATAGTCTCTTTTCCAAATTACAGAATTTTTTTTGAAATAATGAGAGGCAACACACACTGTAGTTTTGAAGGGTGAATTTTGAGGGGCACCTGTGTGGCTCAGTTGGTTAAGCATCTGACTTCAGCTCAGGTCATGATCTCATGGTTCGTGGGTTCAAGCCCTACATCAGGCTCTGTGTGGACATCTCAGAGCCTGGAGCCTGCTTCAGATTCTGGGCTTCCCTGTCTCTCTGCCTCACCCCCACTCGTTCTCTCTCTCTCTCTCTCTCTCTCTCTCAAAAATAAATAAACACAAAAATTAAAGTGTGAATTTTGAAATCAAACATTTTGAGCATCTCAGCTCTTATAAATCTGGGCAAGTTACATTTCCCAGTTAACCCATCTGTAAAAAATGGATATATTTTAGTAACTGGGTGAAGATTTCTGGTAATGTAAAACACCTAGTTCATTGGCACCTGTAAATGATAACTAATTTGGCTTGAATGCCTTCAGACCTCAAAGTTTGTGCATATAAAGGAGGATGTGAAAGAAATATTTAGGAAAGGAAACTAGATTTTTACAAAGGTTGCTATGGACTATCTATTGAATAGCATGTATTCCCAAGCATGAAAACAAAGGATGGAGCTTGTTTAAAATGACTTTTTAGCCGTTCATCTCTTTTCCCTGAACTCTGAGCCTCTCTGAGCCTACACCACATAGGCCATGCTTTTCCAGGATAACACAACCAGATGTTAAAAATGCGCTCTGGTACATAATCACCATGAATAAGAGGAAGTTCTTTTCTACTTCTGATTTTGCAGGGGAAATCTTGTCAAAATGAAGCAGGGAAGTAGGAGGAAAACTCCACTGTCTAATCCACCATTTCTTTGTACATTTCAATCCATGCAATTAAAAAACACTTGAAACCATTTAATTGGGTCTGTAGTAGAAGCATGAAATAGTCTCTACCTCTTTCTGGGGTTCCAATAGGTTATCATCTGTTTGCCATTGAATGGAGTCTCAGGGATTTGGGGCTTCTGAAGTAGATATATCATGCTGAGTTGCATTTGAATGCTAGAAACAGTACCTTCTGATTTCCCTAAACTGTCCAACAGTATAACAAAGTCATTGAAAATATCTTTAAAGATAGTCACTACTCACTCATTTCAGGGCAAATGTATGAAGGAGTATAAAGTATAAAGATGCTACTCATTTATTTATTAAAATAATTATTTCTTGAAATTATTTTTCAAGACAATCAAAATGTTTGGCTGTTATTCATAAAGTCATTTTTTATTGTAGTCTGACTCTTTGTAGAACACCTCAAAATTAAAGTATTTGATAAGTTTTTCCCAGTCCTAGAAAGAGTGTTAGTGTAGAAAAGCTTATGTGATTTAGTTTTCATGGCATTTGCCAAATTAAGTGAATCTAAATGTAAAAGTCAGTTAATATTAACTATTCTAAGAAGCAAGTTGAACAAATCTGAGTTTAGACCTCCTCTTAATTATTTCACAGTTTATCCTCTTGGCTGTGTTCGACTAGAAACCCAGTAAGCTTTGGCAGCACAAAAAGTAAATCCCCTGCCCTTGACTCAAAACTTCTTAAACTATGCTAACAATACAATCGGGGTTTGTGGACAGTCTTCCCGGAAGTATAAAGTTTATCTTCTAGGCTGGGATTAACAACATGGCACCTGCACTTAACTTTCTGAAGGTTCGTAGTCATTTTCTGTCTCTAGTGAATGGAAGGTGCTTTCACTTTGCAAAGCAACAGCCTGAAAAATGCTGGTAATCCAAGTTCACCGTGTAGTTTAACTTTCAAAGGGTGTAAGAGCTTTTGATGACAATTTTATTTAACTTCATTTTCCCTAAGAAGTATGTTTGTTTTAAAAATCTGAGCTGGGTCTTCTGATTTCCCTATCTATCTATCTATCTATCTGACACCATAGTCTGCGTTTGCATGAGTCCAGTAAAAATCCTCTATTTTGAAATTGGAACTAATTGAAATTCCTCTGGATTTTTGCCTTTAACTAAGACAGATCTGAGGTCTGGCTGGATGGCAGAATATACTGGAAGTGTTGAGCTAAAACTGACAAAAATATCTTGCTGTAACTGTTACACACCTGACCACCTCACTTCTGGTTTCTTTTTTTTTTTTTCAATATACAATTTTCTGACTTTGTGTAAACATATTACTCACAATAAAGTGCAAAGACATAAATCATGAGTACAAAATGAGGCAGGAGAGGCCAGGAGTACATTAATCACTTGTGGGGCACTGTGATCTAGCAAAAAGTGCTTGAGGATTGATTATATCTTGGCTCTGTTGTGTATCAGCCCAAGGCTGTAGGCCAGAGACTTGAATGCTTCTCTGGTCTCTTCTGCCAACCTGTGGATAAGAATACCAAACTCCCTGAGATTAAATGTGATTATAACAACGTTAGCTGTGAAGTATTAAGATGTTATTGTTTGACTAGGCATTGTTTTAAATCTTTTTTTTAATGTTTCTTTATTTTTGAAAGAGAGGGACAGAGTTGTGAACCGAGAGCCAGAGCAGAGAGAGCCAGAGACACAGAATCTGAAGCATGCTCTGTGCTGTCAGCCCAGAGCCTAACGCAGGGGCTCGAACTCACAAACCCTGAGATCATGAGTCAGATGCTTAACTGACTGAGCCACCGGGCGCCCTGGCACTGTTTTAACCTTTACATCAATTAAATTTCACAACATCCATGTGAGGTGGGTACTATTATTACCCTCAATCTATAGATAGGGCATTTGAGGCACACAGACCTTAAGACACCACACCAGTGCCTCTCCACAAATAAGGAACATACTGGAAACTCCACTTCTGGAGGAGTTTCCTTATCTCACCAGGTTTCACCCAGAAAACCAGAAATGATAAGATAGAAGCCCAGGCCAGGCCCACTGCCTCCACCACGGTTCATCACGTGATGATAAGAACACTTTTGAATGAAAGTGTCCATACTGTTTCCAGTTTCTGGTTCTGAGTAATATTGGACTGTGCCTCAAACCCAAGCCCAAACTGACACCCGAAACACAGAAACTTCTTCAAAGAAATTATACATGGTTTTAAAGAAGCAAAAATTGTGAAAAAGCACAAAAACTACAAAAATGTATTGTTGAAAGGAGTAAAAGTGGTGAAAAGGTACAAAAATTCCAAAAATGCATTGTTTCTTGCATGTGAAAGATGCAGTACAATAGTTAAACATCATCGTAAATGTAGAAGCTTTCTGTCAGCATTGAAGGTCAACACTGCCGGTCCTGCAAGGAAACTCAGCCTGAACGCATCAGAGAAGAGACTGCAAGTTCTTCAAACCTAAATCATGATATGCCTGGTTCCAAAGGTAAGAACTCAGCACTAACGTTCAGAATGCCTATAACTGGATACAACACCCACTTCAAAGAATGTGAGAAAAACAAACAAATGCTTCCCTCAACTAAAAATGTAGCTTAGTTAGAGTGAATCTCAAAAGAATCCAAAGGTATGTTTCAGACACATTTGATCTTCTCTGTAAAGGATAGGCTATGAAAATAAGAAACGTGTAATGTAATTTCTAAAACTAAAGCTAGGGAAAACAGTTTTTAGGGGCGCCTGGGTGGCTCAGTCGGTTGAGTGTCCGACTTTGGCTCAGGTCATGATCTCACAACTCATGAGTTCGAGCCCCACATCAGGCTCTGTGCTGACAGCTTAAAGCCTGGAGCCTGCTTCAGATTCTGTGTCTTCCTCTTTCCCTGCCCCGCCCCCACTCGTGCTCTGTCTCTCTCTGTCTCTGAAAAATAAACATTAAAAAAAAAAGAAAAACAGTTTTTTAAAAAACTTCTCTTTATTCTTTCAACACATGGAAACTTGATCTAAAAGCAAACTTCCCTTGGCACCTTTCAGTGTTTACAGAGAACGAATAACTAAAAACTGCCTACCTCACAGGGTGCTTGTGAGGATCAAAACTATATGAGATCATTGTAAGCAGTAAAGATATATGTGAACATTGAAAAACAAAACCAAAAACTTAGGCAGTCTATCAGCGTCTCACTCCTGGCCATGGCTAAGGTTGCCTCTCAAAAATGTACATAAATGCACCTGCACCAAAATCAACATGAAATGCTTGTTTTCTTTCTTGTCTTACTCCAGAATGCTTATGTTTGTTGCCATAATTAGTGCTGGGACCTTGGAGAATTGATGGAGGGTCACTGTGGTTCCCGCTGTGCTGAATGCAGCTCAATTCTCACTCACTCACCTTTCTATCTAAGGGGTCTCTCTGCGGCCCTGGTATAAAGAGTCATGCAAGAAAGGAATTTGATCAACTACTTCCCATTAAATTGCTAAATGAGACCACTTTTAGGAAAATTTACATTTTAAGATGACAGAGGAATAGGAAAATGGTAGACCTAAGGGAAATAATTATGAATGCAATTTCAATGTCCCCTTGAATTCTTTGGGAGGAAATGAAGAGCTTCTAAACACAAGCCTCTTAACTAATCATCCATCCACCAGAGGAGAGCCACGAGATAGCTGGGTAAGGTATGTGAGTGGACCATCTCATCAACTGTGTGGTCATTGGGTCTTCAGGCCATTGTATTTACTTTCTCAACTGAAGAAACAATTTGGTCCTATATGGAAAATGAAGTAAAACACAGGCACAGACCTATATAATTTTTTCAATGACATGTTGTTTTTCTCCTCCGTAATACAAATTTCTCAAGTCACAAGTAGTAGGAGACACTTCCTTCTCTGAAACCTTGACAGTTTTGAAGGCTATGATCCTTTTTATGAAGACCAGAAGCCTGAGAACTTATGTTATGGGTTAGAGTTGTAGCATTTCTGGGATTACTTCTATCACTGAGATAGGTACAGAGGATATGTGATTAAAGACACCATACCCCCCTCTGATGATGATTTTAAAGGCTAAGCTATGAACCATCATGAAACTTTATTTTTGTTTTAGTGTCTTCTTATTTTTTTTCCCCAGCCAAACATCTTTTTTTCCTCAGGTCCTATTATTTTATTTTAAAAGTTTTTAACAGCTTTATTGAGGTATAATTGATATACAATGAACTGTACACATTTCATGGGTACAGTTTGAACTTCTGTAAATACCGATGATACCATCACCACAATCAGGGGGCAAACCTCCCAACACTCTCAAAGTTTCCTTGTCTTCTTTTATTTTTGTTTTTGTTTTGATAAGGACACTTAGCATGTGTTCTTGAATAAACTATTAACCCTCATAGCTTAACTTTGTCACTTTCTACTGTGCTCAGTATACCCTCCGTGTAGTGTGGCTTTCACACATGCTGTGCCCAGCTGCCACCAGGACCCTTTTGCTGGCAAAGCTGTGCACGTTTTCCAACCTTAAATTGCCATAGTTAAATCCCACTTAGGATTTAACCTACATACTTTGACAGCATTTGGTGCTGATGCTTTCTCTGAGGCGTCTTCCGATATGGCTCTTACAGAGGTTTGACAACCATCATTTTCATGTCTATTTTTAAAGCCCCCTGTCCTGTCCTGACACTTAGTATGTCCCATAAATCTGCCTTAGCATAATTTTCTCCTCACTTTTCTTGATCATATGTGGAGGTATGGAATACTTTTTATTTGTTCCTAAAGTTTTAATTACTACTAATATCAGTTTTCAATTGATTTGAGGTTTATGGATCCCTTTAAAAATCTGATGAAAGTTAGCTTTTCCTCCAACAAAAAAGCAGATTGACACTCAATTTTGAACTCAAAATCAGAAGACTCAGAGAGTTTTTGAAATCCAAAACCACAAAAATAAAAGCTCTTGACCTATATCCCTTCCTCTATCAGTGGACACTTAAGTCGCTTCCAGAACTTGGTTGTTGTAAATAAACATAAGGGTATTATGCTAAGTGAAACAAGTCAGGCAATACCATATGATTTCACTTATATGTGGAACCTGAAAAACAAATGAACAAAAATAAATGAACAAAAAACTGAAACCAAATTATAAATACCGAGAACCAACTGGTGGTTGTTAAGGGTGGGGAGGGGGTGCAAAATAGGTGAAGGGGATTAAGAAAAAGCTCTAGTAATAAAATAAAGAAGTCACGAGGATGAAAAGTACAGCTTAGGGAATATAGTCAATAATATCATAATAATGTTGTATGGTGACTTAGGGTAACTACACTTAGGGTGAACATTGCATAATGTATAGCATTATCAAATCACTATGTTGTGCATCTGAAACTAATATAGTGTATATCAATTGTACCTCAATAAAAATGAGTAAATAAATAGAAATGAATGAATCACTCAATCAATCATCAATGGTGTATTCTTCAACTTTTTTATAAGCTGCTTTAAGACTTACAAAACAACTCAAAGGAAAAGTAATAAATAAACAAAACCCCTTGATCTATACATTGATGATAAAAAATATATGTTTATAGCTAGGTTCAGATCTCTTTTCTGAGGTTTAATATAGTCATTTATAGCTAAATTCCCCTATAAGCACTGCTTTAGCTATATATCCCACAAATGTTGATAAATTGTGTACTCATTTTCCATTCATCTCAAAATATATTCTAACATTTTAAAGTTTTCACTGGCATCTCCTCTTTGACTCATTGGTTATTAGGAAGGTATTATTTCTTTTCCACATATTTGTGAATTTCTCAGATTTATTTCTTCTTGATTTCTAATTAAACTGCATTACACTTAGTGAAAAACATACTTTATGTGACTTCAGTATCTTTAGAATTATTGGAGCTTGCTTTATGGTCTAACAGATGTTCTCTACTGGGAGAATGTCTCACTTGCACTAGTTTGAGAAAAATCTGTAATCTTCTGTTGTTGGGTGGAGTTTTTTACAGATGTCCATCAGGTCTAGTGAGTTTATAGTTTGTTCACGTCTTGCATTTTCTTTTGATCTTTTTCCTAATTGTGTTACCCATTACTGAAATTGATCTTAGCATCTCCAACTATTTTGCTTTCCAGTTCTGTAAGTTTTTAATTCATGTATATATTCATAAATACTCACATTTATGTCTTCCTAATGGATTGGTATTTTATCATTATGAAATATCCTTTTTAATCTCTAGCTATACTTTGTGTCTCAATGTTTATATTACCTGATATTAGTACAGCCACTTCAGCTTTATTTTGGTTACTGTTCGCATAGTACGTATTTTTCTAGCCTTTTACTTTCAATCTATTTGTGTCTTTGAATCTAAAGTGTGTCTCTTGTAGACAGCATACTGTTGGATTTTTTTTGTTTAAATCTGCCAGTGTCTGCCTTGGATTGCAGTTTTTAACCCCTTTACATTAATATAATTACTAATAAAGCATTATTTATGTCTGCCATTTTGCTATTTGTTTTCTACATGTCTATATCATTCCTGAGCTTTAAATCTTATATTTTGTGACCCATGTGTCAGATTCACTTATAGATCCCATAGAAAACATAAACATATCCAAAACTGAATGGATGTTGACTTCCATTAGATTCTTTCTTCTATGGTTTCTATCTCAAGGAAGGCTAACATTACCCATTGAGTTATATGAAAACCTAATTGCCATTGGCTATATTTCCATCTTCACTCACCTCATCCAATGATTCACAAATAACTAGAAATACTACCTCCTCAATGACTGTCTTGAATTCATGTATTTTATTGATCAGTTCGGGCTTCCATAGAAGCTAAGTGGTGTTCCTGCCTCCTGTCTTCTCTCTCTACAGTCCAGTCTCAGTTCTGTAGCTAGATTGACATTTCTAAAAAGCAAATATGATCATGTCAGCTTACAAACCTCATTGGTTCCCCACTGCTCTGACCTTTACTGTCCCTAGCATGCTTTTCAAGACTCTGTCTGACTTAGTCCTCTTTTACTTCACAGTTGCCATCGCTCACACCCTAAACACCTGGTCTTGACAGGCCAAACTTATTTCCATCAGCTGAACATAGCCTGCTCTCACCTATGGCTTTCTGTTAGAAACACATTTCTTTCCACGTTCTTCTTTATCTAGCTAGTTCCTACCAATGTTTAAGGTCTCTCTGTAATACAATGTACTGAAAAAAAGAAAATTTCCCTGGTGCCACTATTTGAATTACTCTTCTAATATTTATTTCAATAGAATCCTGTACTGTTGTCATCGTATCACTAACATCAATATTTTTAAATTCTATTTCTTCTAGTCCCCAAATAATCTCAAGTTCCATGAAGGCAGGGACTTCTGAAATTTTGAGGGTTTAAGTTTTTATTTAAATTCCAATTAGTTAACATACAGTGTAATATTAGTTTGAGGTGTACAATATAGTGATTCAACACTTTTATCCATCACTGTATGCTCATCACAAGTGCCTCCTTAATCCTCACTACCTATTTAACCCATCCCCCCTGCCCATCTCCCCCACCCCAAACCATCAGTTTGTTCTCTATAGTTGAGAATCTGTTTCTTGGTTTGCCTCTCTCTCTATTTACCCCCTTTGCTAATTTGTTTTGTTCGTTAAATTCTACATATGAGTGAAATCATATGGTATTTGTCTTTCTCTGACTGACTGATTTTGATTAGCATAATAGTCTCTAGCTCCATCCATGTCTTTGCAAAAGGCAAAATTTTTATTCTTTTTTATGGCTGAGTAATATTCCATTGTATATATGTATACCACATCTTCTTTGGTGGGTTGTTTCCATACTGTGGCTACTGTAGATTAAGCTGCTATAAACATCAGGGTGCACGTATCCCTTTGAATTAGTATTTTGGTAGTCTTTGGGTGAATACATAATAATGCAATTACCAGATCATAAGGTAATTCTATATTTTTAACTTTGTGAAGAACCTCCGTACTGTTTTCCAGAGTGGCTCTGCCAGTTTGCATTTCTCTCAACAGTGCGAGAGTGTTCCCCTTTCTCCACATCCCACCAACACTTGTTGTTTCTTGTGTTGTGGATTTTAGCCTTTCTGACAGGTGTGAGGTGATATCTCATTATAGTTTTGACTCACATTTCCCTGATGATGAGTGATGTTGAGCATCTTTTCATGTGTCTGTTAGTCATCTGGATGTCTCCTTTGGAAAAATGTCTGTTCATGTCTTCTACCCATTTTTAATTGGATTATTCATTTGGGGGGTGTTAAGTTTTATAAGTTCTTTATCTATTTTGGATACTAGCCCTTTATGTATAGGTATATGTAATTTGCAAGTATCTTCTCCTATTCTGTAGGTTGCCTTTTAGTTTTATTGACTGTTTCCTTTGCTGTGCAGAGGAGTTTTATTTTGAGGAAGTCCCAGTAGTTCATTTTTGCTTTTGCTTCCCTTACTTCAGGAGACTTATCTAGAAAGAAGTTACTATGGCCAATGTCAGGGAAGTTACTGCTTGTGTTCTCCAGGATTTATATGGTTTCAGGTCTCACATGAGGTCTTTAATCCATTTTGTGTTTATTTTTGTGTATGGTGTAAGAAACAGGTCCAGTTTCATTCTTTTGTGTGTTGCTGTCCTGTTTTCCCAACATGATTTGTTGAAGAGGCTCTTTTTCCCACTGGATATTCTTCCCTGATTTGTCAAAGATTAATTGGCCATATAGTTGTGGGTTCGTTTCTGGATTTTCTATTCTGTTCTATTCATCTATGTGCCTATTTTTGTGCCAGTACTATACTGTTTTGACCACTAGAGCTTTGTAATATAACTTGGAGTCCAGAACTGTGATGCCTCCAGCTTTGCTTTTCTTCTTCAAGGTTGCTTTGACTATTCAAGGTCTCTTGTGGTTCCATACAAATTTTATGATTATATGTTCTAACTCTGTGAAAAATGCTCTTGGTATTTTGATAGGGATTGCTTTAATTATGTGGGTTCTCTTGGGTAGCACAAACATTTTAACAATATTTATTACTCCAATCCATGAACATGGATTTACATTTCTTTGTGTCATCTTCAATTTCTTACATCAATGCTTTACAGTTTTCAGAATACAGGACTTTCACCTCTTCGGTTATGTTTATTTCTGGGTATCTTATTGTTTTTGGTGCAATTGTAAATGAGATAGACCCCTTACTTTCTCTTTCTGCTTCATTATTGATGCATAGAAATGCAACAGATTTCTGTACATTGATATTGTATCCTGAGAATTTACTGAATTTGTTTATCAGTTCTAACAGTTTTTTTTTGGTGGAGTCTTTTGGGTTTTCTATATAGCATATCATGTCATCTGCAAATATTAAAACTTTTGCTCTTCCCTGCTGCTTTGGATGCCTTTTATTTGCTTTTGTTGTCTGATTGCTGTGGCTAGGGCTTCCAGTATTATGTTAAATAAAAGTGGTGAGACATCTCTGTCTTGTTCCTGACCTTAGGGGAAAATCTTTCAGTTTTTCCCCATTAAGGATAATATTAGCTGTGAGTTTTTTCTAGATGGTCTTTATTATGTTGAGGTATGTTTCTTTTAAACCTACTTTTTTGGGGTTTCTCTCATGAATGGATGTTTGTTGAAAGCTTTTCCTGCATCTATTAAAATGATCATATGGTTCTTATCCTTTCTTTTATTGATGTGGTTTATCACATTGTTTGATTTGCAAATATTGAACCACACTTGCAACCCAGCAATAAATCCCATGTGATCATGGGGAATGGTTTTTTTTTAATGTATTCTTGGATTTGGGTTGCTAGTATTTTACTGAGAATTTTTGCATCCATATTCATCAGGGATATCAGCCTGTAGTGTTTTTGTTTTTTGGTTTTTTTTGTTTTGTTTTGTTGTTGTTTTTCAGTGGAGTCTTTATCTGCTTTTGGTATCAGGATAATACTGGCCTCATAGAATGAATTTTGAAATTTTCTTTCCTTTTCAATTTTTTGGGATAGTTTGAGAAGAATAGGTATTAGCTCTTCTTAAACGTTTGATAGAATTCACCTGTGAAGCCATCTGGCTCTGGAGTTTTGTTTGTTGGAGTTTTTTAATTACTGATTCGATTTCTTTCCCAGTTATCAGTCTGTTCAAGTTTTCTATTTCTTCCTGTTTCAGTTTTAGTAATTTATTTATTTTTTAATGTTTATTTTTGAGAGAGAGAGAGAGAGCACAAGCAGGGGAGGGGCAGAGATAAAGGGGGGCAGAGGATCTGAAGAGGGCTCTGTGCTGACAGTAGAGAGCCCCAAGCAGGGTTCAAATTCACGAACCGTGAGATCATGACCTGAGCCAAAGTCTGACGCTTAACCGACTGGGCCACCCAGGTGCCCCTGTATCATTTCTAAATATAATTACAGTATTCCAAAAAATCACGTCAGACACCTAGAGCACCATAAAAGGCACTAGGGGAAACTTCACAGAGATCGTTTTTGTATGAGGTACATATCACAATACATATATCCTGTAATTGTTGTTCTAGTGACATAAAATTACAATATACATATAGCAGTATAAAGTTTCCAATGTACGGTGTGATATAAAGCCTATCAGGCACCTTTCCTGGGAGGTGGGAGACCATTATTCATATCTAATATGGATCATTCTCCTTAAATGTATTATACTGCACTTGTCCACAGTGAAATACATGTAACCCTCAGAAACAAAGCCTCCACAGACCTGACCTCACATGTTCACTTTTGGATATATTTTAAATTATTTGTAGTTAGAATATGAAGAATAAAATTTCAGTCCTCTAAATCAATCTTTCTGAAAGTGTTTTCTGAGGACTACCTGAAAAATCACTTGGGAGATTTGTTTAAAATTCATGCTAATAGAAAAAAATTAAATTTATGGGCCATGTATAAAAACTATAGCAGCATGGGCTACCAGTGATCATTGTTCTGTAATATTAACTGAGAGGATAAACTTTTGACAGTATATGTCTAATATGAAACTACTCCTTAAATATAGCTCTGTGAGATGTAGTAGGCTTTATCTTTGAAATAATTTCACCTATAATAATGTACTACAATTATTTTTCATTAATTTCCTATATGTCACCTTTTCTGAAACAACATAACAAAATGCACTGTGACGTAAAAAAGTTAAAAACGAAAGAATATAGACATACTTTGTTTCAGCAAATACTTAATATTTGGCCAAAATAATCATTTGAGGCACATCATTGTCTTCTGAGCTTTGTTTATTAGAAGCGTATATTTTTCATTTAGAATATAATTTGTGAAATTCAGTTAAGCAACATAACATGTAAAAGTGCATTGTCACCTATAAATTGAAGTTAAAAGCTTTTTTGTCTTATTTTCCGGAGAAGAACACATCATACTAATTTGTTTATTTATTTGTAATTTTATTATTATTTTTTAAATTACATTATAGTTGACATTCAGATTTATATTCATTTCAGGTATACAGTATAGTGAATCAACAATACTAATTTGGTTTAATAAAAATAAATAGCATATTTAACATATTGTATATTTTATGTAGTGCCTCTATTAGTGATATATGTGAATATGTTTACATACAGGCATGTTATAGCATTAAATGATGCAAACCAATTTTTAAATGGTATAATGATGTACATTTATAGTTCTGTCTGTTTAGTTTTCAAGGTTTTAGACTTTTTTTTTTTTTAGCTCCCTGAATTTGAAATTTTACTGCTTCTGCTATAGCTTAGAAGGATATAAAATACCTTGGGGAGAAACTGCAAAAGAAAATATTACTCCCTGTAAAATGTGAATACCTGTGTGGCCTCTCAGGTATAGGAAATACATTTATTGTGGGTTAGTCTTTTCCCAAAGGGAGGTGGACTATGGAAATAACTGGCAGTAACCATGGATGGTTATTTAATTGTTTTGCGGTAGTTCTGAAAAGTGGCTGCCTTCTCCTTTTAAAAACGGAGGACACGCTATAAAAAGGCTAGTTCCCTTGGCAAAGGTCCTCTCATTTCGTTTACTCCTTTCCTCTGTTGAATACTTAAAATAAATAAAATAGCAAGTCTGGGAATAGACTTTCTATATGTCTGCTTCCTCTTTCGGAACAATGCAGAGACTAGATTTTCCATAGTGTAGGAGCTAGGACATTCAAGTCTGTCAGGAAGACTATGACTTTCTTATTGTTGCAGAAAATTACAATAATAAAAGTTATTTATCAAATACTCACAATGTGTCACACCCTGTTTCCTTTCCTGTGCATTACATGTAAAAGGCTGCTTAATTTTCATAATGAACCTGAAGGACAGGTTCCTGTGATTAACCTCAAATGAGGAAAATAAGACTCAGAGAGATTGTATCGCTGACATCAAGACTTTAAGCTAATAAATCATAGTTCAAGTACTCCACTTACATTTGTCTGACTCTAATACCTGTTATGTGAAATTGTTACCAAAAGTCTTCTTTCAAAACTTTGCAGCATTAAATTCTACATCAGTGATTTTGCGTCTGTCAAGGTAGAATCGTGGCTCTTAGATAATTCCCGATATTTTGAAGGTTACAATATATTCTAAATATACCAGACTGAAGATAGATTATCCAGCTATTGTGTAAAGAGTTGTGGTCTGTGGGGGCGCCTGGGTGGCGCAGTCGGTTAAGCGTCCGACTTCAGCCAGGTCACGATCTCGCGGTCCATGAGTTCGAGCCCCGCGTCGGGCTCTGGGCTGATGGCTCGGAGCCTGGAGCCTGTTTCCGATTCTGTGTCTCCCTCTCTCTCTGCCCCTCCCCCGTTCATGCTCTGTCTCTCTCTGTCCCAAAAATAAATAAAAAAAAAAGTTAAAAAAAAAAAAACTAAAAAAAAAAAAAAAAAAAAGAGTTGTGGTCTGTGGAACTGAGTAATTTAGATTCTAACCCTGTCACAACCTTGTGTGCGTGTGTGTGTGGTGTGTGTGTGTGTGTGTGTGTGCTTGAAAAGTGCAAAGGAGGAGTTTATGAACCTTAATATTCTCTTTAGAAGCATCTTAGAATTTTAGATTATACAATATAAAGCAGAATCTTCCTGAAAACATTACCTCTTTTCATACGGCTTTTTCAATTTTGTTATTATTTTACTGAATTTTAACTATTTCACATGTATATTGATTTATACTACTTATTCTTTGGAATACCTAGATGCCTGGGTACCAGCTTAGCCATCATTCTCTATGCAAATGAAGTTATATCACTTGACAGAACTTTTCTCCTTTGATCAAACCTCAGTCAAGTTCCTCTTTGTTCTCTGCTCCACTAAGCCCAACCTCAGGCTTCAGTCTCAGTCCTTGTAAAGTCAGCAAAAATCCTATTAAGTCAGTTTAGGGAGAATCCCTATCCTCCAATATGTGGCCACCCTGGATATCTGACCAAACTTCTGATTCCTCACTAACCCCAGGTGATGTCTGATCATAGGCATTCCTTCAGTAAGCATCCTGTTAGGTCAGTTGAGCAAGAATTAGCCTACGCTCTTCATAATTTTCCATCCACTCCCCTCCCCCGCAACTCTGCTCCTTGTCTAACAATCCCCACTTTTTCTTGTTGTATTTGGAGTTGAGGCCAATCTTTCTCCCTTAGTGGAAAACTCTACTGTAGTAATATTTTGGAGTGAAGTCTTCCTCCCTATCTTTAACAAGAGTCGGATTGTTTTTTCTTTAACAACATCACATTAGCTTTATCACAAACTGATTAAAGAGAAATCAATATAGTCCATGAAAATCCTCTCAGGATTCAGGTAAGTCACTAATTAATCCTTTATCACTCTAAATTTTATTAGCAACCTGATTCATAAGATGGATTGGACAGCAAAACATAATTTTATTATGAGACTAAGTGAGAATTGGATGGGACAACTATGTCTTCCAATTGAAATAACAACAACAAAGAACTTTCTTTTATTAGCAAGCTAATTGATAAAATGGTCTCTTGAAAATCTGTAACAGGCGAAGAATGGCATTAATTACTTGAAAAAGAAAACCTCTTTTAAGTTAATCAAATGTAATATATAGATAAGAAAATCAAAGCTAGTGGGAGGCATGTAATAAAATCTTTTGTGAGCTGAACAAGTCTGCCTCTTACACAGTGTAATCAGTCTCTAAGGGAGAAGACGGCAAGTTTGTTTGGGAAAAGGACATTAAACTAAGAAACTGTCACCTTTACTTTGTTTTCTTTTTGAGATTCAGTGAGCTTCTCATTGAAGTCATGCCTAGGGTTTACCAAAATCTCTAATTCCACTTTACATCTCTAGCCAGACATTGCCCAGGTAGAAAACAAGTGTCAGACTATGTAGATCTAGTCTTCATTAGTAACACCACGTAGCTGTTTCTGATATACCACCAATAGTAGAGTGATAGGACACTAATGTTTGGAGACATACAGGCCTAACTTGTTTGGGTTAAGTAAACCCCAAAGATGTGGTAGCAGATTTTTAAGGAATGGAGACAATTGGTCTATATCTCTATCTTGATTTATATCCAAAAATGTGTACACAATATATTTCAGAAAGGGTTCAAGTGATTGATTAGAAAAATAAAATTAAAGTATTATCATTTGATGGTGAGATTACAAGTAATACTTTTGTTTCATTTTAATTTCTATTTTCTACAGACAAGGAATATGGCTTTTGTTTTTCATATATGATTGGCCAAGCAAAAGAACAAAGATGATAAAAGATTTGCACAATAACATTTAGCTAGCTTGATCAAATAGGTAGCACACCCAATGTTTGTACCATAGACATTCTTTTTAATCACTCATGGGTCACTTTAGAAACCTGACAAAAGATGGTCTATAAACAAATTTTGCCAAATGTCAATTGATTTCTGTCTTTAACAGCCAGTGAAATTGGATTAAATTCTGTAATAAAAAGATAATAACATACCTGTAGATAATACACAAATTTAAATAGTCATAATAAAAGTAGAAAATATTTAGAACTAGATAATATATACATTTAAATGTAAAACACATTTAAATATATAACACTAAATATAAAAACTCATGGTATACAGCTAAAACAGTACTGAAAGAGAAGTTTATGGCATCACCTGCATATTATCAAAGAAGAGATGCTAATAATTAATGAACTAAGCATACAATTTAAGAAATGTGAAAATATGGGGTGCCTGGGTGGCTCAGTGGGTTAAGCCTCCGACTTCGGCTCAGGTCACGATCTCTTGGTCCGTGGGTTCGAGCCCCGCGTGGGGCTCTGGGCTGATGGCTCAGAGCCTGGAGCCTGCTTCGGATTCTGTGTCTCCCTCTCATTCTGCCCCTCCCCCGTTCATGCTCTGTCTCTCTCTGTCCCAAAAATAAATAAACGTTAAAAAAAAAATTAAAAAAAAATAAAAAAAGAAATGTGAAAATGTAAAATGGAACATAACAAATATAACAAAGGTCAATTCATAAGGACATAAAAATGGTTCCGTGAATAGATTAACATATTAACAAATGTTTGTTGAAACCACAACTAATTAATATTATAAAAAAAGAAATAATTACATATATGAGATCGTTATAATCAATCAACATCACCATGGACATTAACTAATAAATATGAAATTTTGATGAAATATATACATTTTAATTTCTAGAACTGATGACTTAAGAATAAGATCTCTTGACACTTGTGAGGTATGTCAAACATTTGAGGAATAAAATACAGTCTTTTTTGAATATTTATTTTTGAGAGAGAGAGAGAGAAAGACAGGGTGCAAGCAGGGGAGGGGCAGGGAGAGAGGGAGACCCAGAATCTGAAACAGGCTCCAGGCTCTGAGTTGTCAGCACAGAGCCCAATGCGGGGCTCAAACTCATGGACCTCAAGATCATGACCTGAGCCAAAGTCAGATGCTTAATTGACTGAGCCACGCAGGTTCCACAGGAATAATATATAGTCCTTACCCACTAAGTAAAGTATAAAAGATTGGAAAGAAGAATCAATCTTTCTTTAAGTATGATATAATTGTGTAGAAAGTCTAAAGGAATCTATAGGCAAGTTACAAAAGTAATAATATTTAGAACAACTAGTGAAAATAAATCATTATAAAATGTATTTTTGTAAAGCAACAATGTAAGTTTCCATTAATGACATTAAAAATATAGTGCATATTTTAAAATATGATATGTAATACTTATAAAAAACATTAGATTTTTGGGGTGCCTAGGGGCTCAAATGGTTAAGCATCCAACTTCAGCTCAGGTCATGATCTCACAGTTCCTAAGTTAGGGCCCCACCTTGGGCTCTGTGCTGACAGCTCAGAGCCTGGAGCCTGTTTTGGATTCTGTCTCTCAACCTCTTTCTGCCCTCTCCCACTCACATCTGTCTCTCTGTCTCTCTCTTTCAAAAATAAATATTTAAAATTTTTTTTAAAAAGCTTGTTTTGTAGAAGTTAGTAAGAAGACCTGTTCTAAATGAATCAGAAGATATACCTGGTTCATGGTTTAAAAGATCAAATGAATAAATTTCAAATTTCCTGAAGTGTTTCTCTATATAACAGAATCAAAATTCAGTAAATTTTCCCTATAACTTCATAAGCTGAATACTCAAAGTATATAAAAATGTAAGTATCCAGGAATAGTCACAATCCTCTTGGAGAGTAAGAACAAGGTGAGAGAGGTTGCTTATCACCTATCAATGTATTATAAAGCAGTGATACTTATGACAATACAGTAATGAAAATTTAATAGAAGAATAATGCAAAAAGAATAAAAAGCCAAGAAATTAATTAATATGGACATTTAATTTAAGACTGATATGGTTTTTGTGGATCTATAGACAAATGGTGGACTTTTTAGCAAATGATCATGGGGTAATTAGTGAGGCAGATGATGAAAGAAAGGAAGGAAGGACAATAGAGGGAGAGAAGGTGGGAGATGATGAGGGAGAGGGAGAATGAAGCTGTGAGCAAGAAAGGAGAAAAAGGGAGGAAGAGAGGAAAGGAGAAAGAGAGGGGGAGAGCGAGAGGAAAAAGGAAATTCAATTCCTGCTTCATGCTACACATAGAAATTAATTGTAAGAAGACTAAAGGCATAAAGGTGAAAGTATCTTTTGATCTTGAAGTAGGGAATGTTTTTAAGCATAATGCGAATAAAGCACAAACCATGAAGTAAAACATTAAGTTGACTGTGGTATATTAAGTGTATCTGTTTATCAAAGGGATATTAACATTTATGGTTGAAATGTCTAATATATGTGTAGTGAGAGAAAGAGAATGGAAGTGAAGGAGAAGAAAGATTATGGCAATATTTATAGATATAAAGGCCTTAAAACATGAAATACATGAGTTTGTGAAGTTCAGCAACTCTGAAGCAAAATAAATACGAATTAAACCACACATGGGCACATCATAGTCAAACTACTTTAATTCAAAAATAAATAGAAATATCTTTTTTTAATGTCTATTTATTTTTGAGAAGAGAGAGACAGAGCATGAGTGGGGAAGGGGAAGAGAGAGAGGGAGACACAGAATCTGAATCAGGCTCCAGGCTCTGAGCTGTCAGGACAGAGCCTGATGTGGGGCTTGAACTCATCAACCACAAGATCGTGACCTGAGCTGAAGTCTGATGGTCAAACGACTGAGCCACCCAGGCACTCCAATAAAGAGAAATATCTTGAAGACATTCACAGGAAAAAAGGAGCATCATCTTTAAAGAAATCATAGTATGATTGACAGCTGACTTCCAATAGATTAGATAACCCAGGAGCAATGAAATTATATCTCTAATGTGCTGAAAAAAATGTATATGTAGTCAAACTAGAAGTCTATATTCTTCAAAAATAACCATCAAAAATGAAGGTTAAATAATGACATCTTTCAGAAATTAATTATTGAGAGATTTTTACCATCAGATCTAAATTTCCAAGAAATGCTACACAATATTTCATGCTGAAGGAAAATGATCTCAGATAGAGAGAACCACAGAAATGAATGAAAAGCACAAAAAAGGGTAAATATGTAAGACTTTGAAAGAATATTGGCTGTAAATGGAGTTGAAATGTTGCGCGTTTCTTACGTTCTTTGAGAATTAGTCAAAGTACTAATTTTAAGGTAAACTACACTAAGTCAAAGATGCATATTGAAAAGAGCAACCACTAAAATTATAATGTGAAAACAATGTAACTAAAAAGTAGAGGAGATAAAATGTACTTCTGGACAATGGAATATAGTGATAAAAAAGAATAAACAATGGCTACATGCAACAACATGAATAAATCTGACATACATAATATTAAGTGGAAAAAGTCAAGCAAAAGTCCTATGCTTTATATATAATATTATTTACAGTTGACCCCTAAACAATATGGCTTTGAACTGTACATGTCCACTTATATGTGGATTTTTTTTTGATCAGTACTGTACAATATTGACTACTGTAAATGTATGTTCTCTTCCTTACAATTTTCTTTTTTTTTTTTAATGTTTATTTACTTTTGAAAGAGAGAGAGCATGAGCCTGCACATGAGCAGGAGAGGGGCAGAAAGAAAGGGAGACAGAGGATCCCAAGAGGGCTCTGCACTGACAGCAGAGAGCCTGATAGGGGCTCGAACTCATGAACTCAGATGGGATCGAACTCAGATCATGACCTGAGCTGAAGTCAGATGCTCAACCGACTGAGCCACCCAGGAGCTCCCCCTTATGATTTTCTTAATAATGTTTTATTTTCTCTCGACTATTGTACATAGAGTATATAATACAGATAACTTAGAAATTATGTGTTAATCAGTTGTTTATGTTGTCCCTAAGGCTTCTGGTCAACAGGTGGCTATTAGTAATTAAGAATCAAAAGTTCTATTCACATTTTAATGGTGTGGAGGTCAGTGCCCCCAACCCCTGCATTGCTCAAGATCAACTGTATATGAATTTCAAGAGCAGGCAAAAGTGATTTATGGTGTATTAGAAAAGTTCTGTAACTTCATCTGAGTGCTGGGCCATATCCATGCACCTGTGTGTATATAAAAAGTTATTGTAGTAGTAGCTTTAAAATATGCTCACACATTCTCTGAAACTTCTTCAAGAGTTACAGCCTCATTTACATATTGAACGTGGGCTAGACTTAGTGATTTGCTTCTAATGAAGAGAATAAAGTGGAGGTCACAGTGTGTGTCAATAAGGATGAAGTCAGAAGAGGCTTCCTCCTCACTTGTCCTCTCCCTGGGTCTCCCAGTCAGGGGGAGTCTAGATTCTATGTGGTAAGGACATTCAGGCAGCCTTGTGCCCTGGTCATAGGGTGAAGCAACACCCGGGAACTGAGCTCTTCATTTTCCAGCCATGTTAGTGTCTTCTTGGAAGTGGTCGCTCCAGCCTCAGTCAAGCCGTCAGGTAACTGCAGCCTGTGCAACATCCTGATTGCAGCCACAAGAGACCTGAGAGACCCAGAGTCATAAGCACCCAGCTGAGCTGCTCTGAGACCAGGACTCATAAGCACCCAGCTGAGCTGCTCTGACCTACACAAACTGAGATCATCAATGTGGCTCATTTCAAGCCATTAAGTTTGGAAGTAACTCTTTACACAGAATAAATAACTAATGCAGTCATTGTGCTGTGTACTTCATATTGTGCACTATTATACATCATGTATCTTATATCTTACATATCAGTAAATAGTAAAAATCAGCTGAAAACATAACTGGGAAACTGACAGAAGAGGCAAGGAAAATGGGGAATAAATACATGGAAAAACAGCCATCATTAGAAATTGTTTGAAAAACCATTCAAATATGTTATATACTATTTTGACCTGTAGTCTTGGCAAATCATTAGAAAGGATAATGATATTCAGTGTTGTTATGGGTTTAGAAAATGTTTATTTATAAAACTATTCTGTAAGAAGGTGCTTTGTATAAAACTTTAAATAAATATGTTCTTTAATAATTCCCCTTCCAGGGGCACCTGGGTAGCTGAGTCAGTTAAACTTCCAACTCTTGATTTCGGCTCACATCATGATCTCACGGTTTGTGAGTTTGAGCCCCGTATTGGGCTTTGCACTAACAGTGTAGAGCCTTCTTGGGATTCTCTCTCCCTCTCCTTCTCTCTGCTGCTCCCCTGCTTGCACTCTGTCTCGAAAATAAATAAATAAACTTAAAAAAATTCTACTTCTAGGAATGCAAATAATCTAAGGAAACAATTTTACAAAGATACATACAAAAGGAAACATCCTCATAGTGTTATTTATAATAGTAAAAACATAAAGCAATTTACATGTCTAAAAGTAACGTATGGGTAAAACAAATTGTGATTTTATCCATAATATTGAGTCTTACATAGCTATGTAAGGAAATGTAACTAACCGAGAAAAAAATGTATTTTTCTTAAGAATATCCCTATTCTTTTGTGTATCTTTCAGTTGATTTATAGGCAGAAAGATGGTAGGAGACTGAAGCCTGAAGGTGAAGTTACTGGTCAGCTTACTGGTGATGGAGGTGCTCGTGGAATAAAATCCTCTGGCCATCGAGTTAGTGTAATAGCCAATAATTCTGGAACTCTTTAGCTGATGGAAATGGCCAGTTCAAGCTGCTGAATTTAAAATTGCCTGTATGCCGTATCTTACGGAAAAAAAGGAAATAAATACAATGAACAAGAAGACCTACAGGTTATATTATCAGATAAACCATTGTTCAAATCCTATTTTTACCATTTACTGCCTTTGTGACCTTGGTCAAATCCTTTAATCTCCCTGAGCCTGTTTCCTTCTTCTGTAAAAATAAACTAATACTAGATTCTCCTCAAGTTTGAGGAAGAAATAAAATTATGCTGTCATGATGTTAATAATGAACAGGCACCCAGCAGATGACTGACCATTACTGATTTCATTAATCTTCATTGTAGACAAATTTTAAACAACTATTAATAATTTTTCAAGTTCAAAGCCTAATGTTGTTTAATCAGTGTTATTGATCGAGGGTTCTATTTAGAGTTCTAATAATTGCTTACTGATAGCTGCTTAATAATAGTTATGGGAGTGTGCCTATTCTATTCAATTTTGAGTGTCTTAAGAGAGAATATGACAGAAACTTTGTGAGTATAAAGTCATTTTAGTTTTTCTGTGTATGTATATTAAAAAGGTATTTCAGGGGTGCCTGGGTGGCTCAGTCAGTTGAGTGTCCAACTTCAGCTCGGGTCATGTTCTCATGGTTCGGTTGGTGAGTTTGAGCCCCAAGTCAGACTCTGTGCTGACAGTTCAGAGCCTCAAGCCTGCTTCAGATTCTGTCTCCCTCTCTCTCTGTCCCTCCTGCTCATGCGCTCTCTCTCTCTCTCAAAAATAAACACTAAAAAAAAAAAAAAGAAAGAAAGAAGGCATTTCAGAGTTTGATATATTATTTGAAAAGCTTGTCATGGTTTTTCGGATACAAATTTATTGGTCATTTTTGAGTGATAAAACAATCATTTCATTTTCAAAGTGCGTTTCTGGTAACAAATGCGACAGCATAGTTTGTGCTTGAAGGGAATTCTACACATAATATGGCTTCTTCCCCCACCTGGCCCCCCACATTGTCCAGGATGTGGTCTTGCAAGTTACAACAATGCTCTTTAGAACTGAGTTTAGGCAAAGTGTGTCTCCATTTAATTGAAATGATATGGAATTATTTTCAGCTGGTCAAGCCATTTTCAATACACAAAACACCATTTCCAACTGCAAATAAGTAGTAAATGAGCACCTTGCAAATGTTCGTAAACACAATCAGCATTTCATTATGATATCAAGTATCACAAAGTAGGCAGGATCAAAAATAGACTCAGTAGGTAATTACAGCAGTGAGCATCAGCTTGTTAAGACCAAACTTATCTTTCCTGATTCCAATCTCCTTCCTGTTGCTTTTATCAAAAGAAAGTAAAAGATACCATCCTTTCCTTTCTTCCTTTTCCTTATAATTGGATTATCAGTCACAGGATGTTATCATGTAAAATGGAAAATGTTTGCTTATTTCCCTGTTCACATTCTTTACATGCCTTTTATATTTTGATAAGAAGCATAAGGGGCAGAAAATAATTCTAATTCATCAGGTGAATGTAATTCTATATAAAATTTTACTCATTTTATAAATTGAGCATTTCCTGTATTGATTTTGAAGTGCTTGTGTCTATTCTGCATTTCTCAATTAGTTTTGGTGTTTTCTGTTTGGTTTTTATGAGGGCTGAGAGAAAGGGGAGTTTACATGCATTAGGATATTTAAAGATTCATATTCTTTCTATGATTCCGCTGGACTATAAGGAAGTGAGTCAGATTGTTGGTGTTGTCTTAATTTGGTTTATTTTTTTTTCCTATCTTCCTATGAATCCATATATTTGTTACCTGGTGACTTTTGTTGGACTAAGATTTTTCACTGATGATTTCTCTACTTGGGAGACAAATCTATATATGCCTCTGCCTAGGTTGATAATGAGAAACTTAGAAATTTTACCTGCTTACTTAGAAATTTACACAGACAGGGGGACCTTGATGGCTCAGTCAGTTAAGCATTTGACTCTTGGCTTCTACTCAGGTCATTATCTAGTGGGTCGTGAGTTTGAGCCACATGCTGACAGTGTGGAGCCTGCTTGGGATTCTCTCTCTCTCTCTCTCTCTCTGCCCCTGCCCTGCTCTTGCTCTAGATAAATAAATAAATAAATAAATAAATAAATAAATAAGAAATCTGCACAGATAAAAAAAATTTGGCTTTTTTTCTTTTTTCTTTCTTTTTTTTTTTTTTGCTTTTTTTTCTTTTTCTTTTTGTTTTTTGTAAGATAGGGTTACTTTTCTTATAAAATTATCAAAATTATTTACATTTACAATAATAATCCCTAATTATTGCATATTTTAATGCTATTATAAATGGTCTCTAAAATTTTAACTATTTTTGCTAGTACATAGTATTATAGCTGATTTTTTAGAAATTGACCTGGCATTACATAACTTGCTAAATTCACTTATTAGTTCCGGGTAGTTTTTTACGATGATGGCGATGATTTTTCTTAAAAAAAGTTTTTTAATCTATTTATTTTTGAGAGACAGAGAAAGAGACAGAGTGCAAGCAGAGGAGGAACAGAGAGAGAGGGAGACACAGAATCCGAAGCAGGCTCCAGGCTCTGAGCTGTCAGCACAGAGCCCGACACGGGGCTCAAACCCATGAACCCCGAGTTCATGACCTGAGCGGAAGTGGAAGCTTAACTAACTGATGGAGCCACCCAGGTGCCCATGATGATGATTATTTTAATGTTCTTTGGGATTTTTTTTTTTACACACCTGATCACAATGTCTACATGTAAGAATGAGCTTTATCTCTTCCTGTCTTATCTGTAAGTGCTTCATTTTTTTGTTTTCCTACAGTAGCTAAAACGTTTAATACCACGTTGAATAGAAACGGTAAGAACAAACGTCGTTGCCTTGCTTCTGAACTGCAGGAGTTTTATAGGTTCTGCTTATCACAGTGAGAAAGCTTGCAGAGAATTTTTAACATGAAATGGTATTTAATTTGATCATTCCTTGTTTTGTCTTCCGTAACTATTAAGATGTTTTTGTTATATGTTTTCGCTTTAATTTGCAAACGTTTCATAATCTATTGCTGGATAGAAAAACTGGCATAAATGTATCAGCTTAAAACAATATATATGTCTTCCACTTTCTGACTCATGATATAAGGAGCAGAGGAGTCATCACTCCATCCTATAAGTAAAAAACTGAACTGAAAAATCAAATCTTCTTACATCTGTTAGAGAATTGAGGTCACAGGCAAAACCACTGCCCTCAAATTGGAGAAACAGACAGGCAGATACAGATAATACCAATATGAACAGAAACCCATGGACAGAAACTTCTGTGAGAACCAGGACCAAGGTACAGAAACCGAAACTGTAATTAAAGTATTGCCAGAGGCTGAGTGTGGACTCGTCTGAAAATTACAAACTCGTGTGGGGAGGTTCAATCGTAGGGAACCCCTCATTTTTGTGAGTTTTATTGCTACAAGCTGTACCAGGCTCTGACAGTGAAGTTTGCAGAAAAATCCCCTCATGCATCTGGCAGGGAGAAGGGAAAAGTAACCATTTGGAAGTAAGCTAGACCATTATGTTATGTTATTTCTTTTAAAAAAAATTTTTAATGTTTATTTATTTTTGAGAGAGACAGAGAGAGAGAGACAGAACATAAGCAGGGGAGGAGCAGAGAGAGAAGGAGACACAGAATCTGAAACAGGCTCCAGGCTCTGAGCTGTCAGCACAGAGCCCGACGCGGGCTTAAACTCACAAACCATGAGATCATGACCTGAGCCGAAGCTGGACACTCAACTGACTGAGCCACCCAGGTGCCCCATGTTATGTTATTTCTAACAAGACCTCCAATCAAGAGAAGCTCTTTTACCGGAGCCTAACTTATGGTTTCATCAGAGCATAACCAGAGCGGGGTAAGAGAAATACGCAGCTCTAGCCTCCTTTTGCCCATCTCACTTAAGGGAGGAAAAAACTGAGAAGTACTTGTGACATTCATTGTCCAGAGGCACAAGGTCACTAAAAGACTGAGACCTAATCATAGTGCTAGTGAATGCTTTTCCTGCTCCCATTCATTACTCCTATTCTATTAAAGTTCCATTTACATCATTTCAACTAAAAATTATAAGATCTAATAACAGACAACAAAACAAAACAAAAAACCAAAAACACATAGTTTAAATAGAAAGGGCAAGAAGCATCAGACCCAGACTTAGATATGGCAGGGATGTTGGAATTATCAGACTGGGAATTTAATTAGTACACTAAGGTCTCTAATGGATAAAGTAGAAAGCATGTAAGAACAGGTGGGCAATGTAAGCAGAGAAATGGAAATCCTAAGGAAGAACCAAAGAGAGATACTAGAGACCAAAATACTGTAACAGAAATACAGAATGTATTTGACGGGCTTATCAGAAAACTGGATACAACTAGAAAAGGATCTCTGAACTTCTATCTTCATAGAAGCCCACAAAACTGAAAAAGGAACGAAGACTGAAAAAAAAAACCCACAGAACAATACCCAAGTACTATGGGATAGCTACAAAAGGTGTAACGTGTGCATAGTAGGAATATCAGAAGGAGAAGAGAGAGAGGAACAGAACAAGTATTTAAAAGCATAATGACAGAATTTCCCCCAAACTAACATCAGACACCAAGCCACCCATCAAGGAAGCTCATAGAACACCAAGCGAAGTATATGCACAAACAAACAAAAAACAACTCCTAGGCATATAACTTTCAAACTACAGAAAATCAAAGATTAAAAAAATCCTGAAAGAAGCCAGAAGAAAAACAACAACAAAGAAAACACCTTACCTACAGGGGAGCATATATATATAATAGTCATCAGAAACCATGCAAGCAAGAATAAAGTGGATAGAAATATTTAAAATGTTGAAAGAAAAAGAGCCACCAACCTAGAATTCAGGACCCTGTGAAATTACCCTTCCAAAGTGAGTGAGAAATAAAGACACTCTCAGACAATTGAAAACTCGGGGAATTTGTTGCCAGCACATCTACCTTACGAGAAATGTTGAAAGAAGTTCTTCAGAGATGAAGAGCTTAAATGATTCAGAATTTAAATGACATGGGTAAGAAATTCAGATCTACCTAAAGAAAGGAAGAGCATTAGAGAAAGAATAATGGAAGGTGAAATAAAAAGGGTTTTTTTTAAACATTTCTTTTTTTTTTATTTTTTTAATGTTTATTTCTTTTTGAGGGAGAGAGAGAGAGAGAGAGAGAGTGAGTGAGTGCAGGAGATGCAGAGAGAGAGGGAGACACAGAATCCGAAGCAAGCTGCAGGCTCCAACCTGTCAGCATAGAGCCTGATGCGGGACTCGAACTCACGAACCATGGGTTCATGATCTGAGCTGAAATTGGACACTTTACCAACTGAGCCACCCAGGCACCCCAAGGTTTTTTTAATTAAGAGTTTATATAACAAGTAAAAGACTTATATACAAGTCTTTGCTCAAAAGACTTATAGCAACAACCTATTTGATTATACATATGTATACACTATATATATGCAGATATAGACACATACACTTATGTATATGTGAAATAAATGAAAGCAGTGATACGGGGACAAGAAAAGGGAATTAGGAACATTTTGTTATTATAAGACACCTGTACTACTTGTGAAGTGGTATAGTGTTATTTGAAAGCAAATTTGGATTAATTGTAGTATATATTGCAAATCTGGGGCAACCATTAAAAAAAGTAAAAATAAGAAGTATAATTTAAATGGAATTAAGAAGGGAGAAAAAAATTGTATAAAATGCTTAATTAAAACCATTAAAGACAGAAGAAGAGTCAAAAACAAAAATAGGAACAAAGAACAGAGCAACAGATAAAAAACAGTAAGAAGATAGATACTAATCCAACCATATCAATAATCACTTTAAATGTCAGTAGTCTAAATAACACCAACTAAAAACCAAAAATTGTGTGGGTGGATATGTAAAAAGGCTCTACTCTATGTTGTCTACAAGAAACCCGCTTTAAAATATAAAAACAGGGAGGCCTGGGTGGCTCAGTGGGTTAGGCATACAACTTTGGTGCAGGTCATGCCCTCGCAGTTTGTGAGTTCAGCTGTGTCTGTCAGTACAGAGCCTGGAGTCTGCTTCGTTTGTCTCCCTCTCTCTCTGCCCCTCCCCTGCTTGTGCTCTCCTTCTCTCTAATACACACATGTATATTTAAAAAATTAAATATATTAAATATTAAAAAATTAAAATTATATATTAAAAAAATAAAGTAAAATAAAATATAAAAACTTAGATTCAAAGTAAAGACATAGAAGAAGAGATACTGTGCCAGCACTAATCCAAAGAAAGCAGAAATGGTTACAGTAATATCTGACAGAGCAGATTTCAGAACAAGGGAAGTTATCAGGGATAAAGAAGGCTGTTACACAAACTGAAGGTTGATGGAGGGAGGTGGGTGGGGGATGGGCTAGATGGGTCATGGGCATTAGGGAGGGCACTGGTTGGGATGAGCACTGGGTGTTGTGTGTAAGTGATGCATCACTGGTTTCTATTCCTGAAACCAATATTGCACAGTATGTTAACTAATTAGAATTTAAACAAATATTTGAAAAAGAAAGAAAGGAAAAAAAAAAAAAAAGGAAGGATGTTACATAATGAAAAAGAGGCCAATTTTCCAAGACCAGCAATCCTTAATATGCATGAACCTAACAAGAAACTGTCAAAATATGTGAGACAAAAACTGATAGAACCATAAGGAGAAACAGGTAAATCTGTGACAGTTGGGAACTTCAACAGCCCTCTATGAGAAATGGACAGACCCAGTAGGCAGAAAATCAGGAAATGCTTCTCAAGCTCACAACCTGGAACATTCGCCAAAATAGACCACATCCTGGGCCAAAAAATACACCTTCACAAATTTACAAAAATAGAAATCATGCGGTGTGGCTCTCAGACTAGAATGGGATAAAATGTGAAATCAATAACAGGAAGATAGCTGGAAAATCCCCAAATACTTGGAGATTAAACAACATACTTCTAAGTAACATATGGGTCATAGAAGAAGTCCCAGTGAAATTAAAAAAAAATTAAACTAAATGAAAAAGAAAGCACAACTTCTTAAAGTTTGTAGAAAGCAAGGAAAGCAATTTCATTCCCCCCCCCCCCCCCCCCCCCACCAAGTTTCTACTAATTTGCTCTCAGCATTGCCTGTAGTTGTTAACCCTTTATGGGCAGAAATGGAAGTCTCCACAATATGTTTAGTTAATTCCAATAGAATCTTGTTTAATTTATTTGCCCTGATATTTTTCTAATGTGTTTCGCTTGTTTTCCTCTATATCTTTGCTTACATCTTTTCAGAAGGTGGTAGAGTTTAGCATAAAATACAGATCACAGAATTTAGATCCAAAACAGTATTGGAAGCAGCTACCTTATGTGATCACTTAAGTTATCTAACTGAACTGTTTCTCACTGTTTTCATCTACAAAATAAGGGTACTTCTGTCTCTTTTATAGGTTTCCTATATGACTTAGACAAAGTATTCTTAAATAGCTGTGGCTTAATAATAGATGGTAGTTTTCATTATTTACAAATTTTAACCAGTGTTATATGTTTCCTCAGTGTTAAACATTGTGATGATGATAATGCAGGTTGTACACATATATATACACATATTTATGTACACATATATGTAATTTCATTGGGAACAAATTTAATAAGCTTAATATAGAAAAAAAAGATCGCTATCATTAGATATTTAGAGAAACATGGTAAGCCTCTAATTATTTTCAGCAGTGTAATAACCACAAAAACCTAATTTATATATAAATATATATTCTAAGGGGACACATGCTTTAGAATACAGCAGTGTAAATTGAGTGCGTATTATGATCATCTTGCAATTTTATCAATAAATAAAATTGTTTTAATAAACATGATGAGCAACTTGGCTTTGCCTATAAGAAAATATTTAGACTTTTTTCTCCCCCTCCTTTCCCTGTTGGTTGAAATGACAAAGTTATTGAACAGCACAATGTGTTAGTGCATTTTAAGTATAAATTGGATATGTTCCAAAACCTGCTTATGCAATGTACTTATTATTATAATTTTATAATTATTACATAAATCAATGATATATGAGTGTGAACAGGGATATTTATATTTAATACTGAATTAAGAGCTTTATACTATAAAGGCAAAATAAATATATTTTTGATTGAATTGCTGTAGGTCAGATTGAGGAATTCGTGTGGAGAGAGATCATAAAAGTGAAGAAATGTTTTCTTCATCCAAACTTCTTTAATTTCATTTCTCTTTTAAAAATCTGAAATACTCTGGGGCACCTGGGTGGCTCAGTTGTTAAGCGTCCAACTTCGGCTCAGGTCATGATCTCACGGTCCGTGAGTTCGAGTCCCATGTTGGGCTCTGTGCTGACAGCTCAGAGCCTGGAGCCTGCTTCAGATTCTGTGTCTCCTTCTCTCTCTGTCCCTCCCCCTCTTGCACTCTGTTTCTCTCTCTCTTTTAATTTTAAAAAAAATTAAAAATATGAAATATTCTGGGACACCTGGGTGGCTCAGTTGGTTAAGCATCTGACTCTTGATTTCAGCTCAGGTCATGATCTCACAGTTTAGGGAATTGAGCCCCAGGTCGGGCTCTGTGCTGACAGATCTGAGCCTGCTTGGGATTCTCTCTCTCCCTTTCTTTCTGCCCCTCTCCAACTCACGGGCACATGGATGCTCTCTTTCTCAGAATAAATAATAAAATAAGCTTCAAAAAAATCTGAAATACATTGAGTGAGACACCTTGGCTATGATTTATGTAATAAAATCACACAGGACTCTTTTCTGTGGAACCATACTCAGAAGAAAACTCTTGGTTTTAAAGTAAAAATTACAGAATAAATTTATAATTGTACATCTTAAATTCAAACCAAATATTTAAGCCCTAAATCTTTTTCTTTTTAATTTTTACTGTAAATGAGTTTTTTTGTTGTTGTTCTTTTGATTTTATTTTTGTTTTTGTTTTTGCATCCAGCTGCTCATTCTCACTGGATCATGTAGATGTTTTATACAATAATACTAATGAAACATTCAAGATAGTTCTTTGCCCCTCCTTCACTTTTTATCCATTAGCTTGTCTTATGTTTATACGTGTCTACCTCCCAAAACTTTAATCCCTTTAAGAGGAGCAACTCTCTTATTCAAATTACAGTCTTCACAGAATTTTACATTTAGAAGATGTTCAATTAGTACTAAGCAAATAATTCCTTGTAAGGTGTCAGTTCCTTGAGTTAAGAAAAAAATAACCGTGAACACCCCTTGTCTGATCCAAATAAAGTTTCTTGGAATAAGAAGTGTCACAATCAATGAGCACCCTAGGGTTCTCGAGTGATCCTGTAAGCAAATGCTTACAGCAAATGGGTCAAATGCTAAAACATACAACAAGTGATTCACACTGCAGAAAGGATACGGGCAATAGATCAATATATAATATAAACTCGGTGATTGAGAAATATATAGGTTGATACACCACTTCATAGGCAGGATCTTTGGCTCATTCTAGTAAGGATTCAAGGGCGATTTCCCAACAGAATTAACATGCAAACTTATTTGGGGACAAATGATTTAAACATATGGAATATTAGATGTAGACATACAGAAACAAGACGGAAACAACACATGGAAGAAAGAGAGCCAGAGGGAGAAAGAAAGAATGAGTGCTTGCTATATTCAAGTAAAGACAAGTAGTTTAGTAAAATTATTTTGTAGGCTATTTATCAAAATGGCCTTAGAGGCTACATGATGAATCACATGATTTGGAGTTTTTAAATGATCCTAAAGACAAAAATCCTTCTAAAAGTTTCAGTGAAAGAATGAAATGATAAGATTTTTGTTTGAGAAAGATCACTTTATTTAGTAATTATAGGCTCTGAGATTATGGGTGTTACAATGATATGTTCTCATACCCATACCAGCTTTGATGGTCCTGGTTAAACACCTCTCATTATGTTTTTTGTGTTTGTGTTTTATGATGAAGTCAAAAAAGATACCCTGAGTCTTAGGCCACCTGAAAAGTTTATCCCCCAAATTTACAGATAATTCAAAGTGGATCCTTTTTTCTGAAAGAAAAAAAAATTTTTTAAACACAAAAAAGGAATAAGGAAAAGAAAAACAATGAATAATCTGTTTAATCCATGTATTTTATGCAGCAGATATTATCTAAGTGCCTACTGTGTGTTAGGCACCAAAATAGATACTAGGATTTAGCAATAACCAAAAGACAAACATTTATATTTTTACCAAGATTACCTCAGAGTCTCACTTTATCTGACTGATGTGTACCTGTTTGAACAATCTATTTTTACCCAGAAAAAAAAAAAAGAAATCAATATACTTTTCACAAAAGGAAAATATAAATCAAAGCTTTAATGTACTATGATTCTGTGGTCTTAATTAGGAACTTTTACTTAAACTCACATTTCTGAACATCTTGAGAGACATTAACTATGCCTTGTTCTGGAAAATCTCTACAAGAATGTTTATATAGCAAATAGTGTTGGAAGATCAAGGTAACAACTCTCCCTTGAGAAAGGGACAGGTTTGTTTACAGTCTTTAAAGGAGAGAATGCCTCCTTCCTAAGCAAAGAGCAAGAACTCCTTAATACCCTGTGATAAGAGAGTGGAGTTTAGTTTTTTGTTCTAATGCAATCTACTGCATTTGCAGGTGTCACCTGGCCATCTTCATAACACCCTTTGGAACTGGAGTTAAGTGTTAAGGCTCTGGCACCTACTGTGAGTAATAAACTGCTCTGTCTCTGACCCAGGAGCCTCATGTTGTTTGGCAGCATTCAGTAAACCAGAGCAGGTTAAATTGTTAGCTTACAAGCAGGGTAAACTCCAGACATGTCACAATTCTTGATAATAAGTATGTTTTTTCTATAGTTCATACTGAATTTTCATCTAGGTCACAAGTCCAGATATATCCAGAGATGAGAAAACAATGATTTTAAGTTTTTGGAATTCATATCAAGAAAATTATATAACTGTACTGATAGACACAAGATAAGGCCTCAGTAAATGGAAAGTTATATAGTGTCCATAGAGAGAAAGAATCAACATTGTAAAGATGTCTGCTATGCCCAAATTAGCCTTTTAATTAATTGCAGACTGATTAAAATTCTAATAAGCTATTTTATGTAATTCCTGTCAGAAGTTGGTAGAATCGGGAAGGCAGGAGTACAATTTAGATGGGCAATGACACATCAATTTGTACATCCACTCTAGTTAATCTTACATGGAAAATGTTTTCGTATGTGACATGTATTGCTTTTTCTAACTTTAAAAATAAACTAAATGTTTATTTATTTGAAGTTTATTTATTCATTTTAAGAGAGAGAGAGAACGAGCGAGCGAGCACGTGAGCAGGGGATGGGCAGAAGGAGAGAATCCCAAACAGGCTCTGCACTGTCAGCATAGAGTTCGAAGTGGGGCTGGGTCCCACTGAACCGTGAGATCTTGACATGAGCCGAAACCAAGAGTCAAATGCTTAACCAACTGAACCACCCAGGCACCCCCAAAATAAACTAAATGTTTAGAAATGATTTAACACTATTGTAAGTAGTAAAGATGATTTAAAATTTAGGTATTCTTTTGTATAAAATTAGAATCTGGGGTGAATTATTTTGAAAATGTTAGTGAAAATACTTAGGCTGAATTCTCTGTAACCATTCACTTTGATAGACAGAACATACATACAGGATTCATACTGAAATGATTGTAACTGGATAAAACATAAAAATGTTAAACTCCGTGGATAAATTACATCTTTTACAATGTCATTAGAAAAATATTCACTATAGGAAATGACAAGAGAAAAGATGACAATTTATTCTGCCTCTTACAGAAAAAAAGAAAAAAGGAAATCGTGTGAAAAAGAGACAGAATGTGCGTCAAACTCATCAGTGAACTTTTGGAAGCTTTGCTCTCCATTTATGAGAGTTTGTGACCTGATAAATTTGATCACTTTGAAAGTTAACCCAACAAAAAATAGTGATAAAAGCTTTCAAATACATTAGAATTCTTACTAAACGTTCTGTATTTGAAGACTTCAAAATTATAGGAGGGAAACAATCCATGTGCAAAAAAAAAAAAAAAAAAAAAGAATGTAGACACACACCTACATCCTTTATAAACATTAGCTAAAGTAAATGATAGAACCAAATGTAATATGCAAAACTATAAAACTCCTAGAAGGTAATATCATAGAAAACATGTGCAATCTTGATATGGTGATGACTTTTAGATACAACTCAAAAGGCATGATCCATGAAAAAAAAATTGATAATCTGGACTTCATTAAAATTTAAAACTTCTGCTCTGCAACAGAAACTACCACAAAAATTAGAAGACAAGCCAATGAGCTGAGAAATATTTACAAGACACATTTGGTAGAGGACTATTATCCAAAATATGTAAAGAACTCTTAAAACTCAACAATAAGAAAACAAACAACCTGATTGAAAATGGGCCAAGGACCTTAGAAAACACCTCACCAAAGAAGATCTACAAATGGTGACAAGTATATGAAAAGATGCTCCACATCATGTGTCATCAGGGAAATGCAAGTTAAAACAATGAGACACCACTACACCCCTGTTAGAATATCCAAAATTCATAATACTGACATCAAAAAATGCTGGGGAGGATGTGGAGCAACAGGAACTCTTACTCCTTGCTGGAGAGAATGCAAAATAGTACAGCCATTTTGAAAGACAGTTTGGCAGTTTCTTACAAAACTAAGCATACTTTGACCATATGATTTCAGCACTCATTCTTCCTGGTATTTACACAAAGGAGTGGAAAGTTTATTTCCACTAAACACCTACACACAGATGTTTATAACAGCTTTATTCATAATTTCTAAAACTTGGATCATCTGTGATGTCCTTTAGTAGGTACATGGTTCAACCGTGCTACATTCAGACAATGGAATATTATTCAGGGCTGAAAATAAATGAGCTCTCAAGCCATGAAAAGACATGGCGGGAACTTAAATGCCTATTACTAAGTGAGAGAAACCAATCTGAAAAAACTATATGCTGTATGATTCTTGAGATACTCTGGGATAGGTAAAACTATGGAGACAATAAAAGGATCAGTGGTTGGCAGAGGCTGAAGTGAAAGGATGAATAGGTAAAATGAAAATTTAGGACATCATGAATACGTACCATTATATGTTCATCCAAAGCCGTGCATGTATAACATCAAGAGTGAACCCTAATGTAAATTATGGACTGTGGATGATCATGATGAAAGTTTATAAACTGCAAAAATGTACCCTCTTGTGGGGGAAGTTAGTAATGAGGAAACTACGCATGTGTCAGGCAGGACAGGCTGAATGGGAAATTTCTATACTCTCAATTTGCTGTGAAGCTAAAACCGCTTGGAAAAAAAAATAAAAGTTCTCTTAAAAAATTTTAAGATACAACAAAGCTCTACTTTAAAAAAAAAATTAATGTTTATTTGAGAGAGAGAGAGAGAGAGAGAGAGAGCATAGGGGAGGAGCAGAGAGAAAGGGAAACACAGAATCCGGAGCAGGCTCCAGGCTCTGAGTTATCAGCACAGAGCCCAACGCATGTCTCGAATTCACGAACCGAACCACAAGATCATGACCTGAGCCTAAGTCGGGCGCTTAACCGACTGAGCCACCCAGGTGATCCAATGAAACTACTCTTTAACCTTTCATTCCATTGTTATTTTCAGCCTTAGAAGTCTATAGTTACATATTTATGTTTCATAGACCATTCACTTCTTTTTAATTCACTTAAGATAATTTTTTCTCTTCATTTTGAGGAAAAAAATTATATATATATTCTTTAAAAAATTATTTTGGTAAATTTCACTGAAAACATCAAGGTATAAATTTCTCTTTGATTTTGTATTTACCTTGAGATATTTTCTACTTCATAAACTTTCATTTGCCATTGAAAATATATATATATAAAAACCCCAAATTAGGTATTTAATTTGATTCAATTTAGGTCAAGCATTTGATTTCAGTTCTAGATCAAAAGCTTGAGGAACATGATACAAACAAAGGCAGTCCTTTGTGGAGAGGCTGATTCTCACCTAGTCTTCTCTGTTACAATTTGGACATCATTTTAAGTGTAGAGAAAACAGCCAGCGACTTCAGAAACCTACTTAAACCATAGCTACCTCAAAAATGAGATTTTCACCAGTTAATATGATAGGTTTGGAAGAAATCTTGAAATGGTCTGAATAATAACATGCAAATTCACTACGATTACCTTTCTTCCGTCGTAAAATGGAAGTAGAACATACCTATGGAATATCGTCTCAAGTCTTCCTTTCTAGCTGCCTCCTAAGGTGAGGCCTTCTCCGATTATCCTTTCTTCCATCCCATCCAAAGCCCAGTATCACCTGTCTTTGTTTCGCTTTATAACTCTGACTTAAGTTGTCCAAAATTGGTTATTTTCTTTTAATAATTTATCTTTCTCCTTTTTCTGAACTCTAGTTGACTTCAATCATGCTTAGTTTGTGAATAAAATAATTTAATCAAAACTTTCATTTAGAATATTATATCTTGATTCATCCTTAATCAGTTTGCAAAAGAAATTATAAATTGCCCTTGGATTCTTTAGTAAATTGTCACGTTTCTATCTTCATTAGCCTATAATGTCTATTTCTCCTAAACCATAATGGTTATTTTGCATGTGAGAATGAATTATAAATCTGGTGGCACTTGGGATTTCCCCACTCTGTGGAATTTGGACTGTTTGTTTTAACCCCAACTGGTATTTCAGCATAAATCTAACCCAGGCAACTTGGCCAAATCATTAAGGCTGTTTACACCTAATGAAAAGGAACAACAAACATGAAAACCTTAAATAACAATTTTTTCCTCAGTCAACATTACTGACCGAATATATTTTCTGGATGTGCTATTAACTGCTTTAATTGCTTCCTTAGGTGTCTTGTACATAGAAAAAAATATATCTGATATAAGGAAGATTGAAACATTAAAAATTCTCTGGAAATGTATTTCCTAGATACAGGCATTTCACAAAAAGTGGCTGTACAGATCAAAGATAAAAGCTGCAGTGACTTATAGAGTTAACTCTTAGTTTGTAAATAAACCTCTGGCTATAGATATGTACTTAGAAGGAAATTTATTTGTGAGTATGTTTTGCTTCCCAAAGAGAAATTAGGATAAATAAGGAAAACAGTATTCAAAATCTTAATATTATATGTGAGTAATAGGAATAAACACAGGCCAAAATAACAGAGTATAATAAACATTCTCCATCTGTACTCACCCTTGTTCTTAATGCTAGGTATGATGGTATAGGGCCATCATACCACCAGATATGATATCCATCAGGTGGTTGATAAGTTTAATGTTCATGATCCATTGGGACCCACATAAATGCTCCATATTACAAATGATCAAAGGTACGTACATCTTAATCGTTAAGATTCATCAGGAAATTATTGTTGTTTATATACTGATTTTATTTTATTTAAATTTAATTTATTTTTATTTATATTGATTATATTTAATGTCTCTGAGAATATTTTCATTTTGTTTTTTGGAAGAAATAAGAACAGAATCTGTTTCAATTAAAAAGGAAAAAAAACATCTTGGACCTTGACACTGCAGATGACCCACATCCCATAAGTTGGTCACGAGCCAAACATCAGTGAATTGTGACAAGCAATAAGATTAAATAGAATAGCAAACAAAAGGAAATACCAAAGTACCTCCAACGTGGTATTATCTTGTGATTCTTTCACTTCAGTTTCTTATGTCTGTATTTATGTGTCAAGATGTAAAATACAGCTCTTACGGTAGGTTCTGGTCAAAGAATTTGAAAGCCACTGCCTGAGACAGCAGAACGGCTGAGACTAAAATGACAGTGTAATCATAAAAGCATCTGTTGACGGGAGGCAGAGTTGACAAGCTTATGCTCTGGTGAGTGGCTGTTATCATCTATAAACATTCCTAAGTTGGAAGTGCTTAAGCAGAAATATTTGGGCAATCCCAATGAGCCAGACCTCGATGTCTCAGATACATCGCAGTAGACTTCTCACTGCCCTCTAGGAATTTCGACTTCTCAGTTTAAGACACATAGCAACCTGGTTGGGGATTTGGGAAACATGCGTATGGAATTATTTTTCTGTCTTTTCTGTAACATAGTTTTCCCCTTTTTCCTTTCACTGACTCAGCAAGAAAATAGTAACTGCCTCACTTTGCTTTCCTTCTTCGTCCAGAGTTTAGGACTCCATTAAACCACTTTCCCATCATTCCCTTTTTGAATTTTAGGCTCTACTTTTAGAGAGCATCCATCATCCAACAGTATGGTCTCAGAAAATACATATCGGAGAGGCTTGATGGAAATTTGCTATTTGTCTGCTTTCAACCTATTCATTCCTTACATCCAGTAGGGTGACCTATTGCTTATTTAACTACAACTAGAGCCACATCTGGCTGTGGTCTTTCTACATACAACTGACAGCAGTTTGATCATTTCGCTTGTAATCAGTGGTATTTATTACTAGTAAGAATGCGCCCAGTGGGATGTCTAAAGTGGGTCTTAGAGTGTATGACAAAGGACCTCGCTTCTTTTATTCTGAAGGCTGAGAGAATTCGCTAAGTTTGGTCGAGGCACGGCTCTTGGGAAGGGAGGCAGTGAGACATTTCCTCAGCCCACTAGCTGCCTCCATAGGAGCTTCTTGGCAAAGGAAGTGACGACACAGTCTTTACGATCCCAAAGGTCCTACAGGTGGCTCCATCAGTGCCCCATGAAACTGCAATATTGCGTTCGTATCCCATTTTGATCCTTAAATAGGATAATAAATGATGGGGAATAACTTGGTCTGGGTGCCCACCTAGTCTGTCCTGTTTTTTCACTCCCTTCCCCTTGCGTTTTGTTCTCTTTGACAGCACTCATTTTCCTGGTGTGATTATCATCGGACCAATAGAGAATTTTAATTACATAGGTCATAATTTTTACTTCTAGGATAGCTTTTCAACTTTTTATAGCTGCATAGGTCATTCAGATCCCCAACACCTTAATTTCTTTTTTGCTTCTTGGGACCTACGGAGTCTGAAATTCAGTCTCCCAGTTTTGGGATACTGAAATTTCTCAGGATGGCATCTTACCATTGGGTCCCTTTACTGTTAAACATCCAGGGTTTTCTACTGTTCAAAACTATTAGTAGCTTATTAGATCTAAAGGTAGCTCTGAGTATTTCAAACCTTCCTTTGCATATCCTTTAATACACAAATAGATCTGGCTTTAAACTTTCTCTGTATATCTCCATTTTCTAAATAAGAAAGTATTGAGTATCACACCTACTTATTCTCAAAATTTTTTACCTTCATGCAAGGATTGAGGAAAAATCCACAGAGACTACATACTGTGTCAGATTAAATTGAAAAATAATTTAATTAAAATACACCTGTTCTCTCCAGTCTGCTGGAATCTAATCATTTGAAATAGCATTCTTCCAGACAGGAGTGGCCATTGTCCCTATTTTAGAAATAAGACAAATCTAATATTTCACACATTTCTATCGTGTTGGGAATCTAATAACTTCCCCTTTCAAAACCACATCTAGTGGAATGTTATAATAATCTTTTGAAAGTGAGGAAGAATTCAGAAGGAAAAAGAGCATCAAATGACTTCAGAATGCTTCTTGAGTTTCCAGGAAATATTCATACCATACACATACACACACACACACTCACACGACATATACCAATTACAAAATAATATTAGACTTGAAGTATACATTACTTTAAAATATGTTGTAAAAATTTTGGGACACCTGGGTGGCTCAGTTGGTTAAGTGTCCGACTTCAGCTCAGGTTATGATCTCACGGTCCATGAGCTTGAATCCTGCATCAGGCTCTGTGTTGACAGCTCACAGCCTGGAGCCTGCTTCAGATTCTGTGTTTTTCTCTCTCTGCCCCTCCCTGCCCCTTAAACTCTGTCTCTCTCTGTCTCTGAAAAATGAATAAACCTTAAAATTTTTTTTAAATAAAAAAATAAAATATGTTGTAAAAATTTAAAAATTGCTTTCCTTTTTATTTTAAACCCTAGGTAACCTCATTAGCTTCATAAAATTAATCCAGGCAATTATAAAGACAACAAATATTATTATGTTCAAAAATACCCTTCTCTCTGTAGTTTCATAGACACCAATATTTGCCTCTCTATGTTATGTCTTCTGTGTGGATTTCCCGTCCCTCTTTTATCTGACTAATACTCAATATATTTCATCCCTTATCACCCCTAATACAGATCAATTCAGTGCAGCTCCTTTTTTCTACTTCTGCACCTCTTTACTATTGCTCTCTTAAACGTGCTGTAAACATATTCCTATATTTATATATTTTTATTTGGCACTGTCTGAGATCATTAAATGTGAAGAATGTGTGCTTTGTGCAGAGTAGATGCCCAGTAAATATTGGTTGAGTAGATGAATGATCATTATCATCACTAAATTTCTGTAAAATCGAGAGATTTACAGAGATTTCAGCTGAACTGTAAGATGAAGTTTCAATTGCTTCTTGTTTCAAAATGAATTCCAGTTTCTTTGCATTCCAAGGGCCTGAACATATCAATCCTATTTGACTTTTCAAATCGTGTGTGTGTGTGTATAATCATTCATCCCTATATTAATACAGTAAAACCTTAGATTGCGACTAACATGTTCTGTGAGTGTTCCATAAGACAAGCAGACATTTCTAATAAATTTTAACTTGTTCAACGAACGACGTCTCTCAATATGAGTAGCACGTGGCCTGAATGTCACGTGATCATAACTGAGCCATGGTTCTTCTGTCTCTCTCTCTCTCTCTCTGACTTGCTCTCTCTGCTGTGGGATTATGGATGATCATCTCCCATGCTCAGATGCTCAGTCTCAGGCCTTTACAGAAATCAGTGATTTTTCAAAACGTTGGAAGGTACCCACAACTGGCACTGGTGTATTTTTTCTCACTTCAAAGCACTTACAGACTGTCCTTTGCTTTTCCATACAAGAGTAAGCTTAGGAATGCTTTGCTTCCTTCTAGGTCAGGCTGCTTGCAGATATGGACCCTTTCCTCTGCTGCCTTATTGCCACTTACATTAAATACAGTATATGATAAGAGTTTATTAATACTGTAGTCAACATCCATGCAAGCATATACAAGGGCCCCCATGAAGAACAAGGTTGAAAAGAAAGGCTGTAAGAAGAAGGAGATGATTGGGGCAGAAGTTAAGAAGGAAATCATTGAGAAGCATGAATGAGGTATGCAAGTGGCTGAAATTGCAAGATTTTGTAAGCAGTCTGTGTCGATCATTTGCACAATATTAAAGAAGAAAGAAGAAATTAGGAGCCTAGATGCAATAAAAGGAGTCATGAGAATCTGAAAGCAATGGCCACGTGTTCTGAAAGATGTAGAAAAGTTGCTTCTGGTTTGGATAAGTGAGAAGCATCTAGCAGGTGATACTGTGACTGAGAACTTTATCTGCAAGAAGGCAAAGGCCTTGTACACTGACCTCATAAGTAAACCGCCAGGTACATCAACAGAAAACGAAGAAGGTTTCAAGGTGAACAGGGGTCTCCGTCACACCAGCCGTGAAGGTTTTCAAAGGTAAGTGCAGATACATTTATTTTTTTTGTATTTTCTATTTTCTTTATTATTTTGTATATTACAGCATTGTAATCATTTTTATATGAATATTTTTGGGGATGTGAAACAAATCATCTGAGTTTCCATTATTTTTTATGGGGAAATTCACTTTGATATACAAACGCTATGGATTACAAGCATGTTTCCAGAACAAATTGTGCTTGAAAACCAAGCCTCCACAGTTCTGCTTTAGTATTCTCCTATTCTCTTTCTGGAAAGACCTATGTTTTTTTCCTCTATGTAAATCTTATCTATCTTATAAGTACAGCAGAACTTCCCCCTGCTGAGTGGACTATCTTGATGACTCACATCCTAATGGAGTTTGTTATTTATCTTGTGTGTTGGCTTTAACTTTGAATTTTGACATATGAAAAGGCAAAAATTATGTGTTGTAGTTATTTTATACTCCTTGCTGTCATCAGAGTGAATATTTGCTGAAGACTCTGGGACATCTAACACTAGAATGAGCTAAAGAGGTCTCTGGGTTATTTGTATTTGGAGATGGTTCATTAAAGTATAAATAATTATTTTCCCCAAGCCAGTTTGGAATTTACCTCTGTAGAAGAAGAATAATGAGAAAAATGTTTCACTGAAGACAATTCTGGTTTCAAGATTCTAACCAGAACCTTTAAAATAAAAGCACGTAAATGAACACATCTTAATGAGGAGGGAAATCAATGAGAAGAAAATGGTCATGTGGTTTTGTTTTTCTGATCAGGGAAGATAGCTTCATTTCTTTTCTGTTTTTCCATCTGTTCAGCAACTCTAAGGTTTAGCTCTCTTCTAACTAATTGCAATTGCTTAGTATTGATTGATGGTGATACAAACCAAGGGACTATATAGGGATTTAGTCTTGATTTGAAGCTTTTATATGTAATTTTTTTTCCCAACTTTTCTCTGGAAAGTAGAATGTTCTGTGTGCCCTGATGTGCTGTAATTTCCTGGAGAATACCAGAGTCCTTGCATTTATGATGTATAAAGAAAGAATAAAGCAGAGGGGTGTTACAACATATTTTCCCCAAGAGGAAAATTATTATGTACAATAAACATGTAAAGAAAGACCCACTGACCTAGAATCCAGTTAGCTAGTTTGCAACTGCCTGTGTTTGAGAAGCGACTTCCTCTTTTAACTATTACTAGGGGTCTAGTTGTATTAGAAGAAGCAAGGAGGACGACAATGGGACAAATATTTCATACAAAGTGAACATTACTAATATTTACTTCATTTTGTAGTAGGAAAACCTTAGACTCTGTGACATTTTCAGATATAAAATATGTATTTTATATATCTTTGTCATTTCCTAATCTTTGTAGAGAATTGATCTTAATGACTATCAGTTAAGGTTAGCTAATTAACCTTGAAGTGACTCTAAGACATCAAATTCTCTGTTTCTTGTGGTTTTAGGAAGATTACAATGAACCCCTCTAAGGAAGCAGCACTATTCGCTCAATCTGATCTAGCTCTGAATGTCACCCATAGGATTAATTTTAGAATTAAGCAGTTACCCACATGTTGTGTTATGGAGCTTGGTCATTTCTCTGCACAATAATGATTGACCTGACACAAATATTGGATGTCTCAAAATTTCCAGAAGCTGGTAGGATGGGTCACAGATCAGCATCCAGGCTCTGGTATTAGCACTTGGGCTACACTTGCAATCTTAAATTTTTTTTTAACGTTTATTTATTTTTGAGACAGAGAGAGACAGAGCATGAATGGGGGGAGGGTCAGAGAGAGAGGGAGACACAGAATCAGAAGCAGGCTCCAGGTTCTGAGCTGTCAGCACAAAGCCCGACACGGGCTCAAACTCACGGACTGCAAGATCATGACCTGAGCCGAAGTCGGACGCTTAACCGACTGAGGCACCCCTACACTTGCAGTCTTAATCGCTTACTATCTTTTTGCCTCACTTTTCCCATCTGTAAAGAATAATGGTGATACTTACTCCTTAGGATTAAAGGTCAAATGAAGCAATACATATAACCTACTTATACATGATTAATACTAAATGCTTTAAAAAATGAGCTATTGTTACTATCATAAAATATTCATCATTTTGACTTACTCCATCTGTATCCTGTATCTAGTGAGGATAAAGTCTTAAACTAATTCACACCCAAGTGTTAGTGTCTTCCTTAATGAAAGAACATATGGATTAGCTTCATAAACTGCAAAGTGCTCTATAAAAAATAAAGCAATTGTGTAACTAGTATTTTAAAGGGCAATGAGAGAACAGAGATGGTTTCAGTACAAGAGAGATGGCAGAAAAAGACTGATGGGAAATTCAGCCATTTCATACTTTCCCTGGTGCCTTCCTTATTCTGTATTACAGACTATACTGCAAATTCATCTCTATGTGGTTATTCAATAAAAGAATGCCATGAGAGATTACTCACTGCACATGTTGAATTGAAAAACCCAGGGACACCTGGGTGACTCAGTTGGTTAAGCATTGGACTCCCTGTTTCTGTTCAGGTCATGATCTCACGGCTTCATGGGTTGGAACCCCACATCAGGCTCTGTGCTGGCATCACAGAGCCTGGTTGGGATTCTCTCTCTCCCTCTCTCTCTCTGCCCCTTTCCCTCTCATGCTGTCTCTGTCTCTCTCAAAATAAATAAATAAACTTCAAAAGAAAAAATCCAGGCCAGTGGGGCAGCCCTGTACCCGGGGGGAGGGGGGGCACAGCCTGTGATAAGTATGCACACATCCGGTCAGTCGGTGTAGGGTGCCTAGGGGAATGTGCAGGTCTGTGCACCAAGAGAGCAGGATCATGGGAAGTTTTAACACTCTGGGAGTAGATGTTTGCCATGAACAGAGTAAATGTGAGATTGGCACTTGCATTTGATACGCTCCCCAACCCTACAAAATGGAGGCCAGGCCTGAGGTCCACAATCGCATTTGCAGGTGTCCCACTTCACTGTAAACATCTCTAGGTAGCTTTAGAGCTATTTGCAGGGGGCAGAACCTGGGGTGGAAGAAGGTTTGAGGTGCTTGGATCTATTGTAATTTTAAGTCTTTTCTTTTTTAAGTTTATTTATTGAAAGAGAGAGAGAGAGAGAGAGAGAGAGAGAGAGAGAGAAAAGTGAGTGGGGGAGGGGCAGAGAACGAGAATCTCCAGCAGAGCCCAGCACAGGGCTTGAACTCATGAACGGTGAGATCATGACCTGAGCCCAAATCAAGAATCCGATGTGTAACTAACTGAGCCACACAGATGCCCCATCTATTGTAATTTTAAGTCTTAATATAAAAACTACCTCATTTATATCTCTAGTGTGAAAAAAGCAATTACTTTCATTTTTTTACACCTGAGCATTTCTTTTTGCAGGACACTGAGCTCTAAAGGACAGTAACCATGTCATAATCATTTCTTTTATTCCTGGTACCTTTTACACAATAAAAACTAAAAAAAAGCCATGTGAAAACTGCTCATTGATTTTTTTTAGTACATAAATGAATGAAAGAAATCAGTAAACAGTTGTCTTTTAGACAAGAAGATATTTAGACTTCGCAAATACTATGAATCCAGAGTAAGAGATGATTTTCCTATGAAGAACTATTCAAATATTTTTATAAACGGTAAAACATTTAATATGATGCTGTTTTCTAGGGGGTTTCTTTTGTTATTCACCTATGAATGCTATATAGTAAATATTCTAAGCAAACATATTGTCAAACTGTATAATAAAAAATATGTAATGAGATTATATTAATCTAAAATCCTCTCATGCCAAGAATGACCACTCTTATCCACAGTAATATATTTAGCTGTATTTTGAGTTCATTAGACAAAATCATTTTCACTCTTTCGTATTTATGCACAGCAAACTGCATTGTGTAGAGAATATATGTATATGAATAACTAATCTCTCACCGAAATTGAGTTGTCTCAGGAGGAAAATTCACTATAAAGTTGGTATCAGTGACGGGTGCCTGGGTGGCTCAGTCAGTTGAGCATCCAACTTGGGCTCAGGTCATGATCTCGTGATTCATGAGTTCAAGCCCTACATCGGTCTCTGTGCTGACAGCTCAGAGCCTGGAGCCTGCTTTGGATTCTGTGTCTCCCTCTCTCTCCACCCTTTCCTCGTTCATACTCTGTCTCGCTTGCTCTCTCTCTCTCAAAAAAAAAAAAAAAAAATTAAAGCAGTGACACCATACAAGTTGTATTATGATGTATTATTCATAAAAAAAAAGTTGAAAGAACTTCAACTTTTTGTCTTGTAGAAATGTTATTTAAGTATATTTTACTGTACCTATAAAGAGGCAAGTGTCTTGTTGATTGTTTTATATGGTTTTCATTCTAAGAGCTGGTCAGAAAAGCTATTTATACTTTTGGATTGGGAGTCATGTCAATCTTAGAACATATGGTCATCCTTAAAGTCTGTTTAGAATCTCTAAAATAGAAGTTGTTTGAGAATTTAAATTATTTGATTTATAATTTTATCAAAACTAAAATGTTATGATCAGATAGAAGTACACATGTATCTCAGCATACCTTTACTTTAAAAAAAAGAAAGGCTTATATCCACCCAAGACACTGTAAAGATTTGGTATTTGTTTTCCTAGCTTACCTTCTGCTCAAATAGTTCTTGAGTTTTTGAGGAGATTTCTTTTTCTCTTCCCATTACCTAAAGTCTTTCTGACAGTGGAGGACCAAAAAAAAAAAAAATTGCCCAGAGACCCAATCTGTATGTTACTATAGATTGTAATCATATTTAATTTCTTCCTTACTCTATCCTACATATCTCTGAATTTAGTGTATGCATTCCCCAAGAATTAAATACCCCTCTTTCTTGTGAGTCCAGCTTTTCTTTTTTCTTCCCCTTATCTCTCCCTCTCCCCCTCTCTCCCTTTCTTTCTTCCTTTCTCTCCTCTTTTCCTTCCTTTCTTTCTTGTTTCCACACTGCATATGCATTTTATTAACGATTTCCAACACTCAAGCTAGGATCTACAGCTTAACAACTCAAAGACCTCCCACCCTAAAGCAACTACTTTCTCAGAAATAAAAGTTCTGTTAGTAACCATCTAAGGTGGTATTTTCAACAATGCCAGATTATAAAAATGACCTAGGGATCTAGTTAATATACAGATAATCAGGACCATGGGGTGGGGGAAACTATTAATAAACTCCCTAGATGACCTTTTGATAAGAAAACTAATCTCTCAATCAATGCAAATTTCTTCCCATTGCCATTCTGGTGTGTGGTCATAATACCAGCCTCAGTAGAGTGATAAATACTTCTTTAAGAGAAAGCCTATTTCACTGTTCAATTTTTTCTAATTATAGGAAAAAAAAAGTCTTCTTACATTGTTCCTAAATCTATTTCCTATTCTGCAGGTTACAGTTTTATCATGGGCACATACTGCTCTTATAAAAAAAAAAAAGATGAATTATAGAGAAAATCAAAAGTGCTCTAATACATATGATTTGACATGAGCAGGTTTTTGCCAGCAGGAAAGCAATGAAAATGGGATCAAGTCTTCCTAGCAAAGGAAATTAACCAACAGGAGCTTGACAATTGCAGGCTTATTTTAAGGGAGTAGTGATATGTTTTGAAGGTTATTAAGATGTAACCTCTTATTCATCTAGAAACTTGGATGTTTCTCCTTGAGAAAAATCTTTAGGAAAGTTACAAGTTGTTGTTACCTCTACAGATGAATTGGCAAAGAATATCACTATTATTGCTTGATTTTAATCAGAAAACTTGATTTAAATTCCAACTAAGACATCCTGAATTTGCCACTAATTCTGTTAAGTAGATGACTTAACTCTCTGTGAATTAGTTTTTCATGTGTGATATATAAGACCCTTCTGACTTGATTATAATAAGGATTAAAAGTGAAAATGATAGTAAACTAGTATTTAGTTCTGTAAAAACACTAAATGTTGAGAAATGTCCCTGAGCTGGCTAGTGACATTTTGTCTCTGGTGGAAATTCAATTGTCATTTAGTGAAAAGAAGAAAGAGCTCAACAGATAATTGGCATGCATGTATCTAAAATTACATGTTTTGGGGCGCCTGGGTGGTTCAGTCCGTTGAACGTCCGACTTCGGCTCAGGTCGTGATCTCACGGCTCGTGAGTTCAAGCCCCACATCGGGCTCTGTGCTGACAGCTCAGAGCCTGGAGCCTGCTTCCAATTCTGTGTCTCCCTCTCTCTCTGCTCCTAACCCACTCGCATTCTGTCTCTGTCTCTCTCAAAAATAAATAAACATTAAAAAAATAATGATTGAAAAAAATAAAATTACATGTTTCTGGAATTCACACCTAGAGTTTTTGTAATATTATTTCTCCATTAGAAGAATTCTTTTTTGGTCCTTACTAGGATTCATATATTTATTGGGGTAGGAGAACAGAGATCAGGATTCAGAGTGAGAAAAGACTGTATCTTTTAAGTTTTCGAGAGAGAGAGCAAGGATAGAGGGAGAAAGAGAGAGGAAGGGAAGGAGAGAGAGAGAGAGAGAGAGAGAGAGAGAGAATCCCAAGCAGGCTCAGCACTGCAGTACAGAGCCCAACGCAGTGCATGAACCCACAAGATCAGGTCATGATCTCACGGTTTGTGAGTTTGAGCCCCACATTGGTTTCTGTACTGACAATGCAGAACCTGCTTGGGATTCTCTCTTTCCTTCTCTCTCTACCCCTCCTCTGTTCACTCTCTCTGTCTCTCTCTCTCAAAATAAATAAATAAATTTTAAAATGAATAAATAAAGCATTATCTTGAAATGAAAATGCGTCTGCAAATAATTTTAAGGTTGAAACTAAATGCAGTTTTCAGTGGTTGTTGACACTAGTCACTCATTTTAAGCTAAAGGATGTTTGAATGTTGTGTCTTTATCACGAATAAACAGTTGGTTAATGTCAGAACCAGTGTTACCTTTTTTTCTGGGCTCCATGTTTTTTCTTCCATTAAAAACTTAAACACTGAAGGATGGTCCTGAATATACACTTAGATATGTTGTGTATAAAGAGGAAATCAAACACTTAATCCGCTTCCTAAAGACCAAAATCTGTTCAATACCATAAAAATACACTAAGTAGACAAAACAATGAAACAGTTGCCCAGAATTCATTCCCTTTAGTAGGACCTATTTAGGATGACTTCAGGGGCTTTATTAATTCATTCAGTTTCCTATATTGTCTTTTAAGTACAAAAAAACTTTCATTTTCTCTATAGTTCCTTTGTCTTGCTTGGCCAGTATTAAGAAGTGATGTCTGACTTCTGTTTTAAGATATAGTCATGGGGTGCCTGGGTGGCTCAGTTGGTTAAGCTTGATTTCGGCTCACATCATGATCTCACGGTTTGTGGGATCGAGCTCCGCGTCAGACTCTGTGCTGACAGTGTGCAGCCTGCTTGGGATTCTCCCTCTCCCTCTGTCTCTGCCCCCCACCCCCCCCCCCCCCCCCGCCCCACCCCCCCCCCCGTGTAGATGTGTACTCTCTCTTCCTCTCAAAATAAACAATAAAAAATTATAAAAAGTATTTAATGAGTTCCCTACACATTCCAGTGAAGACTTATCTGTAGCAGAATCTCTACGTAAGTGTTCTAAAACAGATATGAATGAAGTACTTCTGTAAGACAACAAAATCAGATTAATTTCAGCTATAAGTCACTGAAAAGATTTTGGAAGGGAGAGACCTATGAATGCATCAATAAATATCTGGGTAACTCAACAAAACCACACTCAACTGGGCATGTAAATGAAGACAATTAATGAGTTCATAGGGATATGCATGCTTTGGAGATGGATTTCTGTAGTTAATTTCTGAATACGTATGAATAAAGTAATTGACATTTTCCAAATCAACTAGCTTACTAGAGATTCATTTCACAGAAATTTTGTATGTTTCAAAACTATTTCAACTTTGTGGTTAGAATGTATAAGGTAAATGGAATTTTTGGTAGGCAATTTTTGTGGAAGTGGAGGCAATTTTCTTGCTTATGAAATTAATAAATTTGTGTATTATTGTTTGGCTTGGCTTTCTTTTTTTTCAGTTGTCCACAAATACATTTACAAACAAAAATATCAAATTTTACTGTATTATACATTGACCTGAATAAGCGACATGGCATATTGAACATTCAAGCAGTGATTTTATGATTTCATTCCTCATTATGTTAATTGAAGCCATTCTCCCACAAACTGGACTCTGTGTTCTGTGAGAATGATCTAGATTTAAAGATATTGGAAGATTTGTACTTGTAATTAACTTCATCATTCAGAATTTTCATCCCATGAAATAGTCTAAGGGTGTCTTTATTCCCACCCACCTTTAGGTCATAATAAAAATTCAGCTACTATCCTATACGGAAGATTGGCAAAGATAAGATTTCATTATTATTTTCTTGTCACTAAACAGAAGTTTTTCTTTCCGAAATGAACTCTGGTATTGCCAATCTATATTTGGGTAATTTTGTCAGTCCAGTATTTTACCTGTTATAGAAACTAAAAGGGATACTTCTCATTTGTATTTTAATAGGTCACCTTTTAAATTGATCACATCATTTTTTTTTCTTCTGAAGCATTCTCTGGTGACGTTTCACTGCTTATAACACTTAATATCTCCGTTTCTTTGTTCTTGCCTTCATGCTTCATATGGCTGGAGTGTGACAACCCTAGATCCGAAAGCTAATTTCTGCAAAAAGTATTTACTTTGTATGTTTGGTAATTTAAAGCTTAATTTCTTCATGAACATTAATTGAGCACTTATTATATGCAGTGTACTTTCAACATCTCTTACCTCATTTTATTTTTCAACATACTTATCCACAAAATGATACACACATTTCTTCTTAAATGTTTAAATTCTTACCGTTGCTTAAATGGCAGGTCATAAAGAATTAATAGAAGGTCTGAGATGAAAAGTATAAGTACAAAGACAACAGTTATTTTTGATGCTTCCTATTTTGAAATTTCCTAGAGGCTGTCGCTGCATTCAGTAATTTTTTTCTTCTAGAATGTCTCTCAGATTTACTTCATTCTCAGTTCTTTCTAGGAAGACCAAAGTCCAGACTTCTATCCCTTCATGTTTGGAATACTACAACAGTTCTTTAACTAATTACCCTCCCCCGTGCCTTCCTTCTCTAATCCATCCTTCCACTGCAATCATCTTTCTGAAATGCCGCTACTGTTACGTCACTCTTCTCCGAAAACTCCTATGCTCTATTATTGCCTTCTAGATGAAAATGAAATTCTCCTACCTGGTGGGAGGTCACCCATAATTTTGTGCCATACTGCTAGTGAAGCTTTATTTCCTACTTTTTCCCTCATACTTTGCCTCTGTCACTCTGGTCAACTCACTTCTGTCCCAACACACTCTGCTTCCTAAAAAGTCCATGTTTTACAAGTATGATGACGTTTTTCAGAATGGCCCTTTACCCTTGCACCTGTCCAACCACTGACCCTCTGGAAAGCCAAAATTGACTCCACTAACTCTAACAGTTGTAACACATCCTGATGTTCTTTAATTTTCTGAATTCCAATAACATTTATAATCAGAATCTCATGGTTACTCAATTTGTCATTAAAAGGGTGCTAGAAGCAATTCAGATAACCAGGACACTTGTTCACTGCTGAGCGTTAAAACCATTTCTACCTCCCCTTATTCACTGTATATTCTACTGGTATCATAGTGATCACAGCATCACAGTGATGGATTATGTTTCCATTTTCTGTGCTACTCTGGAAGGCCCGTGGGAAGCAACCTGTTTTTGGTTCCCATCCCCAGTGCATCTGGAATCACATCTGACACGTAGTGGCTTCTCAATGCGTGTTTAAAGATTGAATATCTACCGTCAAAAACTACTCGTCCAGAGATTATCTGTAAAATTGAAATAATAATACCTGCCCTCCGTAGATCACTAGGTATTATTGAATAGAGAAAAAGGTGGGAAATTACTCTGTAATTGTAAGCAGTATAGAAATATTATATGGCTATATGATGCTCTCTCTCTATAGTAATGCTTTCTTAACTATAATCTTTGAACCTAGAAACTATCCTACTATTTTGACACCCATGAGCATATACTCAGCTGCTAACCAACTGATGGCTTATGACATACTTTTAGTAAAATTTATGCAGACAATCACTTATTGAGTGATTGTAAATTTAGTATTAAAAATCATCTGTTTTTATATTATTAGCATATTTAATATTTGTCTCCTATATCTCATGGTGCCTAAAATGATAAAATAGTTTTAATTCTAATTCTGAATAATGTGTTTTAATAATTACATTTTTATATATTACATCCTCTAGACAGAAAAAGGAAGCAAAATAAAATTTGTAACAGGAGCTCATGAATACTATCACCTTCTAGGATAGCAAATAAAATCAACAAAGAATTCCTGTTTGGTAGGGGGTTCATGGGAAATATTACCTTGAAAATAGAAAATGTTGAAAAACTGAGTTTTGATCTCAGTTCTGCTCACTTACCAGATGGGTGGTGGTGGGCATGTCATTTACCTTGTCAGAACTTCCCTTTCTTCTTCTGTAAAATGGAAATTTTGTTTTAATTCCTGTTCCATATCTATCTTACAGATTAATGGGAATAAAATGAGAACATGTATGTTAATGTATTACTCTATTAATGAATTAATATTTATTCTATTATTTTTAAAATTAACTTGCTTATTTATCTAAATGCTTCACACTACATTCTAAATTATCTGTAATTCTATTCAATGAAATATTTTTATAATGATGATTATATAAAAACCAGTGACTACATGAAACACTTTGGAATCGCAGGTGTTTAAATATGTTTAGGTTTATGTTTCTTGATACTTTTTGTCTTGAAATGCACTAACTTGAGTAAATGACATACAGACAAGTTTTACAAATCACAATGCCTTGGACATGGGATTCTTTATTTTCCTTTTTTTTTTTCCCCCTCCTAAGTGGATTTAAACAGATGAGCCAATAGCAATTTATTTCCCCCTTCTGTAAATAGGTCTTAGGAGTGCACAAGCCAGTGAAACAGATGTATCAGTTTTGGATGATGTTATAGACTGAATGTTTGTATCCTTCCAAAATTCATGTGTGTAATCCCTAACCTTCATCGTGATGGGATTTTGGGAAGTACTTAGGATTAGATAAGGTCAGGAGAATGGGACCCTCATGGTAGGATTAGTGTTTTGTTTTGTTTTGTTTTGTTTTGTTTTTAAGAAGAGACAGAGAAAACAGTGTTCAATCTCTGTCTCTGTCTCCCTGTCTCTCTCTCTCTCTCTCTGTCTCTCCATCATGTGAAGACACAGCAAGAAGGCAGCCATCTCCAAGCCAGGAGGAGGTCCCTCACCAAGAACTGAGTCTGCCTGCACCTTGATCTTGGACTTCCCAGGCTGTAGAACTATGAGGCTGTTATATAATTATATGCATAATTATATGCATAAGTATATGCATAAAATGTTTATTTATTTGAGAGAGCATGAGTAGGGGAGAGGCAGAGAAAAAGGGAGACAGAGGATCTGAAGCCGGCTCTGTGCTGACAGCAGCAAGCCCAATGTGGGGTTCAGACTCATGAGAACTCACGAACTGTGAGATCATGGCCTGAGCTGAAGTCGGATGCTCAACTGACTGAGCCACCCAGGTGCCCCTGTGAAGCTGTGTTTTAAGCCACCTCGTTCATAGTATTGTGTTCTAGCAGCCTGAGCAGACTAAGACAGATGCAACAACTTTAACAAAAATAAATGACTCAAAAGCACGTCTGGCTATAAAGAGTTAAGTATAAGGGAAGTGTGGAAAACACCATACACACACACACACACACACACACACACACACACACAAACCAGAGCATGTCGAGGTGTAGATATAAAGCAGAAGTGCTGAAATTAGCACACATTTTAATTAGTTCAATTGGGATGGATGGTAGAAAAGCCAGCTGTCCCACAGTCCAATATCTCTATCTTCATTTTCTCAATGGATACCCTATTAAAGCCTGTGTTTCACAGGCTTTCTTGCAGCCAGTTGCGGCCAGGGACTAATTTCAAGCTTGTGATATATTAATGGAAGTGATAGTTGCTACTTCCAAGTTTTTTCTCTGTCTCTTTAAAGATGTTTGTCTGGGCTTTCTCTCCTGCTTAGTGTTCTAGCTTGGTGCTGACCAGAGAAATCTCGGAAGCCATATGTTGAGGATAACAGAACCACCCACAGCCTTGGACTACTCCTCTCTGAACTCTTCTAAGAGGGGGAAACACATTTCCCCTATATTTATGACTCTTCCTCACTTCAATTTAGCCTCTTCTAACCAAGTTGACTCACAAAAACCAAACCTACTGCTACCTTTCCTTAAAGCAAAAGACTTAGTTTAGGGAGAAAAAAAGACTTTAGTTTGGGGGTAGAGTAGGCAATTTACCCAATTTGTGGGACAGTGGGAATGATTAATATCACATCTTTTGCCACCTCATCCAATGTGAGGAAGTACATTAGTAATCTGAAACACTGAAATAGAGGATGGGTAGTTAATGTCACATCTTTCCTTGTCCAACACAGCTAACAATTATGCCTCTTTTATTTATTTTTTCTTATATGTGCCAAATTGAATTGCACAATACAGATAGATTCGCATGGATTAAGATAGACTAGCTTTAATTCCTCTGAGAACCAATCTATCTTCGGCAGTAACCATCATCATGAAGGCTTTTCTGAATCATTCAAGACAGAGTATATTCAATTGGTAAAGTGTGAGTTATATATATTATTTACATATATGTAATATTTACAAAAAAACTGACAGCCCACTATATATCCCTTTGTATCAAAAATACAATGTAGAAAAATACCATACTAAATAATTGGAGGACAAGGTAAAAGAGGAGTCCTGAGCTTCGCATTTATCTGACTTTTGCATATCTAGTTCAGCTCTCTCCATGGAAAGAAAACCTGTTATGACCAATTTATTATCTTGCTGTCTTTTTTTCTATCTTTTTTTTTCTTTTTTTTTTTTTAATGTTATCCTTCAAGACCTTTCTACCTCTTGGTTTTTCAGCAACCTACTAAGGTACATCTTGCTTTGCATTTATTGATGTGATTTATACACCTGAGTATATAGAAACAATGTACTCTTCCCTCTTTCAACCACATAGCAAAGTGTAACCTATTTGTTTGAGAAGACGGCACTGTGTAAAAAGAGCTTTTATACACATAAGGTCTATGCAACCTACGCAGAAAATTGTATAGATCTAGATACAGATTAAGAACTATCTATCTAATCTATCTATTTAAATATATGTAAATATATATGTAAATATATGTATATATACATATATATGTAAATAAAAGAGTAAAGATAGGCATAGAAGTATATATGTACTACTTTATGTTACTTAAACACATCATTAATATTGACTTGGGACTGGGAATGTCCAACATTCCAGATTTTTCCATGATTGTTGACAATAAAATAATACTTCATCTGGGAAAATCCCATGTAGTTAATTACTTGTAGAAATATGTGACATGGATATTTCCTATTTACATAATACTGATTCTAAGTCAGCATATTTACTTAATCAGATATCTCACTTCTTAAACATTCTGGATCAATAAGAGCTTACTCTTTTGCTCACTATGGGTTTTAGATCAATAGTATTGATTTCGAACGTTAAAATTTCTCTCTCTGACAGAAGTAACTTACCTGCCACACATTCTATGCCTTCACTAGCAACTAACTTGAACTTTGTTCTCACCATAAGGTCTAATCCCTGGAACTGTTCTTCATATTTCTGGTTCATCAACCTCTGCCTGATTTCACTTTTTTCTTTAGATTGTGAGACCATATTGAGCCTCTTTAATGGTCTTTTCATTAGTACTCTAAAGTCTCTCATCTATTTAACTTTTCCGACCTATTCCCCAATGCTGAGTGGTCCTTATGGTCTTTTTTTCACTGCTTTCAGACTATTTTGGCGTTGCTGGAAAAAAGTAGCTAAATGGTGCTGATTCCACCATAGATTTCCATTGTCCAATCTTACTTCTCTCTTGCTACTGCTCAGAAATGGTTATTTGTCTCCTGATTCGATATGTCACATCTATGACATTATGTTCTTCATTCTTTTCTCAAAGAAAAGAAGAAACCAGGCATAGTTTCTCCACTTTTTTAGTGTTACACCATCTATGTGGACTTTGATGTTAACGTTTTCTTCTTTTCTTGACAACGCATTCCATTAAATCACCATTTTCTATATTTTTCCCTTTCTTCTTACATTTGCTCTGAACTACTTATGTGCTCAAACTTATCCTTCTTGTGTAAAAGCCTTTCTTCACTTACAATCTCTCAAGGTATCAGTTTGTTTTGTCCTCTTGCTAAGAAACCTCTTGGAAGAGTAGCTGGAGTGTTCTCCCCACAATCTCATTATTCTTTCACTTCTTGCAGAGTAACTTTCACAACAAACCCTTGAAAATCAGTCTACAAGCCTTTTCCAGTCTTCATGTTCATTGACTGCTCTTTGACATTACACCATGGTAACCATCCCTTGTTTCTTAAAGTGTGCTCCCTCTTGCTTCTGCGTCATATTTTTAACTCTGACCTTCCTACTACCCATTTCTATAGAGAAAGTGGGACCTATTATTTCTTGATTAAATGGTACTTAATTTACATGCTTAAGCTACTTTGCTTAGATGCCCTAACAACCATTATCCCCACTTAGTTCCCAATAGTAGCCATTCTCCAAGAAGTCTGTGCTTACCTCTTCTGCTCTCTGTGTTATTTGTGGCTGCCACTAGATGAGTAAATTTTATTTCTTCATAATCCCAGAGACCTGTATCTTAGCTGACAAACTCAAACTCATATCCATCTACTTGCTCATTACCTTTACTTAAATATTCTGAAATGAACAACATAGCCCAAACAATTCTTATCATTTCTATGACCCTTGTTTTCAAATTAGTTTCTTCTGTGTAATTTTTTTTAGGTTTTATTTATAGTACAAGCATTCTCTAAGTAATCACAACTTGAAATCTAAGTGTAATCCTTACTGCTGCTCTCTTCCTCCTTTCCATCATTTGGTTTCAAATTCTTTCCTTTTATGGTAACTTCCTTTTAACTTTTCCCCTTTTCCATTCTCATTGTGTTTTGTTAGATTTAGTTCTCATTTTCCTTTACTTGGACTGTGGCCCCACAGTCCAAGTTGGTGTCCCCATATTTAGCCATTCTCTTCTTTAAGTGTAATGTAAAAAGTTCTCCTTTGCATTTTCCACAGAGAACAAGTTATTTTAGAGATATCTTTAATATTTTTTAAATCTGGCTGAAATTCACCTTTCTACCTTATTTCCAATTATTTGTCTAAACATGCTTTAAATCATAGCCTAACTATAGATTTAAAATAGCCTAATGTCTTTGAACATATCCCATATGTTTTTGTGCCTATGGTTTTGTTTATAGTTTTGTCCTTCTGCCTTAAATGTCCTCCTCCAAAACATCTACCTTTCAAACTCCTATGCATCTTTCAAATTTTTTTTTTATATGCTGGCCTTCAGTGGTGCTTACTTTTAGTCAAAAGTTCTTTTCCTTCTTTTTTTTTTTTTTAAATTGAGATATAACTGACATGTAGCTTTATGTAAGTTTAAGATGTACAGTGTGTTAATTTGATACACTGATATATTGCAGTATAATTACCACTGCTGTGTTAGCTAACACCCCTGTCACCTCACATAATTATCATTTCTTTTTGCAGTGAACAATTAAGATCTAGTCTCTTAGCAACTTTGAGGTTTATAATACAATATCACTGACTGTAATCACTATGTTGTACATTAGATCTTCAGGACTTATTTATCTACTAGTTGTCAGTTGATACCCTTAAGCAACATCTCCCCATTTTCCCCACCCCCTTGACTCTGACAACCACCATTTTATTCTCTGTTTCTATGAATCTGGCATTTTTAAATATAAGTGAGATCATACAGTATTTGTCTTTCCATATCTGACTGACCCCATATTAGCATAATGCCCGCAAGGTCTGTGTTGTTGCAAATGACAAATTTCCTTCTTTCTCATGTTCTCATGGTTGAAAGATGTCCCATTTTGTGTGTGTGTGTGTGTGTGTGTGTGTGTGTGGTCTATATCTCATCTTCTTTATCCACTCATCCACTGATAGATTCTTAGGTCGTTTCCGTATCTTGGTTCCTATGAATAATGCTGCAATAAATATGAGAGTGTGGATACTTCTTTGATACTCATTTTTTATTTCTTTGGATGCAAACCCAGAAGGGAAATACTAGAATTGCTGGATAATGTGAGTGGCAATTCTGTTTTTTAATTTGTTGAGACACCTCCATACTGATTTTCATAGCGTCTGCACCAACTTACATTCCTACCAACAGCAATCAAGGGTTCCCTTTTCTCCACATCCATGCCAACACTGGCTTGTCTTTTTAATGATAGCTATTCTAACAGGAATGAGGTGATAACTCAGTATAGTTTTGATTTGTATTTCCCTGAAGATAAGTGAGATTGAGCATCTTTTCTCTTTTATTAACATTTATATATATATTTTTTTCTCCATCCAACTAGCTTCAGGTGTATATCATAGTGCTTCAATATTTTTATATATTATGAAATAATCCCCACTGAGCATTTTTCATGTACCTTTTGGTGATTTGGGTGTCTTCTTTGGAAAAATGTGTATTTAGTTGCTTTGCTTGTGTTTATCAGACTGTTTGGTGTGTGTGTGTGTGTGTGTGTGTGTGTGTCTTTTCTGTTGTTACTGAAAATTTCTCTCAAGGAAAACAAAGCTAGAAGCATCACACTCCCTGACTTCAAACTATATTACAAAACCATTGTAATCAAAACAGTATGGTATTGGCATAAAATCAGACACAAGGGTCAATGGAACAGTATAGAGAGACTAGAAGTAAACCCATGGATATATGGTCAATTAATTTACAACAAAAGAGCCAAGAATACACAATGGAGAAAGGATAGTCTGTTCAGTAAATGGTGTTGGGAAAACTGGATAGCCACATGCAAAAGAATGAAATTAGACCACTGTCTTGCATCATGCATAAAAATTAACTAATTATAATGGGTTAAAGACTTGACTGTAAGGCCTGAAACCATAAAACTGCTAGAAAAAAAGCATAAATCTTAAGTTCTTTGACATTGATCTTGGTGATGATTTTTTTAATCTGACACCAGAAGGAAAGGTAACAAAAGCAAAAAAATCAACAAGTGGGATTACATCAATCTTAAAATTTTCTGCACATCAAAGGAAACAATTAACAAAATGAAAAGGTAAACTACTGAATGGAAGAAACTATTTGCAAATCATTTACATAACAAGGGGTTAATATCCCAAATATATAAAGAACTCTTACTACTCAATTGAAAAAAAAAAAAAAAAAATGTAATTCAATTTAAAAAAAAAATGGGCAAATGATCTGAATAGACATTTTTCCAAAGAAGACATACAGATGGCCAACAGGTATATTAAAAGTTGTTCAATATCACTAATCATCAAGGAATGCAAATCAAAACCCTAATGAGATATCATCTCATACCTGTTAACTTTGCTATTATCAAAAAGACAAAAGTAACAAATACTTCTGAGGATATGAAGAAAAGGGAACCCTCCTGCACTGTTGGGTGGAATGTTAATTGGTGCAGCCACTGTGTAAAACACTATGAGTTTCCTCAAAATATTAAAAATAAAACTGACTTTGGGCACCTGGGTGGTTCAGTCAGTTAACTGTTAAGTGTCCGATTCTTGATTTTAGCTCAGGTCATGATCTCACAGTTCATGAGTTTGAGCCCCACATTGGGCACGATAATAGCACAGAGCCTGCTTGGGATTCTCTCTCTCCCCAACTCACTCTCTTTTTTTCTCTCAAAATAAATAAAAACTAAAATGAAGTAAAATAAAATAAAAGCAAAACTATCATATGATCCAGCAATTACATTTCTGTATATTTATCTAAGGAAAACAAAAGCACTAACTCAAAAGGATACATGCATCCCCATGTTTATTGCAGCATTATTTACAATAACCAAGATGCAGAAACAACTTAAGTATCCATCATGGATGAATGGATAAAGGAAATATGAATACACATACACCCACACACACACAAATAAATATGTGTGTGTGGGTGGGTGTGTGTGTGTATATATATATATATATATATATATATAATAGAATATTACTCAAACATTAAAAAGAATTGGGCACCTAGGTGGCTCAGTCAGTTAAGCCTCTGACTCGTGATTTTGGCTCAGGTCATGATTTTAGGGTTTGTGAGATCGAGTTCCACATCAGGCTCTGTGCTGACAGTGTGGACCCTGCTTGGGATTCTCTCTCTCTCTCCCCTCCTCTCTTCGTGTGTGCCCTCTCTGTCTCTCTGTCTCTCCAGATAAATAAATAAGCTTTTAAAAAAGGCTGAAGTCTTGTCACTTGGAACAAAATGGCTGGACCTTGAGGACATTATGCTGAGTTAAATAAGTCAGACAGAGGCAGAGTTGGGTGGGGGGAGGGGAAATGTGTGAAGACAATCAAAGGTACAAACTTCCAATTATAAAAAAAATAAGTTATGGAATGCAGGGTACAGCATGGAGACTATAGGTACTCATACTGTATTGCTTATTTGAAGATTGCTAAGATAGTAGATCTTAAAATTTCTCATACAAGAAAAAAAAACTGTATCTATGGTGGCAAATGTTAATGAGATTTACTGTGGTTAACATTTTGTACAATATGTTGTACATCTGAAATGAATATAATGTTCTGTGTCAGTTATACCTCAGTTTAAAACAAAATTTTAAAAATTCTCCCTTCCTTCTGTGAGCATCTATGTTAGATTTTTGGGAATATTCTGCCTTATAATGATGCTTGTTTTATATAGGTTTTGACTGCTGTATCTTAAGCTCTTTGAATGTAGAAATCTTGCCTCTTCATCATTATATCTTGTGCTGTTCCTGAAAACACTTACGTTATCACTATTTTCTCCCTATTTATGCATATATGTAGGTTGAACAAAGAAATGAATGAATGATAAATACTTCAAGTTTTTTGAAAATTGCTTTGAATGACCTTCTTATGGTATATTCATATGCTTTTCTGCTTCATTTTATTTGGTGGCTTTTATCAAGAATAATAATTTCACCTAATTATAATAAAATAAAATAAAAATGTGACTCAGTGGATGTGGAAATTAACTAGATGGCAGGAATTTTTTCATAACATATATATATAACATATGTACACATATACACATGAATATATCACCATGATATAAACTTAAAATATCTTACAATATTATTTGTGAATTATACCTCAAGAAAGCTGAAATTTAAAAAAAAGAGTAATCACAATATTCTATGTTCCCATTCCATTATATCTTTCAATTTAGGCATAATTTTATAATTTTATTTGCTTCAGTAAATCTTTTCCAAAAAGAGACGTATTTGTAAGGCTTTAAGACTTCTGCAATTTCTTTGATTCGGTTACATTGTTTATGTGTCCTAAGGCATCTATGCTTTTTGATTCCAAACTATGTAGTGCCTTCTGGGTGAGTTTTCATGAAAAATTCAGGAAGCTCCATTTGTGTTTCCTCTTTGTAATATAACTGTTTTTCAGATATTTTCCTTTGATTCATGAGAAACTCTGTAGCATAACTTTTAATTTAAATAAAAATAATAAATATATACAGAGAAAGGTAGATGACATTATCATTTCCTCCCTCAGGAAAAATACAAGTGTGAATAATTAATGCATCTCTGTTAATAGCAAACAATAGACCTCCTTATCCAGCTTGTGGATGAAGTGAATCCATCGACCCTTGCTATAGAATATCTCCCCCGATGAGTATAAATTACCTCTTGTCAAGGCTATCACATACCTCCTGTTAAAACCATTTCCAGACCCTCAAACCCTGGTGTGGGCCTTGCTCAGTGTCTCTTGTCTTCCTTCTTATTTGAAGGAAGTCCGTTCACAAGGAGACTGGAAGCCGAAAGATTTGGTTTCTACCTGCGCAACTCCTACAGATACGTGATGAACTGAAGCTGACCCTCAAGTATAGCTCACTCTTAATGGAACTACCTACTTCTGCACAGTGCCAAGGATTGGCTTTAAAGGTTTCCTGGGCCAATAGATTAAATTACTCTTTAAGGCCAAAAGGCTGTGGTATGAGATTATACCTGATGAAAGGGAGAAATAAATTATTAAGAGGATATGAAGGTAATAAATCTTCCATTATAAGTAACACATGAAGTGCTATTTTATGGCGAAGGCTGAAATATTAATATCAAGTTTTCTTGAAAGGGCACCTGCACTTAACCCAGAATTTTCCATAATGCTAGACACATGAGAGTTCATGTTTTTGCTCTAATATTGGGTATTCGGGTGAAATATTCCTCACGGTGCAACCTCTTGGTATTTTTTGTCAGGTACTTAATAACTTCAATGGCTGTAAGAAAAATAATTAGGTGTGCCCAAGAGTTTTAAAGGCATTTATTTTAAGTGAGTGCCAAACTACATGAAATCTGCAGTACCTTAAAAAAGCTATTTCTATAGAATTTGGCTTGATGTTGGAGGAAAAAATAAAGAAAATCAAGTCAGTGAGATTCCCAAGAACAAGACTGATCATGGTGTCTCCAGCCCCTCACCTGAATTATAGTAGGAATGACTAGTGATTTATTGAATAAATTAAACTGTAAAAATCAACTCACAGTCAACTTTTAAATATTAAAACTTGGAGATGCTGGATATTACCACAATGTCTCCTAAACCGATTTACATGTCTAAGTGCAGGTTAGGCTTTCCATAAAAGAAATTGATTTCTGTACCCCTGATAAAGTCACAGAAATATTTCTTTGAATTTCTGTGTTCCAGGGCAATCACAAGAGGCATGCCTTCTGTAAGGTAATATTGAGTGTGCTTCGGCGTCATACTTCAACTTCAGCTTTTCACTTTATGTTTTAGATGGGCATGCTGATACCAATATGCAATAGAAACAGGTTACCACTGGCCAATTAGACTTACAGAGACTCTAAGAACAGAAAAGATACTGTTCCACACCCGAAATTTGAATCAAGACATCTGTAAGACACATGTAATACATTTAATCAGTTGTATATTTCTGGTTTTTCTCATAATGACATCAAGCATCAAGTTATTTCTCATATCTATATATAATTCATATTTATCTATCTATGTATTTATACCTATATCTATGTTGCTTTGATGGTCCTCTCGGTATATACTTAGTTGAATAATACAGCACTGACATAATCTCAAATACAAAAGAAAATAACTAATTCTGATTTAGACATCCATGTTATGTTCTTCTAAGATGGGTATTGTGATAGTAATAAGAAAAAAGGAGTGTATAATCTACTTTTAGTAAAAAAGTCAAAGAATTTCCTAATGAAAAAGAAAATTAAACATAAAACCAATCGTTCAGAGGTTTTAAACAGCAAGTATTGATTATTTAAAATTCTGTATCATGTATTGGCAAGAGATTTTACAATATTTTTGAAGAAAAGGATTTCTTTCTACTCACATGAAAAACCGCAAGGACTCAGAATCTATCAGTTAAAAGTGATTTTTATTTCTTTACATTTCCTTACAATCTAAATATGTTGTGTATTATAAACATGTTTTCACTAATCAAAAAAGGGCACATTTTGTTCCTCTTACACATTAAAAAATAAACACACATGAACCCATTTATAATAATCATTAAAGATCTATGTTAAGTAAATAAAATTTTGAGTCAATAATACTAGGGATGGGGTACCTGGGTGCCTCGGTTGACTAAGTATCTGACTTCACCTCAGGTCATGATCTCACCATCCCCAGTTCGAGCCCCACATTGGACTCTGTGCTGACCGCTCAGAACCTGGAGTCTGTTTTGGATTTTGTGTGTGTCTCTCTCTCTCTGCCCCTACCCAGCTCATGCTCTGTCTCTTTGTCTGTCTCTGTCTCTCTCTGTCTCAAAAATAAATAAACATTTGAAAAAATTTAAAAAAAAGAATGCTGGGGATGAAAATATAGTCTAAATTCAACCTATTCTGAGTAGATCTTGCCCTTCCTTCTTTCCTTCCTTCCCTCCTTCCTTCCTTCCTTCTCTAAAGGTAAGGTAGAAATTAGTTTGAAAAGTTCATTAACTTTTATGCCCATAGGTAAGAATTTCATATATTCTAGGAAAAAAAAACTAGACTTATAAAGTCTAAGTGTCCTTCAAATAGAATGTCTATGTATCTTTTTTTTAATTTTATTTTTTATTTTTTAAAATTTACATCCAAATTAGTTAGCATATAGTGAAACAATGATTTCAGGAGTAGATTCCTCAATGCCCCTTACCCATTTATCCCATCCCCCTTCCCACAACCCCTCCAGCAACAGTTTGTTTTCCATATTTATGAGTCTCTTCTGTTTTGTCCCCCTCCCTGTTTTTATATTATTTTTGTTTCCCTTCTCTTATGCTCATCTGTTTTGTCTTTTAAAGTCCTCATATGAGTGAAGTCATATGATTTTTGTCTTTCTCTGACTAATTTCATTTGGCATAATACCCTCCAGTTCCATCCACGTAGTTGCAAATGGCAAGATTTCATTCTTTTGATTGCCGAGTCATACTCCATTGTGTGTATATATATATATATATATACCACGTTTTCTTTATCCATTCATCCATCGATGGACATTTGGGCTCTTTCCATACTTTGGCTATTGTCGATAGTGCTGCTATAAACATGGGGGTGCATGTGTCCCTTCGAAACAGCACACCTGTATCCCGTGGATAAATGTCTAGTAGTGCAATTGCTGGGTCGTAGGGTAGTTCTATTTTTAGTTTTTTGAGGAACAATGTCTACATATCCTAATTTTTGAATTTCATTATTTTCTTTATTGTGAGGTTTTCCTCTTTATAAATTAGTTCTGTCTTTAAAGCAGAAGACACTATGAGGAGAGTTAGAAATTGCATCATTATCCCATCATTTAAAAATCAATAGGAAAACATTAAATTGCCAATACTTTCAGATATAGTAAAATTAAAATACTTTTTGAAGAAAATATTTAATTATTACAAAGTATACATTTGTAGTTATTCCAATTATGATATCTTGAAATTTCAAGATGATCCATATATATGTATATATATATGTATCTATACATATATGTGTGTGTGTATATATATATGTATCTATATATATATATATATATAGATATATATATATACGTGTGTGGGGAGATGAGGGGGAGATGGAAGTTGAGAGGATAATATATAATTTTTAAGATTCTTAAGATTCATAAATAATTTTTAAGATTCTTTGAGCTAGATTCAACTGAACTATAGTCTATTGTTGAATATCCACAAAACTATTTTTTCTCATTTAAGACTATCATAGAATGAGATCTAAAAGTCTTTCTGCAAGAGGGTTTCCAAGGAAATTACAGGGAAAAGTTCTAACATCTGGACAGTATTTTGGAAAATCAGAAAACTCTAGATGTCATTAAATATGTGCCAAAGATTAAATTGTTCCCAAAATGCCAAAGAACCAGATATTTTCAAACTACCTGAGAAGCTTTAAAAACATTAGTTCATGAACCTCGCATTCTGAAAATAATCAACGTAGGACCCAATGATCTGTATCTTTAAAAGTTATAGAGCATGATTCTTATATACCGCTAAGGTTTGAAATCCATCCCGTATTTTCTACCTTGACAGGGATGGGCAGCAGTAAATGTAGGAATGTGTGTGTGTGCGCACGCACACACACACACACACACACACACATAACCAAGCCAAATTTCTGTTCGCCATCCCCTCCCCACCAATCATCTTACTTGCTTCTTGATAATCACTTCTCAGACTGATATCTAAAATATATTTACCTGTATCATCTCCGATTATACAACAGAAGACTGATCTCTATGTGAACTCAATGAAAATGCACCTAGGAAGAATATTCAAAGGAATTTAATTTCCATAAATCAATACCCTAGAATGTCTCAATATTGTACAGTTTCTAGCAAAGGGACATTTTACCCTCCTGTATTCCATTTGTACAATTTAGTCTCAGACTGAGAGTTGTTCCTGAATGAGATAAGTTAATAAAAATTGCATTCTGGAAGCTGGCGCTAACCAAGCCTGGCTGACAGCAGTAGAGCTTTCTCAGTGCTGAGGATCCTGAAGAAGAGGGTCTGGAGTGCATGGAAATGCTTGGGGAGGAAGAAAGAAAAGAAAAAGAAGCAGAAACTTGAAGATGCATGTTATTGGGAGATGTGACCAAAGGTCCATCTTGGCTCCAAGGGAATTTTGCTCTGCCTCATTTCTGCGAAGATCTATCTTGTCTATTATTACAAAGGAAGAGGTTTGTGATATGACATTTTTCTGAAAATTCAACTTCACTGTATTTACTAGAGAGTTACAGTAGAAAAATAACACATACACAACTGATTAAAATCCAAAGAAAGGTGTCATTTTTTAAAGGCTGAAATTCTGATGTGTGCAATTGAAGATTTTATGTAGGAGGACGCACTTGAGCTGAATGGGTGAAATTTTGACAGCTTGAATTTAGGAGAAGGGAAAAAAGCAGAGACGTGGAAAAGCGGAGTATGCTTTAAGACAAAGACGAGTTTTTTGTATGCCACAAATGAATTGTGGTTTGGTAGGATTATGATGTAAAAAATAAGACCAGAAAGACAGATCAACCTAAAAGTTTGCATTTCATTCTGTATGTAATGAACTCTTTGAAATGTTTAGTAAGTGTAGGACCTAATCAGGTTTGTGCTTTAAGAAAATTTGAGAGAGAGTGCAGTGGTAAGAAATGCAGCAGTCTCTATAAAAGAGGGCTTACAACTAATCAACCAGATGCCACTTCAAGAAACACATGCTATTATCTATGTGTAAGTGCTGGACAAAGAGCTAAATGAAGGTTTGAACTAAGACAGAGGCATAATGAATGGAAAGACTAAAACGGTTTTGAAAGGCATTGCAGAGACAGAGATGAGAATTACATATTCATAACTACCTTTATCTTGTTTTAGAAAAAAAAATTCTGCCATCTTTATTTTTAACAGCTTTATTGAAATATAATTTATATACCATACCATTTACTCATGTGCAATCCAGTGGTTTTTTAGTATGTATACAGAACTATGCATCCATCACCATAATCTAATGTTAGAACATGTGCATCGCCCCCAAAAAGAAACTTTGTACCCATTAGCGATCACTCCCCACTCCTGCTCCTCTTCCCCCAGAGGCACCCAACTGCTAACCTACCTGTCATCTTTCCCGCTTGTATTTTCTGTTGCACTGTAAGCTACCAGAGGGAAGAGTCAGTCCTTTAATTAATCCATAGTACCTGATGGCAAACATTTGTTAGGGTACAGCATTATTTTTGAACTCACGACCATCCTCTCAACTTCCATCTCCCCCTCCTCGGCCCTCTCGGCCACCCACATTCACACATCCACACAGCACAGATTGTCTCGTGGCGTAACATTCTTACCTTCTCCTTCTCTTGTTATTGTGCCGATCAGAAAGCCATGGATGCCTCTGTGGAGGTCAGTAGAGGCAAACAATCCATGATTGTAGATACAAAGTGTTTCTAGGAGCATTAAGGTCCCTGTGATTTTTTCCATTTCTCTGCCTGGTGGTTGCAACCTTGAGCTCTGTGAAGAAACAATGTAATACTACCTGGCTATGGCCAGTGCTGGTTCTGGAAGCCCTGGGTCCACACCAGACTACGAGACCCACTAAAATTAAGTCTAAATGACACAGTCCAGAGTGAGCCATGCCTGAAAGAAGGTGAAAGTCAGCCTGAAAGAGTATGATAGACCTTTTGTAAGACTCTAAAATTCCCTGTTGCAACTGAGCATCCAAAGGGTTCATGCCAATCCTCCTCTCCTCTCAAGAAGGCGCATGCTCTCAGGGGCTTTCCTAACTTACCCAGATACTGTTTGATCCTAGAATTTTATGAAGCTCAATAAATTTGGGGACCTCTGTACATAATTCATGACCATAATGATTATGAGAGAGAAGGGACAAGTATCATAGACACTATTTTTACAAATGAGGAAATTCCTTAAGCAAGTCACACTAGAGGTTAACATTAATTCTCTACCTTTTTCCATATGAACTTATCCAGGTCACTTAAACTTCTCTCAGTCCCCAAGGATTGCCTTTCCAGGATTGTTTTGAGGATTAACAAGGACAATGAAGAGGCACCTGGGTGGCTCAGTCGGTTAAGCATCCAACTTTGGCTCAGGTCATGATCTCTTGGTTCAAGGGTTCAAGGGTTCGAGCCCCACAACAGCTCAGAGTCTGGAGCCTACTTTGAATTCTGTGTCTCCCTCTCTCTCTCTGCCCCTCCTCCACTCACACTTTGTCTCTGTCTCTCAAAAATAAATAAACATTAAAAATTTTTTAAAGACAAAGAATCAAAACATAATTTATAAATGATAAAGTGGCTCATGGTGGAAATATCATATTTCTGCATTGACTAGTCCAGATTGCCTTGTACAGGCAGAAGAATCCATATTTAGTTCTTTGAATATTCCTGGAGTCTATGAAGATTTCTAACACAGACACTTATACATCTGATTGGGCTGCTGGGTAGTTATTAGCTCTGGATTGTTCCTTCTGAGTCAAACCACTGGCTAATGATAGCATACAATTTACACTGTCCTCAAGGACCATCACTCAACACTTGGTTCCAGATTCCCTGCGGCTGAAAAAAGCAACAGGATCCCAGTGCTACTCACCTTCTGTGTTCTCTGGGTGTTGCAGTGAGTTGTCATTCTCTAAGTCTCCATGTGTGAACGATCTTTGTATCTTCTGAAGAAGTTTGAAGAAGAGAATTCATTTTTTTTTGTTTTGTTTTAGCACCTGGTTTCTTACAGACATCAGAAATAAATGGCTTCATATTCATACATATTTATAATTATTAGCCAGTTAAAACCCCTGTCTTGATGCTGAGCTTGCTTGCAAGAGGCATATAACTATGCAGCTCCTGAGTTTAGCAATTTTTGGCCCCTCCACAAATGTCCAATAATTGAATTGGTTCTACCTCTTCCCAGTGTGCTGCCCAGAATATTCAGTCGTATTCTCAAACAATAAACTATTTGCAGAATTACAAGTTTTTAAAGAGTATTATATTTCCTTTTATAAAATGGCTTGCCGTTTTTATTTTCTTAAAAAATAAGCTGGAAACTGCAAACCCTGTGACTTTTCTTTCAGAGGCAGTTAAGTAATTTCTTTTATGATAATAGAATCCATTATATACAGAGCAAACCATAATTAAAAGGTTTTATAGTTTATATATATAAGGAGAAATTTTTAAAAGCGTCGATTGTACTTTAAACACAAATACTTGATTTTAAGCCTACTTAAAGTCTCCAATAACATTAAAAGTTAAACAGTTGACTTACATTAATTAGTGTTTCCATAAAGGTTTCTGAGGGTAATAAAAACAAGATAATACAGTACCGTAGGGTTAAAGTAGCAGGGAAAAAAGTAATTTTTATGTTTATATTTGAATATACAATCTGGTTGTATATCCAATTTGTGGTCATTATAAAATAATTAATCATCATCAAGAGAATCCACACACATACATTTTACAAACTTTGGCTTCTAGTTATATTCAACATAGAATTCAGAGGCCCGGAGTCAATATCTAGAGCTCATAAAAATCAAAGTTATAGCCTGATCTAGTGTAGTTTCTATTTCTACAGACCAGTAGATGTGTGGTCTCCCCAGGATAGAAACTCTAAAAGTTGTGGGGTTTGGCTACTATTCCACGTGGTTTCATCAGGCTGAAGAAGGATTTTCTCCCTAAGCATCACAGATAGGAAAAGGTAATGCTGTACATAAATACAAAGCAAAAATGGCTTTGGAAACTTGATCGCCTCTGTGAAACTCATGCCATCTTTAGGAGTCCTTTAATCTAAGGTGAGTTCAAATGGAGGGATCTTCTAAGAATGAGGTGGAGAGGCAGATAAACTTGAAGTTAATTTACCGATAGTGCAGGCTCCTACCAGTTCTAAAGTGTTATGGACTCTGTGTCTTTTTTTGAGATCGCCACTTCTTCGGGAATAAGGATGTTTTTTCTTAATATACAATGTTATGTTGCCAAAAGTCTGTTTTATAACACAATTCATGTTTCTTTGGAGTAACTTCTATTTATAATATTCCTTATTGGTTCTGCATTTTGGAAGTATATTGTCATATAATACTGTCCTGTGTTTTGTGTGATTTAATTAAACCTTCCATTCCTTTCTTTGGTTTCTTTGTAAGGCAATATGTATCTTTTACATATTTCTTACCTTTTTATTCACCTACTTCTCTGATACCTGAAACCCTCTTTCCATTCACTTTGCCGGTACAAATCTGTTCTCTTCTAGGTACACATGAAGATGAATAAAAGAAGTTCCCTTCTGATTAACCATGTATTAAACTCAAAATGTTTTTACTTCGTAACTTTCTCTAAAAGAATCAGGATTTTATTTTATTTTTTATTTTTTTATTGAAGTATAGTTGACATATAATGTTACATTAATTTCAGGTGTACCACACAGTGATTCTGCAAGTCTATGTTAGGCTATGATCACAAGCATAGGTACCATCTGTCACCATACAACACTGTTACAATATCATTGACAGTATCCCCTATGCTATATACTTTTTACTCCCTGACTTACTCATTGTATAACTGGAAGCCTGTGCCTCTGAATACCCTTCACACATCTTGCCCATTTTTCTGACTCTATCCCACCTCTCTGGCAACCATCAGTTTGTTCTCTGTATTACTGGTCTGTTTCTACTTGTTTGTTTACTCATTTGTTTCATTTTTTAGATTCCACTTATGAATGAACTCACATGGTATTTGTCTTTCTCTGTCTGGCTTATTTCAGTTAGCATCACACCCTCTAAATTCATGCATACTCTCACAAATGGCAACATCTCATCCTTTTTAGGGCTGAGTAACATTCCACTTCATATATTTACATCTTTTTTTATTCATTTATCTATCAATGGACACTAAGGTTGTTTTCTTATCTTGATTATTGTAAATAATGGTGCTCTAAATATAGGGGTGCAAATTATTTGTTTGAATTAGTGTTTTCATTTTCTTTCAGTAAATAGTAGTGGATTTGTTAGTTCATATTGTACTTCTGTTTTTAATTTTTTGAGGAACCTCCATACTGTTTTTCACAATGGCTCCACCAACTTATGTTCCTACCAAAAATGCACCAGGCTTCCTTTTTCTCCACAAAGACTTATTTCTTTTTGTTCTGTTTTTTTTTTTTTTTATGTTTTGTTTTGTTTTAATTCTAGCCACTCTGACAAGTGTAAAGTGATATTTCATTGTGGTTTTAATTTGAATTTCCCTGATAATTAGTGATAGTGAGCATCTTTTCATGCGTCTGTTGGCCATCTGCATTCTTCTCTGAAGAAATGTCTATGCAGATCTTCTACCCATTATTTAATCAGATTTTTCCCTTTGGTGTTGAGTTGTAGATATATAATAGATATTATCTATCTATATTATATATGTAATACATATTAGATGTATATATGTATACATCTGTATATGTGATATATGTAATATATATTATATATGTAATATATTTTAGATATTAACCCCATATCAGATACATTGTTTCCAAATTTCTTCTCCTATTCATTAAGTTGCTTTTTTTTTTTTTTTTACTGTTTCTTTCGCTATCCAATCTTATTTTGGTGTGGTCCCAATGGTTTATTTTTGCTTTTGTTTTTCTTTTTTGGTTTTTTTTTTTTTTTTTTTTTTGGCCTAAAGCAACATATCTAGAAAAATGATGCAATGGTCAGTGTCAAATAAATTACTGCCTATGTTTTTTTCTAGGAGCTTTATGATTTTATGTTTCACATACAGGTCTTTAATCCATTTAAATAATACAGGATTTTAGAGATCAAGAGATTAGAATGTTTCTGTCATAAACCAGTGCTAATGTAATCACATATCTCAAAACTCAAGTGAGGTAAAATAGAACAGTTTTTTATTTGCTAAATTTGGTTAAAGAGAAACATTTAAATAGTGATAGTTTACATTTTTTAGTATCCATAAATATTCATTTTAGATTGTTTTCTTTTAAGAGCTAACCAACAGAATTTACTAATTAGCAAGGAGTAACATACAAGCTATTCACCTTGATAATAAGCAAGAAAGCACATATTTATTCCAAATCTTATCTTCAGTCCCGGTTTACTCATAAAATAAAATCTTGAATTCAGTAGCATGTTTAGGAATAAGCCAATTACCATGAAAATGTCCAAAGGGAAGAGAAACATTTCCTACAGTGTCTCCATTTTAAAGGGGCGTTTTTCCTCTTTATTTCTAATTTCAGATGGTCTGGCCAACCTTCATTCCCAGGGAGAGATGGAAATAGTACCTAAAATGGGAAGAAAGAGGAAACATCTTAATGCATATACTGACACACTGTTAAATTGTCAAATTTGTTAACGATGACTTCACAGGGACAGAGAATCTCTTTGCCGATAAAAGCAGATATATCTTAGGTGACAAGGTTCCTAAAAGTCGTATTTTATACTTGCTGAACAATAATTCCCATACAACATAGCATCTACTTGTGTACTGCAAAATGCAATTATTTGCTGGTTGTTGATTTATCATATGTTTCTAACTCTTGTTGAAAAACAAACACTTTTGGGTGCCTTGTAGCCTTTACACGTAAGTCCCCATGACATGCACACACACACACACACACACACACACACAGCAAGACAAAGTCATCATCCTCCAAAAGTTTATAGCTAAGTTATAATATCTATATGAATGTGAATATGTTTTGCTTTAATCCACTTTGTCCAACACCTATAGATAATTGCTTGTCATATAACAAAATCACAATTATTTTTTTAAAAAAACATTGTTTAATAAATACACTAATGATATAGAACCCCCAGGTTCTATTTCTTTCCTATCTTAACATCTAAAAAAGTCATTGGTAGTAGTAATATTTTTGTTTCTTGGGCTCTCTTTGTCTCTTTTTACAAAGTGTTAAACTTATCGTAGCCAATTTAACAACCTAACTCTCAGAAATATTTATCAAGGAATTAATGTTGGCCTGGCAGGGAGATGCCTAGAGGGTCTAACCTTGACCGTTTCTGGCTGAATGTCTTTATTAAGGGCTCCTGTAAGGGTACCAATGGCAGGCAAGGAGCATTTGCAGTTGACACAAGTATGGAAGTGTTGAGAAGTAGCACAGACGATAGGATTCATATTCAAAAGAGTCCCAAACATAGCAACATGTCAGATCTGACTAGCAAGGAAACATAACAGGGATAAAATATTGGGCACTGTTCTTGGGTCCGAAATATCAAGTTCAAGCATAAGGGAATTTAAACTCGGCAAAAAAGCACTCTATATAAAGTATTCTGGTTGCCTATCAGCTCAGTGTGAGTGAGCGCCATGAGATGACTTTCCTAAAACGCTGAGTAGGAAACGAAAGGTGACAACACGGGCTGCGTGTCATTCAGAGTGTCCGCTGTAAGCGCCACACTCTAACCATGACATTGACACATTGTAAAACTGCAGGGGTAGCACTGGGGATGGAACGAGGGCTTGAGATACAATAATTTAAGGAATTTATAATACTTAACCTTGAAGAGAGGATACTAAAGAAAAAATGAATATTGTCTTCAAAATATTTCTAGATCTGTTAGCTGGAGTAGTAGTAATTCCATTTGGAATTCTAGATCAAGGTGGAGCAGTCCCAGGAATATAGATTTTAATCTGAGAGAAAGAGAGAGTTCTTAGCTGTGGAATTATGAAATGGACAACTTTGAGAGGTAGAATTTCACAGCGGCTGAAGGAATTCATGCAGAAGCTGATGTCCTGAGGAGTGGTTAGGAGGAAAAAAATTAAGGATTAGATAGTGCTGAACTAGATAAAATGTAAAATCCAGTCTGACACTGAAATTGTATGGTGTGACAAATTCACTTCATGACTAAGAGATTTGTCTTTTTCTCTTTTAATTCTAATAGAGAATTGAGTCTGTATCCATTATAATAGGATATCAAAATATCTACCACGGATAAATGCCTAAATTGCTAAATCAGAAAATAACATTATGTGTACATTATTCATAAATAAATTGGTAAACACCAGAAAAATAAACAAAAGTGAAATGGCTGCACCAGAGCAATAGTACCTGGGGCAGCGATGTAACAAGTAAGGGTGGTTTCTATTAAGGGACACACAGGGGCACTTGGTGGCTCAGTCCGTTAAGCTTCCAACTTCGACTCAGGTCATGATCTCACGATTTGTGGGTTTGAGTCCCGCTTCAAGCTCTGTGCTGATAGCTCAGAGCCAGGAGCCTGCTTTGAATTCTGGGTCTCCCTCTCTTTCTGTTCCTCCCCCACTCATGCTCTCTCTCTCTCTCAAAAATAAATAAACATAAAAAAAGTAATGAATGAAAAAAAATTTTAATAAATGGAAAAAACATTGTTGTTGACAATGTCAATTGAGAATAATAAATAATTGACTTTTAGATTTTTTTCCCACACCTGTTCGCCTGTTTCAAAATATGCTACCTGGTACCACTTAGATTTTGTCAATTTTTTTCTTGTTCAAACTGTAATGTCAAACAAATCTATAGTGTTTCATGTAGATTCTGAAGAGGGCCACATCAACTGCATTATCTTCAGTTCCACAACTTGCAGTACAGGGCCAGGAGAGTAGTAACAGAAGTAAACAGTGAGTGTGTCTGAAATCTCACTTGTTTGTATTTTATTCTGATTTCTAATAAAAACTGGGTAAGTTCTGCAATGTGTAAAAGAGAGTAGGAGATTGGCTTCAATGTAGTTAAAATAACAAGGTCATACATAAAGAAAATTTACTAGCCAAATTATCTGTAGTCTATTACACTTCTGCACAGCTAGAGTCTGTCATTTTTTCTCAACCAGTGACATGACTTTTCCCCATTTTTCTTCATTATTTCACTCAGTAAAATATGATAGTTTCCCTTCTAGCATTAATACTAGATCTATTTAGATTGAGTGGTAAGTAGATGGATGATTAATATGATAGACAAGGTTACACACACAAACATATAGACATTGTACTCCAGTTTGCAAATATCTACCTGTCAGAGGTGCATAAATTCTACCACTAGAAATTCATTTTGTGGCTTGAACAAGTTTCTGTATTTGGTAACAATCCATCAAAATTTACATATCTTTAGGGGCTACTAGCAACTTAACCCTATTATAAATTTAAACCACAGGGAATATAATAATGTCAGTAACTCAGTAAATCTCGGGAAACAGAGAAATCATTGTTTTTGAGAAAAGAGTTGGCTTCCGCTCGAGACACCTTGATGCATAGAAAGACTGCAAATGCAGCCTGGGGCTGCGTTGAAAAAAGAAACACCCCTATGTCTAAAGCCAGGACTGCGGGAAATAGTGGCTACAAAGATTTCAAGAGAGAAGAACACCAATAACAATGAAAAGTGCATGTAGGGAAGGGAATTCAGAGAATTCTGGCTGCAAGTGATAGTGAAAATGTTTTCCTTGGAAAGAAGCTGGCTGGTACCAGGGATCCGGTGGGACCTGGGATCCGGAATAAAAACAAAGAACAACCTCATCAGGAAAAAAATGAGATATGGGTTGTTTTCTGTTAGGGTGGAAGAGAGGATGCTGAGAGTAAGGCGGAGGAGTGCCAACCAAATTAGACCCACCTCTACAAGAAGCTGGCCTTTTATCATCCACAATAGTAGTGGTCCAAGAATCCCCTCCTTCAGACCAACATCTAATGTGTTGTGACCCTGGATGAAATTTATTGTTGCTACTCACAGGTAAATTTTAATGATGGAGTTAAGGTCATAAAAACACAATAACCATGTTAGCTATCTATTCAAAGTGATGATGCTTAGACAAAGGATTCTGTGAATGTTTCTTTGTTCTATTTTGTTTTGCCATCTTCATTATTTTGAACTCTTTCTTCAAAGGGGCATATTTTCCATAAACAAATGTAAAATGAATGCCTCCAAAATAAAAAATGTAATAGGATTTTTAAGATAAATGAATGATAAGGAATTCTTAAAGGTGTTAATTGACTGAGCATAAGGAATTTGTTTGTTTCATTCACAGTACTAACCACAGTATGAAATACCCACGTACTAAAATGGAACTTTGAAAGGAGAAGAAACATAAGAGGGGAAAACTAGAAAGGAAGTCCAGATTTGTAGATATGCAAATTGGCACTGTGGCTGGCTGTTGCCATTTGAATTCATCCCATTCAAATTCATGGGAGTATTGCTAGAGAATTAGTCCAGAGTAATAACACCAAGGGGGAAGAGAAGGGTAAAGTAGTGGATGCTGGGTTGTTTCCCCTTAGATGCTAATGGACATATTAGAGGGCATGTGTGAGACCTTGGCTATGAGGAGAGCTACTTCTGAGCCTGGCTGGCAAAATATGATGTATCGTTTGAATGGAGGCTTTTCTCTTTGCCTGTGAGTAGAATCCTCCAGTGAATTGAATCCCTGCATGTCAGAGAGTTTAGACCATCTGGAATTAATAAACTTGACATGGATATTGATATTCTCATAATGAGCAGGATCTTAGCCTTAATTCCCCAGAAACCAGAGCTGAAGTGAAGGCTTAAGTGCAAACATTTTATTGAGGTATGTGATCTAGGAGGCAGGGGAACAGAACAGGTAGGAAGAAAGAGCAAAGAGAGATGCATTTTCAATTTAACCACAGCTATGGGCAACTGATTTTCTGTTCAATGTTATCTCCTAAAGAGGTGTATGGAATATGTCTCAAGACAATCTGTCTGGAAAAAAATGGACAAATTTTTATCCATTTTCTCCCACACTCCTTTCTTCAAAAGATTTCTCCCCTGGATTAACTTCCCACACTCCTAAGTAGCACATTCTAGAGCACCAGTAGGTCACCGTGACATTATATTCCATGTGCCAACAGAAAAATCCAGAAGAGTAAGCGATAGGCAAGTAGTGTAAGATTTAGTAAAGGAGTTCATGTGTCATGTATATAAAGAACGAAGCATTTTGGCTGGTCTGAGTTGTTTGCCAGTTAGGTTGATTCAAACCATTTATCCCCAAGGTATCGAAGCCATAAATTCCTTCTCTCGTTGGGCCATGATTGCTGCAATTTACTGTTTTCACTGAGAAGAGAAGTACCAGAGGAGGACATTGTTATTCCTTTGAGTTCCACAATATTTGTCACTGTCCCTACTGTGTAAAAACGATGCTAATTCCTCGTGGAATGGGTGGATTACCTCATTAGTATGGTAACCCCTTTCCTTGCCTGTGGGTACACTGGCATGAGAAACTCAGTGAAACCAGGTGGTAGTTCCAACTTCACGTTACATGGAATCCTTTCTATATCCTCTATAGGTGCATTTCCCTCTTAGGAACCATTATCTCTTCTTCCGAAAAGTCTAATGTGCGGGAATGGGAGGCAGAAGTTATTCCGCCGGTGAATTATTTAGGTACAATGAAGAGACAGGTCAACCCTGCTTCTCCCTTGTGTTTCTGAGAACTATGTGTTCTAGGTATTTGAGTTCCAGCACCACATATTGGTTGCTGGTTCAGTGTCTATTCTGCATTCTGGAGGAGTAAGCCTCAAACATAGTGTGCTTTCCTCAAGCTCTTAGTTGAGCCCTTTATATCTATTCTACTTTTCTACTCGTTGCTCCTTAGCCCCATGCATCTTGTGGCCAGGAACCCTTTTCACACTTTTTTTGCCCTCAAATCAGTTCCTTTCTCTGAGTGAATGTGCAGAATGCCATGATTTTTTTTCTTTCTTTATTAGTTAATCCTAGTGTGCCTCTCTTGAAGTCTACCTAAGCTGAAGAATAGGCATTGGTGATACAGATGTATGTGATAGAGCACCCGGGCAACTCATACATGGGATTTACTTGTGCCTTCTGAATCTTCACAGGCCTATGCCTGAACTTACCTCTGGCAAGCAAACTCTCAGATGGCCCTCCATGATCCCCATGTTTTGGTGTTCATGCTTTGTGTAATTTCCTCCCCTTAAGTGTTATTGGGACCTGTGACTTGCTTCTAACCAATAGACTTTGGCAAAAGTGATAGGATATAACATGTGTGTTATGTTATATTATATAACTGACTTGCATGCTAACTTACCATAGATTCTCCTTGCTGGCTTAATGAAGTAGGTGACCATTTAGCAAGGAATTGCAGGTGACCTCTAGGAAATGTGGGCAGTCTCTATAAATGGAAGGTGACTTCAAACCTATAGCCAACAAGAAACCGGGGCCCTCAGTTCTGTAATAATAAGGAAATTAATTGTTCCAGCAATATGAGTGGACTTGGAAGTTCATTTTCCCCCAGTGATCTCTGGATGAGAATACAGTGCAGTCTGTCTTGACAGGAGCTTGTCAAAGCGGAGGACCTAGCTAGTCTGTGCCAAGACTCTTGACCTAGAGAAACTCTGAGATAACGTGTATTGTTCAAGCCACTAAGTTTGTGGTGATTTTGTATATAACAATAGAAAATGAATACAGTGTCTTTCCATTGTATAATGTTATGTTGCAAATTCTCATATTCATCAATGGGCAGATCTGACGATATCCAGCTCACAATGGAAGAATCTGATTGCAAAACCATTTCACATCCTGTGCTAAGGTGTTCAGTCTTTACTGCAGTCCAGTTGCATGACTCTTATGCAGGTCTCACAGGTCCATGCTACAACTTTTATATTTGGCCTTGTTATAGACTTCCTAGAGCATCATTACCTACTACAGGTATGTCTAGCATGTTGGATTTTCTGGGTCACGTGCCGAACTGGCAGAGTCAATTGTGCTCTAGAGCCCTCTGTTTCTCTAGATCCCACTTAAAACTGGTAGCCTTTCAACTTACCCAATAAGTAATGCTGCCTCCAAAATCCAAATTGCCCATCCAGACCTGGGCTTCTTTGTTGGTGATAGAAGGTACAAAGTGAAATTTCTACCTCATGGCATGCTCCAGTTCATTAGACGTCTAAATGTCACCAATTTGGTAAGCCTCTGATTCTCTATTTGGTTTACCTGCCACCATATATGGTTATACATACATATATATATATAATTTACATATATATGTATATTATATATGTATATATGTAGAATATTTATGTTCTATATTTATTTTAAAATATATATTATATTTTTTAACATATATTAAAATATATATATTTTATATTTTTTTTTTTTACTGGGGACTTTTGTTTATTTAGACTTTATTGTATCAAGTCTAATTAAGATAATGTCACCATTTAGTGAACGAGCATGATGCCCTGTCTAATATCCAGATAATAAAGATCTCTACAAGTTACATTTTGATAGAGGACAGGATAGTTAACATAGTCCAGGAGCAAGAGAGTGAATTTGTACTTCCATCCTTATCACACAGAAACAACTTGACTTTGAATTTTTTATCTTAATTGCTTCTCCACTAGAACTGCTCTTGAGACTCTGATCAAATAGTGGCTCCTCTCCTGTTGGGAATCTTTTCATCATCAGTTCCCAGACCTCTGCTCCCCACCTGATAAACTTCTTTTGCTTATTCCTGTTATCTTCATGAAGTTCTACCTCCATCTAATACTCACCCCCAAATACATTATTTTCTTCTTCTTGTAATTTCATACTGTATGCTTAAAACATTAAATCCAGAGCTTAAGTCATTAAAAACAAAAACTTGTTTTGCTCTACTCTCTTTCCTTGAGGGAAGGGAAACATTAATCTTAAAGTACTGCAAGGAGTCTTTTCTAATGTAGCGAAGAAAATAAAGAAAAAAATAAAGACAAATTTCCATATTATACATATTGAATATTCATATTCTGCCACTGCTGTTCAGATATTTTCTTGGATGAATGGATGATTTTACAGAATAGAAACGTTCTAGGCTTGGATTAAGACAGCCTGGGTGTAGTTTGGAGATATATTATAAACTTCATAATAGGAAGTTAAGTTGCACAATATCCTTATTGGGTTAATATAAGAATAAGTTATATATATATATATATAATATTATATATATATATATAATATTATATATGTATAATGTATATATATGTATAATACATATAACATTGTACTATTCCATGATTCAAGCTTTCTATCTACTTATATATGTGTTCTCAATATATATTAGAACTAATTATCAAAGTTATGCTGCTGTGTATTGTTATAATAGAAAATATTTTCTTAGAAAAAGAGAAGTCTCATTTAATTCTCAATTTACTATATAAACTGTAAAATTTAATACTTCCAGTTGAAAACAGAATCATAATCTACAGTGCCTAGAGACGACACCAAAGAAATGTATTCAGTGAAGGTGACTCCTAGCATATCATCATGCAGAGTATATCTGCCACAATCCAGTCAAAATAAAAATAAAAACTCATAAACCTTTTACTGGTTTTGAAACAGGACAATTTAATCCTAGGAATTAGCTGCAAGGGTTACGGAAGAGCTGAGAAGCCAATCAAGTGAGCATGAGGAGGCATGAAAGGCGGGAACACCAGCAAGGCATTCTTTTCCCTAGGCTGGGGTCTCAAAGACAATGGCATTTTCCAGAGCTCAGGGACAATGCCTTTCCAGCGGAAACTGAAACCACACTGGGTCTTTCTGGAGAGACCCACAGAAATATGTAGTCACTGTCTGAGCCTCAGCTTGAGGAATGAGGAGAGGGGGAGCACCTTTTCTTCTTCCTTCCTTCCCACTTCACAGCAGGTAAACCAGATGGAAGTCAGCTGACAAGATAGGCTGGGCAATGCAGCCTGCAGAGAGGACATCAGAGTAAACAAGAAAGTCACATTACATGGCCATTATTATAAGAAGAATAGGCACATAGTTTCACTTCCACACGATGAATTTGGAAGCGTGTCCATGTATGTAGAACTAAAACCCTTGAAAATATGTATTAAGTGTTCAACCTGTAGCCTCAGTCTTTAAAAGTGGTTTATTGGAAAGAAAACTCTTGCGTCGACACTGTTCAAAGACTTTATTAGGAATAAATTCAGACACCCAGATGACTTAGTTTGATCATCCACAGTTTAAGGATTTCTCAGGTGTGTTTGTAAGTTTTCAAGTATATCAATTACTATTATGTTTTCTTAGTAGCCAAATAAGTGCTTACACTAGTGCTTAAAATTGAGGATATTTTTCTTTTGACAAACATATATTGAGCTCATACTAAAAGCCAGATCAAGTGATTAGGGATTCAAAACTTGAGACCCAAGTCTTGCGGTGCCTGACTCACCCCAGTGAGTCACTCAGCTCAGTGGGTTAAGCGTCTGACTCTTGATTTTGGCTCAGGTCATGATCTTGCAGTCATGATCTCGAAATGGTAACATGGAGCCTCACGTAGGGCTCGGCACTGGGCCTGGAACCTGCTTGGGATTCCTTCTCTCCTTCTCTCTCCATTCCTCTCCCACTCACTCTCTCTTTCTATAAATAAATAAAATAAATAAATACGTAAATAAACAAACACACAAACATTAAAAAAAACTGCAAATAAATGCAAATTCTCGTTCAAGATTGTTTATATGGGAGAAAAAATAACATAAGACTGCAGTGCAGATGAGAAAATAATAATGAACAGGTGATGTTGCAGTTTGAGGGGACTTCATATATTTCAGAAATTTTTAAATGATATGTTACATTAAAACATTTCAGCTAATACCTGTGATAATAGTATGAGTTGGCATTATACTTCCTCATTTATTGATGAGGAGTCTGAAAGGCAAGCAGAACTTGTAAGCAGAAGAGCCCAGTAGAAGCCAATAAATGCTCTGTTGCACTTCAATGTGACTGTTGCCTCCACATTTCATAGCAAGACCTCTTGACATTGCACATGGTACAGAAAAATTCAATGAGAGTTTAGATGAGAGAAGATATCACAGATCTCAAATATATCAGATGTTTTTCTGATGTAAAAAATCAAATGATAAAAAATGTTCATACCGTGAAAAATGGAAAAAAGAAATTTTTTCTATTTGAAATAAAATCTTCATAGAAATCTTTTTAAAAATTGCTTTCAATGCTCTAAATACATTGGCCTAATTTTTCACACTTAGAATTAAAAAGATTAACAATGACTAGAAAACTTTAAAAATGTGTAAAAACCAAAACTAGAAAATAGGAAGCAAATGGATCAAAAACCCATGGCTTTGGAAATAAAGGGCATTGCCTGGTGAAAAGTATATGTCAAGTAATAAGCATATAAAATTATAAGTCATTTCCAGAGTATTCCTCTAGTTTCAAATAACAAGAAAAGTTGATTTTGAGAAAACTATCAATTCCTTGTTTATTCTGTTCAATAAAAAGCAAAGACAAACTACAAAAGGCAGAAAAATAGTAGAAGACAAAATGGGAACAAGAACAAAGGCAACAAATAAAAAATAGTAACAATTATGGCAGATATAAACTCAACTATATTGACAATCACTTTGAGCATGAATGGTTTAAATGCACCAATAAAAAGACAGAGATTGTGAAAGTGAATCAAAGACCCAACTATGTGTGTCTGTAAAAAACCCACTTTAAGTATAAAAACAGATATAGATGAAAAGTAAAGAAGTGGAGAAAGATATACCATGCAAACAATAATCAGAAGGGGCGCCTGAGTGGCTCAGTTGGTTAAGCAACCAACTTTGGCTCAGGTCATGATCTCACAGTTGGTGGGTTCGAGCCCCATGTCTGGCTCTGTGCTGACAGCTCAGAGCCTGGAGCCTGCTTCGGATTCTGTGTCTCCCTCTCTCTCTGCCCTTCCCCTGCTGGCACTCTGTCTGTCTCTCTCTCAAAAATAAATAAACATTAAAAAAATTAAAAAATAAATGAAAAAACTTATATTAATTTTAGGCCAAGCTGAATTAAGAGTAAGAAAAGTTATCAGCGATTTTTTTGAAAAAGGCACTATAGGGGTCACCGAGTGGCTCAGTTGGTTGAGCATCCAACTCTTGATTTCAACTTAGGTCATGATCCCAGGGTCATGGGATCGAGCCTTGAGTTAGGCTCTGTGCTGAGCATTGGGCCTGCTTAAGATTCTCTTTCTCTGCCCCTCTCCCTCCCTCCCTCTCTCTCTCTCTAAAATAAAATTTTTAAAAAGGCATTACATAATAATAAAAGGGTTAATTTTCCAAGAAGGTATCAAAATACTAGCACGTATGCACCTAACAACAAAGTACACAAATACACAATCAGGAACACAGGAAGGATGTATTTTTTCACTACTTCTTTCAACATTATTTTGGAAGTCCTACCTAATGCAAATAAAAGATGCTGGGAAGGAAAAAATGAAACTTTGCAAATGCCATGATAATCCATGCAGAAAATCCAATGGAATGGATAAAAACACTCCTGGAACTAATAAATGATTATAACTAATAAGCTGTTATAACTAATAAGCTGTATTCTACAAAGTTCACATACAAAAGTCATTGTCATTCCTATATACCAGCAATGAACAGGTGATATTGAAATTAAAAACATAACATTGTTTACATTAGGACCCTAAAAAATAAAATACCTATATATAAATTTAACAAAATATGTGTAAGATCTATATAAGGCAAACTATAAAACTTTGATGAATGAAATCAAAGAACCAGGTAGAGAGGTATTCAATCTTCATGGATAGAAAAGCTCAATATTGTCAAAATGTTAGTTCTCCTCAACTTGATTTCTCTATTGAGTGCAGTCCTAATCAAAATCCCATCAAGTTATGTTGTGGATATTGATAAACTAATTCTCAAGATGGTTATCCAAAATATACAAAGAATTCTTAAAGCTGACTAATGAGAAAAAACCCAATTAAAAAATAGGCCAAAGACCTTTACAGAAACCTGAGCAATTGCTAAAAAATGCTAACCTTCATCTGAGCTTCCAGTGAGTTGTAGTCACTGATCACAGACCACCAGAATAAATATGATAATAATGAAAAACTTTTACATATTATGTGAATTACCAAAATGTGACACAGAGACACGAAGTGAGCAAATGCTGTTGGAAAAATGGCACTGATTGAATTACTGGATTCAGGGTTACTACAAACATTCAATTTGTTAAAAACATTATAGCTGCAAAGAGGAGTAAAGCAATGCACGATAAAATGAGTGAGCCTGTAGTACTGAGTGAAAGAAGCCAATCTTAAAAGGCTACATGCTGTGTAATTTCAATTATATGACATTGTGGGAAAGGCAAAACTATGCAGACAGTAAAAAGATCAGTGGTTGCCAAGGGTTTCAGGAGAGGAAGAGACGAATAGGCAGGGCACAGGGGATTTGTAGGGCAGTGAAAATACTTTGTAGAATAATGTATTATTCTATCTGTGCCATTATACATTTGCCCAAATCCATAGAATGTACAACACCAAGAATCATCCTAATATCAACTGAGGACTTTGTATAATAATGATTTGACAATATAGTTTCATCATTTGTAAGTTTTAAGGATGTTGATAATGGGGAGGCTGTATGTGCGTTAGGACAGGAGGCATATGGAAAATCTCTGTACCTTTCTCTCAATTTTGCTGTGAACTTAAAACTTCTCTAAAAAATAAAGTCTATTAGGGACGCCTGGGTGGCTCAGTCGGTTAGGCATCCGGCTTTGGCTCACATCATGGTCTCACGGTTTGTGAGTTCAAGCCCCTTGTGGGGCTCTGTGCTGAGCCTCTGCGCTGAGCCTGGAGCGTGCTTCAGATTTTGTGTCTCCTCTCTTTGCCCCTCTCCTGTGCTTTCTGTCTCTCTCAAAAACAAATAAAACATTAAAAAAAATAATAAAGTCTATTAAAGAAAAAAATGCACACAAAAGACAAGAGTGGATTTTACAAGCCACAATTTCCTACCCCTTTAGCAATTGATTTTGTGGGTTTTCACGCTATATTCCATGACCCATCAACAGCTAACCTCCCGGGGCTTTGCTAACATCTGCGGAAAAGAGCATCTTCTGGAATCAGACATGTACTAATTTGTAGCTATGAGTTTGCACAGCATTGATATCTTTTCTATTTCTGCAGAAATGGGTTTATTGAGAGTATTTCAATTAAGTTAGTAAAGGTCACTAAAAATTGGTAGCCCAATGTGTCCTTTGAAAGTCAATGTTATGCCCGGTGCTAGTTTTGGTTTATTGATTGTTGTTTCTTATGTTCTCTGCCACTTTCTTAGATATATTAGTACTTTTCATCAGCCAGGTGAAGATGTTTTTTTGTGACTTGGTTAAGCAAGTGTCAGCTTGTGTCTTTCTTATGGTTCTGTCTTCTCAAGAGAACACTGTTATTGCCTCTTTTGCATGAACGTGTAAATTCTTCACATTCACCCGTCAAAAAAACAACTAATAAGGTAGATTGCATGCTCATTTTACTGAGTACTAAATTGTTTTTCCTGGTCTCCAAAGAATGGATGATAATTAACTGTCTTTAAATTTAACACTTGAGAAGTGCTTAGGGGAAACGTGCTGATTTAGGTTTTCCAAAAAAATAATTCTTTTACTGTATGTTCTTGTCTTTTCAGTGAACTGGCCAGGACAATTTACATTTTCAAAAGGCTTGAGATTGTGGTTTAAATAACAAAGTTTAGACCAAGGGCTGTGACCCTTTCTGCTTGTTTTGGTACAATCTGCCCCAGTGGTAGAATTTCAGCCTTAGAAAAAAAAAAAATCTACAGAGAAAATAGCTACAATGTAAGGCAAATAAACTGGAGGGTAAAGTAAAATTGCTTTAAATATGCAGCATTCTTATAAAATTACCTTGTCTCCCCCCCTTTCTCTCTCTCTCTGCCCCTCCCCCACATGCGCACGCACACTCTCTCTCTCTCTCTCTCTCAAAAAGAAATTAATAAACTTTAATAAAATAAAATAAAATACTCATTCCTCCAGTGACTTGCATTCCCTCAATCAAAGGAACCAGAAGAGAACAAACTGTTTTGGTTGATCAAGACACATTTTCTTACCATCACATTGTTTTACTCATTACCTAATAACACTATAATTTTATTTTATTTTATTTTATTTTATTTTATTTTATTTTATTTTAACATATATTTTTAATGTTTATTTTTGAGAAAGAAAGATAGCGAGCTCAAGCCGGGGAGGGGCAGAGAGAGGGAGACACAGAACCCAAAGCAGGCTCCAGGCTCTGAGCTGTCAGTACAGAGCCCCACACAGGGCTCGAACCCATGAACTGTGAGATCATGACCTGAGCCGAAGACATACACTTAACTGACCGAGCCACCCAGGGGCCACTCCAGCATCTTGGTTTCAACTTTCAACCTCCAGAAACATGAGACAATTAATTTCTGTTGGTTAACCCACTCAGTTTGCAGTACTTCGTTACAACAACCCTAGGAAACTAATACAGGTACATTCTTTTCAAGTTTATGTGAAAACCTTTCGTTTTAAAACCGTTTATCGAATATGTTGTATCATCTTAATTTTTAATTCTTTAAAACATCAGTTCATAATGGTTAGTGGTTTAGAACTGTTTAAACATTGTTTAAACATATTTATAGACATGAAATTTTTCCTGGCATTTCTTCCCCAATACTTGCCTTGGCCTGTTATGATTCTTCCTTTCTGCCCATTTATTCCCTAAGTCTCTTTCTGATTCTTTACCTAAACAGTTCATGTGAGAATTCCTATCTTGTCGATCTCCTCTTTCCATCAACCACTTCCATGTAATGTGTAGGTATATAGTCAACTTATTAGTAGTTCTCCTGGAGTAGGGATAACCCCTAATACTGACTCTTCTAATGCAGTGACAGAAAGGCAAGACCAAAGATGTCATTGAAATATGGACGTACCCCATGGGACCCAGCACCAGAAGCATTTGAAGAATGGAGGAGAAATCGATTTTGAAATGTACATAACTGAAAATTCTTCTCATACTGAATGAATAACATGTAACTAGAGAATTTGTTTCTCAAGTAGTAGAAGTTCTCTCTTTTGGGGCATATACAAAGATAAACACATCATACCATTTTTTGGTGTCAATTACACAAAATAGAATTTATCAGAGTTGCTGGGTATGTAGGGCACAAACATAAAATCAGTGAGTGTGTAAGTAACAACTCCTATGTGAAAGAAACTTGAGATTTCCCCCAAATTTGAAAACAATCCCTAAACTTGTATGATATTCCATTAACAAGTTACAATGCTACAAATATTTTTTAAACAACTGGTGTGTGTGTTTTTTTAAATTGACCATGCTAGCAGAAAAATAGAATTTTCCTTCTAATATTTGTATAGAAAACGATATTACAGGCGTGCCTGGGTGGCTCAGTCAGTTGAGCATTCAACTTGGGCTCAGATCATGATCTCATGGTTCATGGGTTCGAGCCCAGCATTGGACTCTATTCTGACAGTTCAGAGTCTGGAGCCTGCTTTGGATTCCGTGTCTCCCACTTTCTGCCCTACCCCCCCCCCCCCACTCATGCTCTCTCTCTCTCTCTCTGTCTCTCTCTCTCTCAAAAATAAATAAACATAAAAAATTTTTTTTCTAAAGAAAATTATGTTATACAAGCACTGTGATTTGAAGAGCAGGTCAAAGAGCACACAGCCACAAATATAAGAAAAGAAGGATTATAGAAGTATGTCAGGCATAAATAACGTGAAAACATTATGTTGTTTTCTGGACTTTGTTATGTTTAAAGAATTTGTTAGCTTTTTAAAATTTGTAATTTACTATTTCCTTTCTCATTCTAAGTAAATGTTGCTTTCATATATAATTCTGCATTTATAATTTTGTATTTTGCAAACCATATAAAAACACCCTTTAAAAATCAAACTAAAAGCATCCCAACTTAACTTTTCAAGCCAGATCTCAAATATGTCTTTTTCGACATCATCTGACATGAGGAGGGTGGAAGAGAGAAAGTCAGATTTGAAAAAGAAACAGTAATTTTTTTTAACACTTATGGCTAAAATATCTTACTTTTCATTTCACAAAAAAACATCTGATGATGTGAACTCATTGCTAGAAACTCTCCCACAGCTTTGGAAGGAGTTGGTACTGTTGAAACTCTCCAGTAAATCCTTCTTTGCCCCCCTGAGTATCAGCCCATTCTCTCCATAATTTCATGGCGATAGTTCAGTTCCTCATTAAATACATTTTGCAGGGCATTTAGTGTATTTCAGGCCCTGTGTCTAGATGTCGGTGTAGTAATAGTGAATAAGACAAAGTCCGTGGTCCCATAGAGCTTTTCTGTCACGTGGGGGAGGGAATAGCCAATTAGCAAGTAAATACACAAATAACCAGGGCTAATTTAGGTAGTCAGATAAGCAATGCAGAAAATAAAATAGATGATAAAGATGACTGAGGTATTGAACAAGTTGAGATCATACTAGATGGTGATTCTAAGAAGATGATATTGTGATACATAATAACAACATAAACATAAACCATCACCATAAATGTTTTGGGAGAAATTATTTTAAAGAGAGTAAATACTAAATGCAAGCATTCAGGGGTGGGAAAGTGTGGCATGTTCAAGGAAGGTAAAAACGGTGATGCTGGCCAGAGCAGGAAAGCAGAGAATGGTAAGGAATGAGGGGGGAGAGACTTCAAGGCAGGATTAGTAAGATTGATGGATGTGAGTCTAATTGCCAAAGGCTATTCCTTCCTGAATGTTTCAAAGGCACTTCCAAATTTATCGTATATAAAACTAAATTCGTTATCTTTCTTCCACAAGTATGTTTATGCTTCTACAATGTCCATCTCATTTAATGAAATCATCTCCTCCCAGTTGCCCAACTTAAAAAAAATCTCCTACTCTACCACATAATTCTTCCCTGAATTCCAAATCTAGTCTGTTACTGAATCTTATTTGTTGATTGTTCCTCACAAGTATCTCTCATCGTGCACTCGCTATTCTAGTTTGTCACCTCACCATCTCCCCTGGAGTTGTGTCACCTCACTTCCCTTTTAGAGACCCCACTGCTTCTGGTTTTATTTCCTCGAGTTAGTGTTTCCAGGGCAAATCATCATGATCTTTGTCAGCAATGATCGGTCACTTCCTTCCGATGTTAAAGCCTCCTAGTGGTCTGTCACGGCACAAATAAAGTCTACACCCTTAGCCATGGAACACAAGGTCCTTTAGGTCTGGCTCTTGCTTACAACTCCAGTCTCCGACCTGTCACACAAATTAATTCTCCCACAAAACCAAACTACTTCCAATTTCCTTTATGTTCCCACTACTTCAAACCCTTATTCTTTGCACATGCTGTTTCTGACATTTGGAATGACTCATTCCATTACATCCCCTGCTGTGTCCCTGCAAAACTCATCCTTGAAAGCCTAGGTTTAGGGCCCATATTTTGTGGTAACTCTTCTCTCGAACACTTCAGCCTTCTCTCCCCACCACGCACCACCACCACCACTTGACCTCTTATTGCCTCTATGTTTCTGCGGCATTTTGCACAGAGAATAATTTTGGAACGATAGTTTCCCTCTGTTGATATCCTTTAGAATGATTTGATGCCTGTGCCTCAAGCAATGTGATAAGGAGCCCAAAGAACTTGTGCCTAAACAGCGCAACTATTGATCATAAGAATAAAATGTTAGATGTACAGGGAATTTAAAGATCATTAAGGTGAGCCCTTCATATTACAAATGAAGAAACTGATAACCAGAAAGGTTAAGCAGCCAAGTCACCATAACTAGTTTGTGTGTGTGTGTGTGTGTGTGTTGTTGTTGTTTTGTTTTTCTGTTTTTTTTGTTTTTTTATGGAGCTCATAAGAACTTCAAATTTCCTGCCCACAGAGCTTTTGCCTGGGGCTTTGAGCACCATTGGGTCCTTCTTCCGTCATCTCCCATATTTACGTTCATGTATGATACCTTCAGTGGAAAGCTGATAGGTAGCTGTGGATGCATTTACTTCATTTATGTTAAGCACCCTCCCAGCATTCGTGAATGAAGGAAACAAAAGTCTGGAGTGTGTAATTACCTAACTGATACTGCAAACAACTGAGTGTTACTGTGCATTCACCTATTACTTCATTCATTAATTCTTTAGTCAAACACGTACCAATCACCTTGAATGTGCAGAATGCCATACTTTGTGTTGAAAATTAAAAAGCAAATAGAGAACACACGATGCTCTTTGCACACCAGAAAGTCACAGAGACACAAAACAAATGATCATAATATTAAAACAAAATTAGAAAAGCCGCACGGAACATATGAATAAATCAAGTTGTGCATGATTTTGGAAATCTCTTAGGAAAGAGCCACCAACTTCTTTAGAGAAAATCGCATTTCAGCTATATGTGTGTTCAATTAAAAAGAGAGGAAAGTAAAGGATACACCATGAAATAAACCCTTCATTGGCATTATTTTTAGTGACAGCTTCAATTAATCTCAGTGATAATGCCACCTTGTTTACCATACCATGAGACATAGTTAAGATAGGTCAGTGATATCCATATGCCAATAAAATTTAGGATTATTTTAATTTTTAAAATCTTAGGTTTTATTAGTTTAGTCTTAAGTGTTTCAGCTTTAAAGTTTAATTTTGATTTTCTTTCTGTGGTCTCTGATTTTGGAGCAAGTCCAGAATTCATTTCTGATTCTCCTTTACCAATATGAGCAACATGCTGATTTTCTTGCCACAAGAATGTCTCTCTGATGAGTTCTTCAAAATATGGCTTGGGAAATTGAAATAAAATAAAAATTTTCTTCTGCTCTTGTAATGGGACTGTATCCTATTTCACAGTTTAACAAATCTTTACAAACTTTTTATTTCATTTGTCTTTTCATATTTGTTTGCTTGGTCTGTGTCCAAAGGTAAATATGTACGTGTGCAAACCCATTCTTACTGCAGAGCTTAGTCATCCAAACCCATGGATTTCTGGAAATCTAAAAAAGAAACAATTATTGGATGTTGCTAGTTTGATTCCCAAATACAAAAGTTTATAGTGTTTTACATAAACACTCCAAAGCCCTAGCCATGCATTTTAATTTATTTTGTTTATGGTAAAATTTCTCCTATGGTTTTTCAACATTTTTCAACATTCAGTTTAAATTTTTGAAGAAATCATGGGGAACCTAGGTGGCTCACCCAGTTAAGCATCCTATTCTCATCGTCTCAAGTTGTGATCTCACAATTCCTGAGTCTGAGCCCCACATCGGGCTCCTTGCTGACAGTGCAGAGCCTGCTTGGGCTCTCTCTCTCTCTCTCTCTCTCTCTCTCTCTGCACCTCTCTGTCTGTCAAAATAAATAAATAAACAAAAAAATTTTTTGAACAAACTTTCTCTTGTTATTACTCTTGGAAAAGAAGATTCTGTAGGATTTTTCTTCTTTGAAGAGTATTTCATAAACTTATAAAACATCAAATCTAAAAATTAAACTTTTTGTAAGTGCATGTATACCTGTGTTTACCATGGAAATACGAAAGTATAGCCACCATTAGTTATGCAAATAATAATTCATATCTATGCATATATGTGTATAAATATAAATGTTTCTTGTAATTTTTAAAATAATGTATCATGGGCTTGCATTATTATTTTTATCATTATTGGATGCATGCCTACTATACCGTCACAAATCAGTTATTTATATTAGGACAGTGAAACTAAGTGACTTACCCAAGATCACACAGCTAGATTATTTACTCAACTGGGTTGTAATAAAGCAACATTTAGGACATGTTATAGATTTTTTTTAATATGTAAATTTACTCCTTAATGGCATGATCTTTTGTTTTGTGATTAAATTTCCAAAGGGCATTTCTGACATTCATATTAGCTTATTTCAAATGGAAATTAATTTCCTCTTGGCAAGTGTTGTGAGTTTCAAAATATCCCCTGTGCACATGTTTGCTGAAAAGGTTATTTGTATTACAAATGTTTGTAGCAAAGATACCTAAGCTTTTATTATGCATACATATCTTTATGTACGTAGTACTCATTATAAGTTTATGAGATTATTTTTCTGTAGTGACTTTTGGAAACTAGTCTGCAGCTTTATGATTATGCTGTGTGTTCCATGTCTTATTTAAATGTGATTTTGGCCTTTAATTTTTAACCTTGTAAGTTTCGTTACTGTGTATTCCAATTTCATCTGAATAACCATACCAAAAGAAAACTTAGAACTCTTCAGCTCTAAATTCGTGTAACTAAAAGTAGCCCTTCTAATGTCTGTTATTGTGATCAGCATTTTAAAACTCAAGCCAAGGCTTTTGATTGGCAGAGATCCTGAGGACGGGAATTGCACACAGCCCCACAGCTGGAGGAAACCATTAGAATGTGGGGGACAGTACTTCTGCAGAGTAAGTTTCTTGATTCCGGAACTGTGGAATAGACCAAAAAACCAAAGCATCTGGCAGGATATGTGGCAGCTGGAAAATACACATATTTTAAAGCCCTTAAGATGCCTGTGGTTTAACACATATATATCATTATTCTAACATTTGCTAAAATAAAATGCAATTACACATTACTGAATATTATTGATTTTCTTTTACATCAGGACAATTTCAACTGTCTTAATGCTCTCAAATAATATCTTAGAACTCACTTGTGTGCTAAGCAGAAACCTAGAGAATAATTTATATTTTTCTTTATGAACATCTAAATGAATTAAAACTTAAAAAAAAATAACCCAAGGCCCTTAAGAATTGATCATCCCCCTTGCTTTAACCTGAATTCTTCTTACATTAGAAAAGATTCACTATTCCATGAATATTTCATCTTCATTCATAAAATGGAGTCTTCATTTCTGGGGCATGTTTGAATTTAGAAGGAGAAAAAGACTTCACCTAGGAAATTAAATATGCAAATATATGTGCATATATGTATAGGTGTATACATACACAAGCTTGTGGTTTCCTTCAGTAAGTTAATTTATAGTTGTTTTGTTTTTTTTTTACTATAAGGAAGAAATGGGTGTGCATATGAGTGTGTTTTAATGTTTTCAGCAGTTCCACAGATAAAAGTTTCCATACAAACACTTGCTTTTCACTTAAGAGAACCTATCCACCCTTGGCCCACCTAGATAAGGATATTTCTGTAAGAAGAAGGAGGAAGAAGAGGAGAGGGAGGGGGAAAGAAGGAAGAGGAAGAGGAAGAAGGTGAAGAAGGAGGAAGAGAACCACCTGAGCAGGTCCAGTGAAAAGCCTTGTTTCACATTAGTTTGTACAAAGCTGCATAAATGTGTGCAGCTGTTTTCCTTCAGTTAAACAGTAGTATTTATTCGGAGACTTCCTGCAACTCCTGTGGCCATCAACCGTTTAGAGAGAGCATGTAGATCCAGTGAGTGAGCAAGCACCGTGCGCTGAAAATGTCATTGTGAAACTAAGGTGGCCAGAGACGAAGCTCTAGAGTTGAATTCTAAGACCCAAGCCAGCTCTGATGAATCTGATTTACATTTTGTAACTCAAATCTGGTGGCATTTTTATGCTCATTGAATTATTTATTTATTTATTTATAAAGTTTATTTATTTTGAGAGAGAGAACATGAATGGGGAAGGGGCAGAGAAAGGGAGAGAGAGAATTTCAAGCAGACTCCGCACTGCCTGCATGGAGACCGGAGTCCAGTGCGGGGCTTGAATTCATGACCCCAAGCGATCAGGATGTGAGCCGATATCAAGAGTCAGATGCTGGGGCGCCTGGGTGGCTCAGTCGGTTGAGCGTCCGACTTCGGCTCAGGTCACGATCTCGCGGTTCGTGAGTTCGAGCCCCGCGTCGGGCTCTGGGCTGATGGCTCAGAGCCTGGAGCCTGCTTCCGATTCTGTGTCTCCCTCTCTCTCTGCCCCTCCCCCGTTCATGCTCTGTCTCTCTCTGTCCCAAAAATAAATAAACGTTAAAAAAAATTAAAAAAAGAAAAAAAAAAGAGTCAGATGCTTAACGACTGAACCACCCAGGTGCCCCTGCTAGACGAACCATCTGATTTTATTTTAAGCTGGTGCCTTTACTTTAACATGAAATACTAATTAAGCCTTGTTAATTCTATAAGATACTTCTTTTCCCCCTTCCCTTCTAGTGGTTATATAAGAGCAATTATAATCAGTTCTGTAAGATGCCTTGTTTTCTTCATTTTTATTAAAATAACTAAATTGTTAAACTTGAGATCTTTTAGTGAAAGAAGTCTTAAAACTTTAGTATCTTAAAGTTCAGAATAAGTAACTAAAGGGTAGCTTAAGAAAAATTTAAAAAGTAAAGGGATAATCATTTCATAGCATGTGTGTGCATATATACACATACATGATAGATAATAAATAGATAGCCATAAAATTATTAAAACCACATTTTCTAGCCTGGGATATAGTCTCAAAAGAAAATAGAAACATACACACCTAATTTTATTTATACAGCAATTTCTCATTTTTTTACAATAGACACAAGATAGTAGGGTTTTTGTCTGTAGAGTTTTCTCAAGAGAAATACCTAAAACCAGTGTAAGACATGCCCATTCTTTTTTTTATTAAGATATGAAAGCAACTTTTTTAAAAATTTTACTTACGATATAGTTAACACATAGAGTTATATTAGTTTCAGGTGTAAAATAATAGTGATTCAACAATTCTATTTATTACTCATTTCTCATCAAGATAAGTGTACTCTTAATCCCCTTCACCTACTTTACCCATCTCTCCTCTAGTAAGCATCAGTTTGTTTTCTAGTTAAGAGTTTAGTTAACAGTCTATTTGTAGTTAAGACTCTGGTTTTTGGTTTGTCTCTTTTTTTTCCTTTGTTTTTTGTTTCTTAAATTCCACATGTGAGTGAAATCATATGTATTTGTCTTTCTCTGACTTATTTTACTTAGCATTATACTCTAGATCCATCCATGTTGTTGCAAATGGCAAGATTTCATTCTTTTTATGAGTAATATTCTATTGTGTATATATCCCACTTCTTTATCCATTCATCTATTGATGGCCACTTGGGCTGCTTCCATAATTTGGCTATTGTAAATAATGCTGCAATAAACATAGGGTTGCATATTATCTATTCAAATTAGTGTTTTGTATTCTTTGTGTAAATACCCAGTAGTGAAATTACTGGATCATATGCTAGTTCTATTTTTTTTTATGTTTATTTATTTATTTTTGAGAGAGAGAGAGAGAGAGAGAGAGAGGCAGAGAAAGAGGGGGAGACAGGATCTCAATTAAGCTCTGCAATAAGAGTGCAGAGACCATGCGGGGCTCTAACTCATGAACCATGAGATCATGACCTGAGCCGAAGTCGGACACTTAACTGATTCAGCCACCCAGTTACCCCTATGCTAGTTCTATTTTTAACTTTTTGAGGAATCTCCATACTTTTTTCCACAGTGGTTGCACCAGTTTGTATTCCCACCAGCAGTGCACAAGGGTTCCTTTTTCTCCACATCCTCACCAACACTTGTTTCTTGTGTGTTTGATTTTTGGCATTCTGACAGGTGTGAGGTGATATCTCATTTTGGTTTTGATTTACGTTTCCCTGATAAGTGACAGTGAGCATCTTTTCATGTGTCTGTTGGCCATCTGTACGTCTTTTTGGAAGAAATGTCTATTCATGTCTTCTGCCCATTTTTTAATTGGATTATTTGGTTTTGGCTGTTGAGCTGCATAAATTATATATTTTGGATACTAACCCTTTATTGAATATATTATTTGCAAATATATTCTCCCATTCAGCAGGCTACCTTTTAGTTTTATTGGTCATTTACTTTGCTATACAGAAACTTTTTTATTTTATAGTCTCAATAGTTTATTTTTGCTTTTAATTTTCTTGCCTCTGGAGACATATCTAGAAAAATGTTGCTATGGCCATTGTCAGAGAAATTACTGCCTGTGCTCTCTTTTAGGACTTTTATGTTTCAAGTCTCACATTTAGATCTCTAATCCATTTTGAGTTTATTTTTGTGTACTATGTAAGAAAGTGGCCCACTTTCATTCTTTTGCCCAGTTTTCCCAACACCATTTGTTGAAGAGACTCTCTTTTTCCCTTGCACATTCTCGCCTCCTTTGTCATAGATTAATTGACCACATAATTGTGGGCTTATTTCTTAGCTCTCTCTTCTGTTCCATTGATCTATCTATTTTTATGCTAAGATTATTCTGTTTAGATTACTACAGCTTTGTAGTATAACTTGAAATCTGGGATTGTGACACCTCCAGTTTTGTTTTTCTTTCTCATGATTGCTTTGGCTATTCAGGGTCTTTTGTGGTTCCATACAAATTGTAGGACTGTTTGTTCTAGTTGTGTAAAAAATGCTATGGCTATTTTGATAGGAATTGCATTAAATGTGTAGATTGCTTTGGGTAATATATGCATTTAAACAATATTTGTTCTTCCAATCCATGAGCATGGAATGTCTTTCCCTTTCTTTGTGTCATCTTCAATTTCTTTTATCAATGTTTTATAGTTTTCAGAGTGCAGATCTTTCACCTCTTTGGTTAAGTTTATTCCTAAGTATCCTATTATTTTGGGCTCAAATATAAATGAGATTGTTTTCTTAATTTCTCTTTCTGCTGCTTTATTAATAATGTATAGAAATGCAATGGATTCTTTTAAATTTTTTCAACATTTACTTATTTTTGAGAGACAGAGTGTGAGCTGGAGAGGGACAAAGAGACAGGGAAACACAGAATCTGAAGCAGGCTCCAGGCTCTGAGCTGTCAGCCCAGACCATGATGTGAAGCTTGAACTCACAGACCGTGAGATCATGAGGTGAGCGCTGAAGTTGGACATTTAACCGACTGAATCACCCAGGCGCACCTGCAATGCATTTTTTATATTGATTTTGTATCCTGTGATCTCACTGAGTTCATTTTTTGTTCTAGTAGTTTTTTGGTGGAGTCTTTCAGGTTATATATATGTATATATATATAAGACATCCCCTTTCAAGAGGAACTAAAAGAAAATCACAACCCTTATTTGCCTCTTATTATTCTATATATTCATTTGATGAGACTAGTTCTTTCCCCTCTCTCTAGCTGAAATTCAGATGAAATTCCCCTCAAGATTTTTCCAGTCAATTCCTTCAGTCAATTATTAAAATGTTCAGTCCCATAAAACTGTCAAGATTCCTTGTTGATTTAAAGGTAAAATTTCCCTTTCCCATCTTGTTCTTCCAGTTGAAGAAGGGGATGTGAAAGTGTCTTCTCTCTTGCACATAATATAGGAAGATTGGACTTCATTTCAAAGAAAATGTAGAGTCATTGAAAATACTTAATCAGAACAGTAGTATAGTTATATTTCAGTTTATAACTATGATTCATTTAGAGAGTGGATTTAAAGTAAAGAAGACCAGAGGCAGAAGAGAACAAAGGAGATTCCCCCCCAACCAATTATCCATGATAGATCTAGTAGTGATGGAGAAGAAAGAGAAGGAAAACTAAGAAAGTAAAAGCTGTGTGCACTGAGTGACTGTCTAGATGTAAGTGGGGAAGAATAATGTGAAATCAAAGGCAAATCTCAGATTTGCAGATTGGATGAATGGGTGGAATCTGTTATCATTTTCTGTGAAGGTACACAGAAAGTGGAGTTTTAGAGCAGGTGTTAAGTTCAATTTTAAATATGTTGAGTTGGCGGTGCCTGGAAGGCTCAGTCCATTAAGCTTCTGCCTTTGGTTCAGGTCATGATTTCATGGTTCATGAATTCGAGCCCCACATCAGACTCTCTATTGTCCTCACAGAATCCACTCCAGATCTTCTGTCCCCCTCTCTCTCTGTCCTTCCTCTGCTCATGATCTCTCTCTCTCTCTCTCGCTCTCTCTCTCTCAAAAATGATAGATAGATAGATAGATAAATAAATAAATTGAGTTCAAAGTTCATATGAGACAAAATGAAGATGACCATTGGACACTTGTATCTGTTAGAGATACAATCTCTGTTAGAGGTTGTCAAATGGACGATAATGATCTTTGAAAACTTTATGGTAGATACATATAGTTATACATATAAATATTTTCATAGAGTATATATAAAATATATGTATCTATATTTTTTTCTAGAATTTCCATTTGGTTCTTTAACGGACATTACTTTTTTTCTGCTAAGATTTATGCATTTAATTATTATATGTATTTTTTATTTTCATTGCTAAGCCTAGTTATTATAAATGATGCTTTTAAAAACTTGTCTGCTAATTACACATGGATCATCTCACAGACCCTATTGATTGCCTGTTTTTGTTGTAACAGTTGGATTGAGATATAATTCATATATGAGAAAACTTATCCATTTAAAGTCTATACTTTTGTAGTTTGTGGAATAGTTACAAAGTTGTGTGTTGATTGATTTTTGTTTTGATTAGTCACATTTTAATGTTTCTTTGTATATCTAATAATATGGGATTATATCCTACATTGTGATTGATACCTTACAGAGACTCTGGATTCTGATATAGTCTATATCTGTATCTATAGATATATATACATACATATATGGCTAAAGTGATGGTTAAATCCACAGAATGAGAAAAACAAGTCAAGGAAGAAAACACACCTGAGCAATGCCCATGTATACAATGAGTAGTTTACAAAGAAGACAGAAAAGAAAATGAGAATAGGTAGAGATTATGTTATCACAGAAATAAGATGCTAACTTAGCAATTTATTGATTTTATTTAAAAATCTTAATTTATCAATTCTATGAACAAGATTACTTATTTCCATTTCATTATAAATATATTTCATCCTTCCAGAAATTAAAATAAAATGCAATGTAAATAAATTAAAAGAAAACTTACTTTTAATGTTTGTTTATTTATTTTGAGAAAGAGAGAGAGTGCATATGTGTGAGAGGGGCAGGGGCAGAGAGAGAGGGAGGGAGAGAATCACAAGCCAGCTCCCTGCTGTCAGCACAGAGCCCCATGCTGGGCTCTATCTCAAGGTTCATGAGATCATGACCTCAGCCAAAATCAAGAGTCTGACTTTTAACTGACTGAGCGACCCAAGTTTCCCAAAATTTGCTTTAACAAAATATCCACATCTGCCTGATTAGGTCTGGATCACTCTGATGGGGAGGGAGGCAGTGAAGGGAGTGAGTGTTGGCAACTGTGTTGTTATCAACACCTTTTCATTCTCTCCTCGTCACCATTTGTGAATTTAGCCAGTTAGAATGCAGGATTTCTTCAAGGGTTACAGTACAGGTGTTCTCTGGCACATTATCATTTCACCATTATGCATATGTACCTTGGATTCACCTCCTTTTCTGGATCTCTTTGTCATTAGAAATGCAAGTTTATCACTTTGATCTTTATCTGTGATAGAGTTTTGTTGAAATCCCGACCATAAGTCACACACTAGTGTTAACTATTTTAAATAGTCTCTAGGGCCATTTTTTTATAAATGGAAATTGAAAGCCTCTTTATCTCAATTAAATGAGGTACAAATTTTTGTATATGAGAAGAGATATTTAAACTCACCAAACAAAAATCTTTGGGAGCTAAGTCCATCACTTTTCTGGTTGAGTAAGTATTTTCAGCTTTATTGCTACTAATGAGAGTGCTATCAACTTAAAACTGGAATTTTGATTTTAACTGTGTTTTTGGAAGAAATTTATTTCTTCTATAATTTATTTGAATGGATTAATCATTGTAAAATAAAGTGTTTATTTTTTGAGCGAGCTATAATGAGACTCTACTATTTGTATAGCACTCACTATAATTTTGTTCAAGTTTTAAGGAGTAAAATACCAAATTTAACAATAAATATAGAAATATTGAAATTCACTTATATCTTTATCCTAGTATAGAAGATCTGGAATGAATGATTAGATAGATAGATAGATAGATAGATAAATAGATAAACATAAATGAAATAGTATCAGCCAGAAGATGAGAGAACCAGTCTGATTTCTCAAGCTGGTAAGTAATATTTCCAGACTGTATTGCTATAACTGACTAAATATTGGTACTAAAAAAAAGTAAAACTTTATCATTGTTCTTGAGGATATTTTTTCCAACTTTATTGAGAGATACTTGACATATAGTATTATGTAAGCTTAAGATGTACAGGTGATTATTTGATACACATATTTCATGAAATTATTACTATAGTAAAGTTAGTTTAACACCTCAATTATCTCACATAATTACCATTTTGGTTTTGTGGTGAGAACATTCAAGGTCTATTCCCTTAACAACTTTGAAGTATATAATACAGTGTTGCTAACTATAATCGTCATTAGATGTCTAGAAGTTATTAATTTTATAACTAGAAGTCTGTACTCCTTGACTAACTCTTCCCATTTCCCATCCCCTGGCAACCACCATTCTATTTTCTGATTCTATGAGTTTGGCTTTTTTTAGATTCCACATATAAGTGATATTATACAGTATTTGTTTTTCCCTGTCTGACTTACTTTACTTAGCATAATGTCCACAGGGTCCATGTAGGTTTTCATAAATGGCAGGATTTTCTTCCTTTTTATGGATGCATCATATTCCACATGTATTATATTTATATGAATAGATATGTATATATAGAATATTATATATATTCACATTTTTATCCACTCATTTATCAATGGATTAAGCTGTTTCTATAACTTGGCTATTGTGAATAATGATGCTATGAACACAGGAGTGCAAATATCTGTAAGACAGTGATTTCATTTTCTTTGGATATATACTAGAAGTGGAATTGTGGAATCTTACGGTAGTTCTATTTTTACTTTTTTGAGGAAACCATACTTTTTCCATAGTGGTTGAACATATTTGCAGTCCCACAAGCAGTGCGTGAGGGTTCCCTTTTCTCTACATCCTCACCAACACCTGTTACCTGGTTTGCTTGTTTGTTTGTTTTTTCTGATTCTAACCATTCTAACAGATGTGAAGCAATATCTCATTGTGGTTCTATTTGCATTTCCCTGATGATTAATAATGTTGAACTTTTTTTAATGTAACTTTTGGCCATATCCTCAATTATGTTCTCACCCAATAGAGAAACAAAGGCAATATATGAAATATATGTTTTTCACAGAAAAACAATTTCTGTGAAAGTCTGTGGAAACAACGGTAAGAACAATGGAAGTCTAGATTTCACCTTTACTGAGAATCTAATTGCTGAGACCTTTTGCATGCACACTCTTATTTAGTCTTCACGACCATGCTCTGTGGCGAGGTTACTAAGGCCATTTTGTAAGTGAGAAACAAGAAGCCTACGCTCATTCACAAAACATGACTCAAATCCTCGTTCAAAAGCCCCTGATCTTTCCATGATTCCCCTGAAGTAGTGGTGAAGGAAGCAGGCTATAGTATATTTGCCCTGTTTTTCATGTAAAAGTAGATTCTGTGCGCTAAACTCTGTTTTGTATAATTGAAGCTCCTTTAGGAGGCATTATTTTACATTTACATGGGTTAAAGTTATTTGGTTTTTCTGCAAGAAGGAAACCTTTCTCTTTCCAACAGTGATACCACTCTCAGTTTAACCCAAAAGGAGAAGACTTGGAAGGTTTGACATATCACTCCTTCCCAGCTTTGCCAACCATGGCCATCTTTAGAAAAGTTAAGTCAAGATTTAAACCCCAAGTATATAATCCTGCTATGAGGTTTCAGACTTCTAATATGAGTTTTCAGAGTTTCTCATACATTTTTAACCAACTGCAGATATCTCTATTTTTTCCTTGTTGAAAACAAAATTGTGATCTTCATAAAAACAGACTGCATTATGCACTTTTTATACCACTCATAGAATCTAATATTATGCTAAAAGAGTAAAAGTTATGGTACTTGCTAAATATGTCTGGAGGCAAGAGCCTCACTACCGTCTAACCAAATAATTATTCTACATTAAGGAACTTCAAGCCAGGCAGAACTGTAGACAATCATGAAATGCTATTGGTGAGAAATACAGACCTGTCTCATATGTCTAAAATTGGGGTTATCTTTCTCTCCCAAATGTATTTATTTATTTTCCATACTTTTCAAATTGCCATCACCTTCAAAACATACTGAAAAAATACAGATCTTGGTAGTCTGGCCAAAAGTGCTGCAAATGATAAAGAGTTCAAAGTTATCAAGAGGTGGATTATACTATTGCAAGGTGTTAATAATTTTTAGAGAAAACTAGGTCTGAAGACATTTCAGATCACGCCACATGGTGACTTCGGTATCCCCCTAAAAATAGTGATAGAGCCAATCTCAGTGGACATTCAAGATTTACCTCATTTGTAAATACTATCTTTGTAGAAACTATATTTACAAATTTAGTATTTGTAAATACTGTATGCTTATAGTGAATAAGAGATTGATATGAACAGTGCCTGTCCGTTCTATCATATTGATATTGGTAGGTGCCTGTCCAACTAGATTATACTGCTATTGTCATATGCTTAAGATGTTTTTAAGTGGGGCGCCTGGGTAGCTCAGTCAGTTGAGCGTCTGACTTTGGATCAGGTGATGAGTTTGAGCCCTGCATCGGGCTCTGTACTGAGCTCAGAGCCTGGAGCCTGCTTCAGATTCTGTGTCTTCCTCTCGCTCTGCCCCTCCCCCGCTCATGCTCTGTCTCTCTCTGTCAAAAATAAATAAACGTTAAAAAAAAATTTTTAAAGATGTTTTTAAGTCAACTTTTAGAGAAAAACTGACCCATTTGTTCAACACATACATATTTTTTTAAGTTTTTATTTAGATTTCAGTTAACATACAGTATAATATTAATTTCAGGTATACAATTTAGTGATTCAACACTTGCAACACCCGGTGCTCACCACAAGTGCATTCCTTAATCCCCATCACCTGTTTAATCCATCCCCTACCCTTAACACATATTTTTGAGCACGATGATATAAGCCTCAATGTCAGTGCAAGAGATAGCACATTGAACAAGACAGACCAAATCCACACTCTCATAGGTTTTATGTTTTTGAGCAATACCCATGTCTGCATCATATCTTCCCTGAAAGTAAGTATTTATTTGTACTGACTGATATTATAAATATCTTTAACAAAATATCTTATCAATTGAATTATAATGAAAGAAAATAAATTTTTGGCACCTCACCAACATGCGATAAATATTGATCAATGAATAAGTGAATTAATTATTTTCACCAAATATGACTGTTATTAACATAGTTCTGGTTTCATTTTATTTGTTTTTATTTTATTTATTTTTTATTTTTTATTTTTTTAAATGTTTTTTTATTTATTTTTTTAATATATGAAATTTACTGTCAAATTGGTTTCCATACAACACCCAGTGCTCATCCCAAAAGGGGCCCTCCTCAATACCCATCACCCACCCTGCCCTCCCTCCCACCCCCCATCAACCCTCAGTTTGTTCTCAGTTTTTAACAGTCTCTTATGCTTTGGCTCTCTCCCACTCTAACCTCTTTTTTTTTTTCCTTCCCCTCCCCCATGGGTTTCTGTTACGTTTCTCAGGATCCACATAAGAGTGAAACCATATGGTATCTGTCTTTCTCTGTCTGGCTTATTTCACTTAGCATCACACTCTCCAGTTCCATCCACGTTGCTACAAAAGGCCATATTTCATTCTTTCTCATTGCCACGTAGTATTCCATTGTGTATATAAACCACAATTTCTTTATCCATTCATCAGTTGATGGACATTTAGGCTCTTTCCATAATTTGGCTATTGTTGAGAGTGCTGCTATAAACATTGGGGTACAAGTGCCCCTATGCATCAGTACTCCTGTATCCCTTGGGTAAATTCCTAGCAGTGCTATTGCTGGGTCATAGGGTAGGTCTATTTTTAATTTTCTGAGGAACCTCCACACTGCTTTCCAGAGCGGCTGCACCAATTTGCATTCCCACCAACAGTGCAAGAGGGTGCCCATTTCTCCACATCCTCTCCGGCATCTATAGTCTCCTGATTTGTTCATTTTGGCCAATCTGACTGGTGTGAGGTGATATCTGAGTGTGGTTTTGATTTGTATTTCCCTGATGAGGAGCGACGTTGAACATCTTTTCATGTGCTTGTGGGCCATCTGGATGTCTTCTTTAGAGAAGTGTCTATTCATGTTTTCCGCCCATTTCTTCACTGGGTTATTTGTTTTTCGGGTGTGGAGTTTGGTGAGCTCTTTATAGATTTTGGATACTAGCCCTTTGTCCGATATGTCATTTGCAAATATCTTTTCCCATTCCGTTGGTTGCCTTTTAGTTTTGTTGGTTGTTTCCTTGGCTGTGCAGAAGCTTTTTATCTTCATAAGGTCCCAGTAATTCATTTTTGCTTTTAATTCCCTTGCCTTTGGGGATGTGTTGAGTAAGAGATTGCTATGGCTGAGGTCAGAGAGGTCTTTTCCTGCTTTCTCCTCTAAGGTTTTGATGGTTTCCTGTCTCACATTCAGGTCCTTTATCCATTTTGAGTTTATTTTTGTGAATGCTGTGAGAAAGTGGTCTAGTTTCAACCTTCTGCATGTTGCTGTCCAGTTCTCCCAGCACCATTTATTAAAGAGACTGTCTTTTTTCCATTGGATGTTCTTTCCTGCTTTGTCAAAGATGAGTTGGCCATACATTTGTGGGTCTAGTTCTGGGGTTTCTATTCTATTCCATTGGTCTATATGTCTGTTTTTATGCCAATACCATGCTGTCTTGATGATGACAGCTTTGTAGTAGAGGCTAAAGTCTGGGATTGTGATGCCTCCTGCTTTGGTCTTCTTCTTCAAAATTACTTTGGCTATTTGGGGCCTTTTGTGGTTCCATATGAATTTTAGGATTGCTTGTTCTAGTTTGAGAAGAATGCTGGCACAATTTTGATTGGGATTGCATTGAATGTGTAGATAGCTTTGGGTAGTATTGACATTTTGACAATATTTATTCTTCCAATCCATGAGCAGGGAATGTCTTTCCATTTCTTTATATCTTCTTCAATTACCTTCATAAGCTTTCTATAGTTTTCAGCATACAGATCTTTTACATCTTTGGTTAGATTTATTCCTAGGTATTTTATGCTTCTTGGTGCAATTGTGAATGGGATCAGTTTCTTGATTTGTCTTTCTGTTGCTTCATTGTTAGTGAATAAGAATGCAACTGATTTCTGTACACTGATTTTGTATCCTGCAACTTTGCTGAATTCATGTATCAGTTCTAGCAGACTTTTGGTGGAGTCTATCGGATTTTCCATGTATAATATCATGTCATCTGCAAAAAGCGAAAGCTTGACTTCATCTTTGCCAATTTGGATGCCTTTGATTTCCTTTTGTTGTCTGATTGCTGATGCTAGCACTTCCAACACTATGTTAAACAACAGCAGTGAGAGTGGGCATCCCTGTCGTGTTCCTGATCTCAGGGAAAAAGCTCTCAGTTTTTCCCCATTGAGGATGATGTTAGCTGTGGGCTTTTCATAAATGGCTTTTATGATCTTTAAGTATGTTCCTTCTATCCCGACTTTCTCAAGGGTTTTTATTAAGAAAGGGTGCTGGATTTTGTCAAAGGCCTTTTCTGCATCGATTGACAGGATCATATGGTTCTTCTCTTTTTTCTTGTTAATGTGATGTATCACGTTGATCGATTTGCGAATGTTGAACCAGCCCTGCATCCCAGGAATGAATCCCACTTGATCATGGTGAATAATTCTTTTTCTATGCTGTTGAATTCGATTTGCTAGTATCTTATTGAGAATTTTTGCATCCATATTCATCAGGGATATTGGCCTGTAGTTCTCTTTTTTTCCTGGGTCTCTGTCTGGTTTAGGAATCAAAGTAATACTGGCTTCATAGAACGAGTCTGGAAGTTTTCCTCCCTTTTCTATTTCTTGGAATAGCTTGAGAAGGATAGGTATTATCTCTGCTTTAAACGTCTGGTAGAACTCCCCTGGGAAGCCATCTGGTCCTGGACTCTTATTTGTTGGGAGATTTTTGATAACCGATTCAATTTCTTCGCTGGTTATGGGTCTGTTCAAGCTTTCTATTTCCTCCCGATTGAGTTTTGGAAGAGTGTGGGTGTTTAGGAATTTGTCCATTTCTTCCAGGTTGTCCAGTTTGTTGGCATATAATTTTTCATAGTATTCCCTGATAATTGTTTGTATCTCTGAGGGATTGGTTGTAATCATTCCATTTTCATTCATGATTTTATCTATTTGGGTCATCTCCCTTTTCTTTTTGAGAAGCCTGGCTAGAGGTTTGTCAATTTTGTTTATTTTTTCAAAAAATCAACTCTTGGTTTCGTTGATCTGCTCTACAGTTTTTTAGATTCTATATTGTTTATTTCTGCTCTGATCTTTATTATTTCTCTTCTTCTGCTGGGTTTAGGCTGCCTTTGCTGTTCTGCTTCTATTTCCTTTAGGTGTGCTGTTAGATTTTGTATTTGGGATTTTTCTTGTTTCTTGAGATAGGCCTGGGTTGCAATGTATTTTCCTCTCAGGACTGCCTTTGCTGCATCCCAAAGCGTTTGGATTGTTGTATTTTCATTTTCGTTTGTTTCCATATATTTTTTAATTTCTTCTCTAATTGCCTGGTTGACCCACTCATTCGTTAGTAGGGTGTTCTTTAACCTCCATGCTTTTGGAGGTTTTCCAGACTTTTTCCTGTGGTTGATTTCAAGCTTCATAGCATTGTGGTCTGAAAGTATGCATGGTATAATTTCAATTCTTGTAAACTTATGAAGGGCTGTTTTGTGACCCAGTATATGATCTATCTTGGAGAATGTTCCATGTGCACCCCAGAAGAAAGTATATTCTGTTGCTTTGGGATGCAGAGTTCTAAATATATCTGTCAAGTCCCTCTGATCCAGTATATCATTCAGGGCCCTTGTTCCTTTATTGACTGTGTGTCTAGATGATCTATCCATTTCTGTAAGTGGAGTGTTAAAGTCCCCTGCAATGACCACATTCTTATCAATAAGGTTGCTTATGTTTATGAGTAATTGTTTTATATATCTGGGGGCTCCGGTATTCGGCGCATAGACATTCATAATTGTGAGCTCTTCCTGATGGATAGACCCTGTGATTATTATATAATGCCCTTCTTCATCTCTTGTTACAGCCTTTAATTTAAAGTCTAGTTTGTCTGATATAAGTATGGCTACTCCAGCTTTCTTTTGGCTTCCAGTAGCATGATAAATAGTTCTCCATCCCCTCACTGTCAATCTAAAGGTGTCCTCAGATCTAAAATGAGTCTCTTGTAGACAGAAAATAGATGGGTCTTGTTTTTTATCCATTCTGATACCCTATGTCTTTTGGTTGGTGCATTTAATCCATTTACATTCAGTGTTATTGTAGAAAGATACGGGTTTAGAGTCATTGTGATGTCTGTATGTTTTATGCTTGTAGCGATGTCTCTGGTACTTTGTCTCACAGGATCCCCCTTAGGATCTCTTGTAGGGCTGGTTTAGTGGTGACAAATTCCTTCAGTTTTTGTTTGTTTGGGAAGACCTTTATCTCTCCTTCTATTCTAAATGACAGACTTGCTGGATAAAGGATTCTCGGCTGCATATTTTTTCTGTTTAGCACACTGAAGATATCATGCCAAGCCTTTCTGGCCTCCCAAGTTTCAAAAGAGAGATCAGTCACGAGTCTTATAGGTCTCCCTTTATATGTGAGGGCACGTTTATCCCTTGCTGCTTTCAGAATTTTCTCTTTATCCTTGTATTTTGCCAGTTTCACTATGATATGTCGTGCAGAAGATCGATTCAAGTTACGTCTGAAGGGAGTTCTCTGTGCCTCTTGGATTTCAATGCCTTTTCCCTTCCCCAGTTCAGGGAAGTTCCCAGCTATAATTTCTTCAAGTACCCCTTCAGCACCTTTCCCTCTCTCTTCCTCCTCTGGGATACCAATTATGCGTATATTATTTCTTTGTAGTGTATCACTTAGTTCTCTAATTTTTCCCTCATACTCCTGGATTTTTTTTATCTCTCTTTCTCTCAGCTTCCTCTTTTTCCATAACTTTATCTTCTAGTTCACCTATTCTCTCCTCTGCCTCTTCAATCCGAGCCGTCGTCATTTCCATTTTGTTTTGCATTTCGTTTAAAGTGCTTTTCAGCTCCTCGTGACTGTTCCTTAGTCCCTTAATCTCTGTGGCAAGAGATTCTCTGCTGTCCTGTATACTGTTTTCAAGCCCAGCGATTAATTTTATGACTATTATTCTAAATTCACTTTCTGTTGTATTATTTAAATCCTTTTTGATCAGTTCATTAGCTGTTGTTATTTCCTGGAGATTCTTCTGAGAGGAATTCTTCCATTTGGTCATTTTGGATAGTCCCTGGAGTGGTGAGGACCTGCAGGGCACTTCCCCTGTGCTGTGGTGTATAACTGGAGTTGGTGGGCGGGGCCGCAGTCCGACCTGATGTCTGCCCCCAGCCCACCGCTGGGGCCACAGTCAGACTGGTGTGTGCCTTCTCTTCCCCTCTCCTAGGGGCGGGATTCCCTGTGGGGTGGCGTGGCCCGTCTGGGCTACTTACACACTGCCAGGCTTGTGGTGCTGGGGATCTGGCGTATTAGCTGGGGTGGGTAGGCAAGGTGCACGGGGGGTGGAGGGGCAGGCTTAGCTCGCTTCTCCTTAGGTGATCCACTCCAGGAGGAGCCCTGTGGCAGCGGGAGGGAGTCAGATCCGCTGCCGGAGGTTTGGCTCCGCAGAAGCACAGAGTTGGGTGTTTGCGCGGAGCGAGCAAGTTCCCTGGCAGGAACTGGTTCCCTTTGGGATTTTGGCTGGGGGATGGGCGGGGGAGATGGCGCTGGCGCCTTTGTTCCCCGCCAAGCTGAGCTCTGCCGTCCGGGGGCTCAGCAGCTCTCCCTCCCTTTGTCCTCCAGCCTTCCCGCTTTCCGAGCAGAGCTGTTAACTTATGACCTCCCAGACGCTAAGTCGCGCTTGCTGTCGGAACACAGTCCGTCCGGTCCCTCCGCTTTTGCCAGCCAGACTCGGGGGCTCTGCTTGGCCGGCGAGCCGCCCCTCCGCCCCGGCTCCCTCCCGCCAGTCCGTGGAGCGCGCACCGCCTCGCCGCCCTTCCTACCCTCTTCCGTGGGCCTCTAGTCTGCGCTTGACTCCGGAGACTCCCTTCTGCTAATCCTCTGGCGGTTTTCTGGGTTCTTTAGGCAGGTGTAGGTGGAATCTAAGTGATCGGCAGGACGCGTGGTGAGCCCAGCATCCTCCTACGCTCCATCTTCCCTCCCTCCTCTGGTTTCATTTTAGATTTGACACATGAGGCAAAATTTATATCCATGCTGAATTTTACTCAAATTATAAAATCATCTTTATTGTTTTCTAATGTCAGTAAAATGTTCATAAATGTAATTTTGACCATATGTCTTCACACATTTATCATATTAAATACTTGTTCTTAGGCTCTGGGTACATAATCTGCTAGAGGGGCAAAAATCTTCACAATATACAAATAAGAATCATAACATATTCTATTATTTATAAAATTATAATTAAAAAAACACAGAGAAGAAGATTTTGGAAAACTGTGCCTAATAGTTTGTTTTTATATTTGTGGCAATTATTTTCATGTAACAACCAGTGTCTATTAAAGGGCATTCTGGAAGGCATTCTGACAAAGTTAGAGTGGAACATTGCTTGTTTTCATCTGACTGCTAATAATCAAATTCCAGCCAGTCTGCACATTTTGTCCAAAAGTGTCATTTAATTGTCTATCAATTATTTTCTATGGTGTTTCCCCCCCGTAGTTGTAGTTAAGCTTATTCCATTTTTTTTTCTCACTTAGAACTTTTCCTGCTTTTCCGTGGTTTTCTCATACCATGGTAGTCAAGTTAATGTTATATAACATCAATATTTCTTAGCTGCAAATCCAAAAAACTGAAAGTAAGACTGACAGTGAAATTATTAACAGAAAATTTAAAAAATGGGAATTACTCTTTTAAGCAAAATGATTAAAAATAAATAATTCTGTACCCACTATAAATACCCTTCAAAGTAAACGTGAAATAAGGAAATTTCCAGAAAATTACAGTGAAGAGAATTCCCCACTAGTAAATAGATACTACAGGGAGGTCTTCAAGCAGAAGGAAAATACTCCTAGATATAAATACAGAAAAGAATAAAAGTGCTAAAAACAAAAGAATGGAAAAACATGTTATTTAAGCACTATCTAAAAGATTTCTTGTGTAGTTATGTCAATGTCGAACAAGACCTATTTTAAGGCAAGAAGCATCACTAGAAATGAGAAAAGATGTTTTATAATGAAAAGGTTAATGAAAAAGTTAAAAAGATGTTTTATAATGAAAAAGTTATTAACAAAAGAGTTAATAAATCAAAAATTGTATGCATCTAACAATATAAGTTCCAAACGTATACGGAACAAAGTGGCAAAAGTAAAAGCCAGAGTGGAGAAATCCACAATAAAGATTTTTAATACTCAGAACTAAGACCAAGCAGGAAAAAATTTCAGTCAGCACATAGAAGATCTGTAGAAGTTATTAAGAAATTTGACCTAATAGATATATATGAAGCACTGTAATACAAAATAAGATTAGAATGCATTGTAATGCACAGATTCTTTTGAAATTCACATGAGCATTTATAAAAATGTATTGTAAACAAATTTATTGTAAATTGGACTAGAAAGAAAATCTCAAATGTTAGAGTATGATAATTCAAAATATTCTTTGATCACAATGTAGTTAAACTGGAATTCAGTCATAAAAGATGACTAGAAAATGTCCATATATTTGAAAATAAAGCTATAAATTACTAAATAATCCACAGGTCATGGAAAGAAAACCCAACATAAATCAGACAATATTTTGAACTCAATTATATTTTTTAAAAAATTTTAAAGTTTGGTAGAGTAGACAAAATTGTGTTTAGACAGAAAGGTATTACTTTAAATGCATATATTAGGAAGAAAAGAAAGGCTAAAAATTGATTATCCTAAAGGAATTAGAAAAATAATATCAAATCCCAAGAAAACAGAAGAAAAACATAAAGAGCAGAAACTAAATTTTAAACTCTGTGAAATAGTAAATAGGCAATAGAAATGTTAAACAGTCAAAAGTTGGTTCTCTATGAAGACAAATAGATTTGATAAACTCATCATAAGATTTAGTAAAATACAAAAAAGGAAATAGAAATTAACGATATCAGGAATTTTTAAGAATACCTTAAAAAAAGATACATCACTAGAGATACTACTGCAGATATTAAAAAGGTAAAGAGATACAAATATACCAATATATTTGAAACTTTAGAAAAAATTGGTTCACTTTCTAGAAAAATCCCTGGAAAAATAAAACTTGCTAAAACTAACAAGAAGCCTATTTGACTAGCTTACATCTATTAAATTATTAAACTGTTAGGGAATTTTCACAAAGAAAACTCTAAGCCCATGTTCCTTGTCCCATCTATGAATTCTTGAAATTATTAGTTAAAAGAATGGGAAAGTAAGAAATAAAGCTCAGCATTTACAGACAACATAATCAAAGAAGGAGAGAAAAGGGAGCAAGAGAACTGAATCTGAAGTCCAAAATGAGACCAACACTATGTTCAGTCATTTGATTTATGGCACAGGTAACAGTTTAATTGAAAAGAATAACCTTTTAAATAAGTGGTGCAAATTCACAAAAATAAACTCAAAATGGATGAAGGACCTGAATGTGAGACAGGAAACCATCAAAACCCTAGAGGAGAAAGCAGGGAAAAACCTCTCGGACCTCAGCCGAAACAATTTCTTACTTGACTGCAGTCTCACTATCCGCAGTTTCGTGATCCATGGTTTCAGTTTCCCCGCGGTCACCTGTGGCCTGGAAGCAGGTGTACCTCCTTCTGAATCAACCTCAGAACGTAAACAGCTGCCTAAGGCTGCATCCCAGTGCGCCTGCGTCTTTGACCTCACTTCCGTTCGTCCTGTCGGTGTTTTATCATCTTACAGATTCACAAGAAGACGGGTGAGTACGGTACAATAAGTTGTTTTGGGAGAGAGGCCACATTCATGAACTTTTATTGCAGTACATTGTTATCATTGTGGTATGTTATTATTAGTTACTGTTGTTAACCTTACTATGCCTAATTTATAAATTAAACTTTGTCATAGGTGTATACGTAGAAGAAAAGGCATATATACATAGGGTTTGGTACTATCCACGATTTCAGGCCTTTACTGGGTGTTCTGGAACATTTCCTCCACAGTGAGGGGAGACAACCGTATTGGCCTGATGAGTGAGAGGGCAGAGACACCTGATTGGTTTGTTTGTATGTGAAAAACATGCTTGTGGGAAAGTTGTTATTCAGGCACAAACCAGCTCTGGGAAAGGCAGTCTCTTCCGGGGTCTTAATGCTCCCAAGAGATATCAAAACGTTATAATATACAGGGAAAAAAAAGCATAATTAATACACATACCAAAGTGTGGACAAGGATGTGGAGGAACTGGAATTCTTATACACTTGTGTTGGAAATGTAAAATAGTACAATCTCTTAAGAAATGTGTCAAAAATTCCTTTATGGTTTAAACATCTACCTAGTGTGTGACGCAGCGATTCCACAATTAGGGATCATGCACAAATATTTGTGCATGCATATGACATGTATAGCTGGTATATTTGTGAGAGCCGATATTTTGGAAACTAAACGTGTATCAACACATGAATGAATGAATGAATGAATGAAGGTATATTCATATAATGGAATACTATTTGTTGATACAAAGGAGCAGCACATGAATGTGCCTGTGAATGAGCAACAACATGAATGAATCTTGTAACAATTATGCCAAAAGAATCCAGTGCATATCTTGTGTATATAATAATACATTTTTATATAATTCTGGAATTTATATACATAAAATATATATAAAATTCTAAAAAATGCATTCCAATCTATGGTGACAGAAAGACATTCAGTGGTTTCATGGGAATGGGGTGAATGTTGGGGAGATGTCCATGGGAGGCAGATCTGGTAACTTTTTGAGGTGAGGCATTTGTTTGCTATTTTTGTCGTCAGATAGTTTCCTGACCGCTGGTTGTATTAGTTTCCTGGGGCTACTGTAGCACGGCACCACAACAAACTGGTTGGCTTAAAGCGACAGAAATTTATGGTCTCTGTTCTGGAGACCAGAGTCCCAAATCAAGGAGTTGGCAAGGCCATGCTGCCTCTGAGGTCTCTAGGGGAGGATCCTTCCCTGCCTCTTCCAGTTTCTTGTAGTCTTGGGTGTTTCTTTGCTTGTGGCAGCGTCTCAACAATCTCTGTCACCATCTTCTCTGTGCATCCGTGTCTTTTGCCAAATTTTCCTCTTCTGCTAAGAACACCAGTCATATTGGAATAAGGCTGACCCAATTTCTCATATTAACCAAATACATCTGCAACTACCCTATTTCCAAATAAGGTCACATTCTGAAGAACTAAAGGTACAGATTTCAACATAGGTCTTTAGAATTTGACCAACACATGTTTATTTACAGACCCACAACTTACCAAATTGTATACCTGAACATGTTTATTGTGTATGAATTAAACCTTAAGTATCTGTTAAAATTGTTGAAAAGAGACTTACAAATGAATATATTAGGCCAAGTTCTAGATAAGAATTTTTTAAAACCTAAAAAAAAAAAGCTGAGTAAGAATATCCTGTGTATCCTATGGAGGAAATTGAAAAAAAAAAAACCATGTAAGACACACAAGAGGAGTCAAGCCATTAGAGGTTCCCTCAGGACAGAAGAGAAGGCTGTCGGGAAGACAAAGCATCATGATTTTATCCACAGGGTGTCCATTACATGTGTGATGTGTAGCAGGCTTACTGCTTAAAAGATACTCAGCTACAGTGGGTCATAGGTAGCACTAAGTTTTGAAAGTACAAAATAATAGCTATGTTTTCAAGATGTAAAGGTTCATTTTTAACTCCATGGAAATGTGTTTCAAATAGGTACCCAGGGGAAGGAAATAGGAGCCTTGGCATATTTAAGTGTCTTTACAAATTAACATATTTGAATGTTAATTAAAATTCAAATAAACACATTTAATTTAAATAGAAGAGTAAACATTTTAAAATCAAACTAGGCCACAGTGGCTATTGAAATAATTTTCATGTGAATTTCTGAATGTGTTTTAGAAATTGGCAGAGTGGAATTTAAAATAATTAAGGTAAGTTTTTTATTTGATTCAAAAAATTTTGTTGGTTTTATTTCTTTTAGTAGGGTACATTCAGAGACTGAAACATTATTGAATGGAACTTGATTTAGTATGATTTTTTTCTTACACGGAACAATAGAAAAATAATTTTAAAAGTCCATTGTGTCTTGTGGTGTAAAACATGTTGAAATTTGTATCTGGATTCAATTTCTAGAAATACTTGAAATAGGGGGAAAACTGCTCACATCTGAAAATTGCTGGATTTTCTTTTCTTTTTCATCATTATTAGCAATATCTGCCCATTTACAATTACCAAGCCCTTTACTACCCCTTCAAGATCTCCTCTGTTCTAGTTTTATGATGTCCCTCCTAAAATCTTTGTGTATCTACTAACCTAGTTCCTGGTCTGGTAGTGAATTTATTTTGCAATTTCAGTTGGCCTGGTCTGGGTGAGACATTATCGAGTCTCCAGCTGTATTATGAGTCAGGAGTGAGGTCTTGTATCCTGGTCTACTAGTATTGAGCACAATGTGATGGCCAAGGATAGATTTTCCCATCCCTCCCCACTCTGGAATGAATTAAAGCCAAGGGGATGAGTGTTGTCTAGTTCTCATTTGGTTGGAGGTCTAGTGGAGAGCCATGCTGAGCTGGTCACTGAATGAGTGTCTGTGGAACATCCTTCCAGGTGCCACTTTCACTGGACAAAAGTCCTGTGAGGGTTACATGAGGGTAAACGGGAAAAAATCTGTTTCACCTTTATCAGTCTTATGAGACTAAATTTTAGAGTCAGCATTATTTTCTGTTTCTAGTTCTTCTAAAGTTTAGTGATCATCAAAGTCAATTTGTTCCACTTCTTATTCATTTACCAAAGGAAAACAATCCTTGGGGGCTCTTTTAAGATTACATTAAATGTAATTACCTAGTTTCAAGTGAGAAAGACCCTAATTACTTTTGAAAGAAGGTGCCTGAATGATCTACCTTGAACCTGCATCCAATTTGTTGTACTCAGACAACCACCAAGGAAAACATTCACTGACAGAAATACAGTGGATAGTCTAATTTGGTATGCAATGACTATTTTCAGCAAGGCTAATTCCAGCCTCATCTTTTGTCAAAAAAAGACTCATCTTTTGTCGCTGACAGAGTGGGTCAGTCACTATATTTATATTCCTCATTGGCACCTGCTATGTTCTCCACTGATAAAATCACCAGTAGAGGGGCACCTGGGTGGCTCAGTCGGTTAACCGTCCTACCCTGCTCAGGTCATGATCTCACCACGGTTTGTGAGTCTGCGCCCCAAGTCAGGCTCTGTGCTGACAGCCTGGAGCCTGTTTCAGATTCTGTGTCTTCCTCACTCTCTGCCCGTCCCCCACTTGTGTGTTCTCTCTCTCTCTCTCTTTCTCTCTTTCTCTCTCTAAGTAAATAAACATTAATAAACAAAAATCACCAGTAGATAGCGAATATTTACCATGCATAATGTGGTTTTAAATGTAATATTATAGGGGCGCCTGGGTGGCTCAGTCGGTTAGGCGTCCGACTTCAGCTCAGGTCACGATCTCGCGGTCCATGAGTTCGAGCCCCGCGTCAGGCTCTGGGTTGATGGCTCAGAGCCTGGAGCCTGCTTCCGATTCTGTGTCTCCCTTTCTCTCTGCCCCTCCCCTGTTCATGCTCTGTCTCTCTCTGTCTCAAAAATAAATAAAAACGTTAAAAAAATTAAAAAAAAATAAATGTAATATTATATTTTATCTGCTTTTAAAAGCAAGTATGCAAGCTAACCTATTTGTTATTTTCATTAATTAAGAAATTTAGGTACAGAGAACTCAGGAATTCGTGTAAACAAAACACAAAATGCAACCAGCCCCAAAACAAAGAAAATTTTATTGCAGCAAATACTTCTATAAAAGTTGCAGTTTAGTGTGAAACTATGATTAATGCCCGAGTTTGCTGTATAGTAGCTAAGGAAGTTGTCTGGTGGGTTTTGTTTTGTTTTTGTTGGGTCTGGTTTGTTGGTCATCATTAGGTTTCTAGTCCTTGTCTATAAGAAATTGAAAGATTTTTGTTTTTCTTGTACTTTTGCTTGTTTCTATCGTTTTTATTTACCCTTTCTGGTTCAGTCTTGTAGACTGGTTTGGTCTTAAAGCCAGCAATCACATATGAGAGTATGTCTGCATGATAGCAAAGGCATGACTTTTCTTTCCTTTGAGTATTAACCTTAATGTATCTTATTTTAGTTTCCTTTTTCCCTTGGGCGATGTTCTGAGTGCATACTTTGAAATCTACAAATTCTCTTGCAAAACTACATGTGTCTGCTTGGAAATCAAATCTTCCCTCCCCCAGTCTTCCCAAGATAACCTCCAGAATTCTATCAGAAGTTATAAGCCAGAAGTCTGTGCGCCAAATTCATTCAGCAGATGTATTCCTATTACAGTGATTGTTGTGAGTTGTATTGTTTGGTTTTTACCTCTGTACTATTTTTTAATTGATTAGCTCTTAAAAATAGGGACATTTCATACACTAACCTGGCTTCTTTTGAAAATTGTGAGATTTGCCAACTTGGAGTTCACTTTCTACAAGGCAAAAATACTCCAGAGGTGAGTAATGACTGTCCATTTAGCCATAGCAAGTAGATATCAGTTTACCGTAGATTCCAACAATCATGATTTTTCTTATCTTGGCTCGTTGCATTCATATATTGCTTGCCTGGTCCAAGTAGCCATTTGAGAGTGTAATGCATGATAAATATGCATTCAGAGAGTGTATACATTGGAGGACCATGCTTGTACTCATGGCTACAACTTGGCTCAGTTTCCACTAAATGATGCATCTGTTTGATGGACAAAGAAAATCAGTGCTCTGAGAAAACCTCATTTATATAGCTCTAGACTATTAAAATTCAAAGCGTTTTACCTGTATAAAAAGTAGCTATTTAGTAACTAGGAAGGTGAATATGGATTAAACATATATACATTCCTATTACAAGACAAAATGACCTTAAAGCAAGATGTGAAAATAAAAATGTAAAGCTAGTTTTAATTTGCCCACTGTGACTGAAATTTGTTTTTTCTTACTAGTTTATGAACACAAGTTTACTTGCAAGTACACCTTGGCTATTCACAGCCACAAGCCAGACTTTTCTCTCTCCTGTGCAGTATTTCTTCTGCCGTTGGCCATGTGTCAGAACCCATCCATGCGGAGGGCAGCAGTACTGTGTTACCTCCGAGTCTCAGAACTGCAGACCAAGCCATCACTGCATCAGCAGGGATGGAGTCATAGCTATCTTTCTTGCTCCCTGGTCTGCCTCGGAAGCTGCCCTTTGGGGTGATAGCTGAACCTGCTCAGGTGGGCATGTCGTGCCCACCATCTTCTTGCTGTGTCTCTCTCAAGCTTTCGTCTTTCGATTTATCCCAGTTTTCAGCTCTCCTTACTCCAAATCATCCCATAAAATCTAAACCCTCCCAACCCCACACCTTCCACTATTACCATTTCTCAAAGCTTCAAAACACAGCTCTTTCTCAGGAGAAGTTTTTACTAAATACCCCCTTGTAGGCTTTAAACAGGATTTAAATTTTAAAATGATTTTTAAAATTCTGTATAATTTTTTAAATTTTTTTAAGTTTTATTTATTGATTTTTGAGAGATACAGAGAGAGTGAGCAGGGGAGGGGCAGAGAGAGAGAGAGAGAGAGAGAGAGAGAGAGACAGAAAGAGAGAGAGAGAGAGAGAGAGGCAGAGAGAATCCCAAGCAGGCACTGCACTGTCAGCACAGAGCTCATTGTGGGGCTTGAACTCAGGAACCATGAGATCGTGACCTGCCTGAGTCGAAACCAAGATTCACATGCTTAACTGACTGAGCCACCCAGGAGCCCCAAGTTCTGTATAATTTTTAAAAGCATTTCCTGCTTCATCTTTACCATTTCCCTAAGGGACATGGGAATGTGGCTGCAATCTTCATGTGCTCTGACTCTACCTTTTTTGTTGCTGTTGGGTTTCCCAAGAAACCCAGCCCCCAGTCTGCAGTGGCTCTCACTACTACTCATCTTTCAAAATAATGACTTTGGTTTTAGTATTCTCCTTAGGTGTCACTGATGTCATAAGGGGCCTTGAGAAGAACTCCATGAAAAGAGATGTCTCAAGTGGAGGAGAAGGCAATGTCATTGAAGTTAATCACAAGTGATGGTGATTCAATCTTCCTGTAATTATTATTAGTTTCTTGAATAAAGAGCCTTCAGCTGAGAGAAGCAGAGAAAAAGAAAACTGTGATAATGATCCTTTTGTAAGATCAGAACATTAGGTAAAAATACAACTTTATTTTTATCAAGATGGCATATACATAGAAACCTCACATAATCCTTGATACTTCATGTAGCTGAGGAAGTAAAATATGCCAGTTTAGAAAGCATTTCACTTCAGTGCATGTTTTCAGTATCTGTTTTCATTTAGAACTTAAATTTCTTGAAATCAAGAAGTGGGTAATTTCTTGATTTCTTCAAATCAAGTGGGTAAGCAGGATATTAGCTCAGATAATTTAAGGAGTGGACTTTAGGCAACCTTGTTAACATTTCTGAAGACTATTTTTATTTACAGCTTTATAATAGAAATTTGGATTGACAGAAGCACTTCATTTTTAAAAATCTAACTTCTACATTAATGATTTTTTCAGTATTACAAATTAAATTTTTATTTGAAAAATTTAGTAAAAGCGTGGTGGGGCATTGTAGTTAAGTGTACACCACAGAAAAATGCTCTCTGCATATCCCACTTAAAGATAAAATTTGAACTTCACTCAAAAATAGATGACAGTTATTAATTTTATGAACTAATAATTGTGAAAATATTTCCCATTTATATAGTTGTTCTATTACATTTAATTGCTAAAGTACATGTTCTTGGGAACATATGAAAGAGGTTGTAATTTATGAAGAAAAACTAAGATAATTATCCCAAAGTCACATAGAAAAGCATCTCTTTAATTTTAGACATCATGTGTTAAAAAAATGAGTAGTTATATTCACATTCAATGTATTAACTTTTTAGAGACACTTTTATTATTTTTGTATTTTCTTTCTCCTCCTTCCAGGCAAATTCTTACCTTCACTGGCTATCCAGCTGTTCTCTAGTCAGTATTCTTATTTATTGCCAACAGCTCACTTACTTGATTCCAAAAAAAGATAATATTTAATTGATAAATTTAGTAGAGGAAATGGACTGGCTTAGGAGCAACCGGTGGATACTAGCCACACCTTTAGAGAGTTAGGATGCCTTTTGCTTCAAAAAAGCTGTGGCCAAGAAGCAGGGAAACTAGTCCATGGTCAGTATCTAAGAAAATAATGCCTAATAAGTTTCTTCTTAACTAATAATTAACCATCTTGATGTGAATCTGAGGTAGAGTAACTTTAAATCAATGCTACACTATGGTGTATGATAGGGGTTCCTGAGTGGCTCAGTCCATTAAGCATCCAACTTCAGCTTGTGTCATGATCTCACGGTTTGTGGGATGTATTCTCTGTGCTGACACCTTGGAGCCTGGAGCCTGCTTTGGCTTCTGTGTCTTCCTCTCTGCCCTTCCTCAGCTCGTGCTGTCTCTCTCTGTCACTCAAAAAATGAATAAATGTTAAAAATTTAAAGTGAAGTTCTGTTGTATTGACAGTATTGAATCCTGAGCCTGGGTATGTCTGGGAGTTGTAATTGACAATCACCCACCCCCTCCCCCCTCCCACCCCCACAGGGCCACTCTGCTGCTTTTCCCATCTCAGATTGAAAGCCCCACCAAATAAAACTCATTGATAAACAATGCCATATACAATTACTCCTCAGTAATTTATATTTTTCTAAAAATTTGACTGTATTCCTTTTGTATTTAAAATCTTTATATGTAATAATTAAAATAGAAACAAAAGTCAATATTTTCCTGAATCTCCATTTATATGTTTCTAATATTTGGAATTAGTTTCATTCAAAGCAATTCATTATATAAAAAGGTATTTGAAACCTCTTATATAGAAGAGGAACTAATTACCTTTTGGGTAGAATTACACATTTTAAGTAACTGAATACCATTTACAGTTGGTACAGGCAGACGATTTAGATAACTAAATTGGAATTTTAAAATCTGATTGTTTTATTCATATAAGCCCCACTCCTTTTATTCTATGTTGAGAATTATTGGTATGCTCTGACTTGCTCTGGTGATTAACATTAAGTCCTTGGACTTTAAATAATTATTTCACTTATTCTTGCAGTTAGTATCTATGAGTTAGAGTATGATGCGGTCTATTCTGAGAGAGTGCTCCAAATCCTACAAAATGTTCTTTGTCTGATTTAACTCTACAGATAGAGTTCTCTTAAAGAGGAATGTGAATATAGCTTACTTTTCTTTTAAAAATGGAAAACTTTTTGTCACAAAATAATAATAAAGCCATGAGTCTGTAGAATATCCCTTGAAAATATTACTGTTGGATATTTCTCATAATACATCTTGAACTAAATGTAAATATCATTAATATCTTATAAAAAGAACAGATAGATTTCTGTGGATATATTCCCATGTAAATCACTCACATACACAGTTTCATGTCACTAAGAACATACATAAGACTTTTTCAACATATATGATTTAATTATGAGGCTTTGAGTCCACAGACAGAAACAATTTACCAGAAAAGTATACAATCTCAGTAAAAGCACAAGACTGCAAATACTTTTACACCATCTACTTCATGGTGCAGCAGCTAGAATAAGCTTAAAAAAAATATTTGACAAGTAAAATTCTGATTCTGGTCAAAGGGATGTAAACTATATCTCTTACATCTTCACTATTGGATGACTTGGATGCTGTCACTTTCTACTGGAAATAAGAACATAGTATCCTTCTTGATGTCAAAGATGGGGTCTCATCATTTAGAACCTGAAATAGCTTTAGAAACAATTTGGGTTGATGGAGAAAGGGGAATCCTTTTACACTGTTGGTGGGAATGCAAACTAGTGCAGCCAGTCTGGAAAACAATATGGAGTTTCCTCAAAAAAGTTAAAAATAGAGCCACCCCATGACCTAGCAATTGCAAAACTAGGTATTCACCCAAATGATACAAAAATACTGATTTGCAGGGGCCATTGTACCCTGATGTTTATAGCAGCACTATCAATAATAGCCAAATTATGGAAAGAGTTCAAATATCCATCCACTGATGAATGAATAAAAAAGGTGTGGTATACACACACACACACACACACACACACACACACACACACACACTTATGTATATATAATGAACAACTCAGGAAACAACAGATGTTGGTGAGGATGCAACAAAAGGGGAACCTTCTTAAACTGCTGGTGGGAATGCAAACTGGTGTAGCCACTCTGCAAAACAGTATGGAGGTTTCTCAAAAAGTTAAAGACAGAACTACCCCATGACCCCACAACTGTACGACTAGGTATTTACCCAAAGGATACAGAAATACAGATTTGAAGGGATGTGTGCACCCTGATGTTTATAGCAGCATTATTAAGAAGAGCCAAACTATGGAAAGAGGCCAAGAGTCCACTGACTGATAAATGGATAAAGAAGATGTGGCATGTGTGTGTAATGGAATATTACTCAACCATCAAAAAGAATGAAATCTTGCCATTTCCGATGACGTGGATGGAGAACATAGTGTATTATACTAAGCAAAATAAGTCAGTCAGAGAAAGATACATACCATATAATCTTACTCATATGTGGATTTTAAGAAACAAAAAAGGTAGACATGGTGGGGGAGGGGGGGAAGAGAGGGAGCCAAACCATAAAACAGACTCTTAGCTGGAGAGAACAAGCCGAGGGTTGCTAGAGGGGAGACAGGCAGGGGATGCACTAAATGGGTGATGGGTATTAAGGAAGACATTTGTTGATGAACAGTGGATATTCATAACCCAGTGATGAATCAGTGGGTTCTCCTCCTGAAACCAGTAGTAAATTATACATTAACTAGAATTTAAATAAAAACTTAAAAAAACATGAAAAAGAAAAAAAATAGACCTGCTTTCTAATGCTATGCATTTGAATATCAACCAGGCAAAAAAGTAAAATGTTGAATGTCTCAGATAACCTCCAAAATCTAATTACACTGATTATACCCTGATGATACACTTTATACAAAACATGCCAGTAATTATCAAGCCAAAGCACAACTCAAAATACGATGCTATAGTGTTGGATTGGAGGAACCTTTTTTAAAATAAGAAAACTCACAAATCTATAAGTAATTGTGTTTACATAAAAATAAAACTGCCTATAAAATGATTCTACAAGCAAAACATAAAACTGGAAAATTGCAATCCATTTACCAGTTAAGGAATTCATATTCTTTTTTTTCAACTTTTTTATTTTTTTTCAAAGTTTATTTATTTACTTTGAGAGAGAGAAAGTGCGTGAGCAGGAGAGGGGCACAGAGAGAGGGGGAGAGAATCCCAAGCAGGTTCTACGGCCGTCAGTGTGAGCCCAACTTGGGGCTCCATCTCTTGAACTGTGAGATCATGACCTGAGCTGAAATCAAGAGTCAGATGCTTTAACTGACTGAGCCATCCAGGTGCCCCAAGGAATAAACATTCTTCACATTTCCGGCATTCATATGAATCACTTGGGCAAAGATCCAGTGAACAACTAGAAGACCAGATGTAAGTGGGGGAAATCTCAAATTCACAAATTAATTAATCACAAATTAGAACTCAGCTACATAACATCCCCATCATTAGTATAGTTTCAAAATTTAATGACACAACGTGTCAATGGGGTATGAGGAAAGCAGGCATTCTCGTGTGTTGCTAGTGGAAACATAGATTAATACAACTACTATAGGAGCAATTGGGCAATATTTCTCAAAATCGAAATGTATAATTTGTTTTGTCTAATAACTCCCCACTCTAGGAATTTATGAGTGATATATCCACTATCTAGATGACATCGGTACAGGACTTATATTTGGAAATAACCTAAGTGTCCAAGTGGTCAAATCAATTATGACACGTTGCTGTAGTCATTAAAATCCAGTAACTTCTGCACGGATGTGGGATGAAGAGTATGTGTGCAAGCACACTTGTCTGTGGAGTGAAGTGATAGGAGAAAACTCGAAACTAATGTGTTGGATAAAATCACTGTGTTAAAAATAAAGGGCAGAAAAACAAAGAAATCAAGCTCCAGTGTCTAGGGAGATATAATTGGCTGGAATTCTTCTGGCAGCAAGAGACAGAAGGGAGATCCACTTTGAACTTGTGTGCTGTGTCTATCGTAAAATTTTGCTCTGTGTGTGTGTTAACTTTGATCGTATTTTGATTTTTTTAAAATACTCACTGAATGTTGCCTTTAGGGATTTAAGTTATATTATTCTTACTCTTCCAGATTTATTTTGTTGTGCACTAAATTTGATGCATGCCCATACTAACGAGTCTTCTATATCAAAGGGTGTGAAAATGTTTTTTATAGTACCATAAAGCAGTTTTCTTTTCCTAAGACTATAATAAGATGCCTAAAAACTCAGTAAAACACAAGACACAGGGTACATGACCCTGTTCTTCAACTTATTACATACATAACTATAGCAGGTCACTTAAGCTCCATTTCCTCATTGTTAAATAGCCAAAGCTGCTTCTGACATACAATATTGGAAAAGTCCAGTGACATAATATATGTAAAATTGCTTTGTAATCAAAAAAGGAATACAAATGTAAGTTTTAGGAAAAGCCGTTTTTTCAGAAGGAAACTGTAATAAATGTATTTTGCATACCACTAGCAAAATTGTTACATTTTCCTATTTCCTTACTTCTTCTAGACACAAATGTCCTTATCCTAGCCTATCCAGATGAAGATTTAACTGTACCTGCTTCTCTCTCTGTACCTATCCTAAGAAGTCTCTTAATAAATCAACTATGTCTGCATGTTTCCTTCAAATCTCTCCAGACTACCTCCTTCTATATTAGAGAAAGTATACCAGGTTAATTTCTATACCCAAGCGAAATGCATACTTACATATAAATGATGGTGAGATTAAATCCCTTAGTAAGACATTTTATGGTTCTTTCTATAAGTGTAGAAAGACTTTCAGGAAAACTGTTTCAGGACACAGTGGTCTTTAAGAATAAAGGAAGATTTGTGACTACCTTAGCAGACGTAAGAGAATTCTACTTCTTTGCAAAAGTAGTTAAGTCCTAGAATTGACGCCAATGTTAGGCATTTTTTTTGATACAAAATGTTCTATATGAATGTCAGAATTTCTAAATGGAAATGACCTAGCCTGATGAAAGATTGAAAAAATATCACTATTTAAATGCAACATGATTTTTAATGTCTTTCATGAAAATATTCTACTGGAAATGGCTCTGGGAGCTGTGAGAAAGCTACACGCAATGTTTAAAATAAAATGATATCAAAGTGATCTTGCAAAACTTGTCTATTAGGACAAGTTTTAACATAAGTTATACTTTTAAAAACATTTTAGAGTATATTATACAGCCTTCCCTACCTTACTACAACTTCTGCTATTTTCAAGCAATTTCTCAGAATAATAGGACTTTTGACTAAATAATAGGACTAAAAGCAAGTTCATAATTGAAATGGCTACAATAGGACTTTCTTAGGTAGACAGAGCAAATAATAGATCTGAGAACCGATTAAATATGATTGTGCAGGCATATTAATATTGGGGAATTCTTAGAAGTTTTCAATTTTTACTTTCCATGATGGTAGCATTATCTGATGAGCAGAGTACTGTTTGGGCAGAATGACACCTGGGGAGGAGATAGATGATATTCACATGCAAGAGGACTGATCCTGCATTGAGATCCCTCTAAACTGGCTTCTAAGAATGGAAAAGCAGGAATGCTGAGATAAGTACTCCCCCTGCTTCACATACTGTTAGGACATAAGTTGTGTCCTAATTACGGCCACTGATTTCCTTCGTTCTTAGTTACAAAACTGTTTTTTTTGTTTTTTTTTTGTTTTTTATAGTACCACATCAGAAAGTTCTGGAGAGCAGATGTATTTAATGTGATTTCATTTTAGCAATTTGGAGAGAATTATTGTTTTCTCTTGAAGGGAACTGGAAACTGGGGGAAGGGAAATTTAGTCCTTATTTGTTTTTTCATTTATAATAAATGATGCTAAACAGGAATAGAACCCAATCTGGAGGAAGTAGCTTGGTTCCTGTAATAGTAGCTGATCACTGCACTTTTGATTATCGATTTCTGAATCGCAGATGGCTTGCTTACCAAGACCATTGTGTCTTACTTTGTTTTTGTCTCATCTACCGTCTCCAGTCAGTGTCTAATCAGTCTCTGATAATCCATTTTCTAGGTGATCCTTAGAATCACCAGCCAACTCAGCATTATGACCTTTAATGTTTCTCTTTCAAACATGGTATGAAAGCAAAGAGTTGGGTTGGTGTTCAACAGAAACAAAAGCATGTTATCTTCATTTTTGTCGTAGAGCAAGTCTTTACTATTCACGAAAGGTATGTCTTGAATTCATAAATAACAATGTTTTAGAGATAGATGCTGAGTCTTTGGAATCCTAGCATAACTTACCAATAAAATGAGTCCCTCACACAGACCAGCCCCACAGTTCACATATAGGTTGGGTACTTATATACATTAACTCAAGAAACTCCTGTAGCAATCTTATATGATAAATATTATTAATACCATGGATTTACTTTGCATCATGTTGATTTCAAATCAATAAATCAAGGAATTTCAAATTCTAAAATCAAAATGTATATAATCGATTCAGTACTCACTTTTTATTGTTACCTTTAAAACCATTGTTCATCTTCTTTGCGTCATGAACTGTTTGAGAATTTGATTAACATTATCAGATGATCTTGGGGCACCTGAGCAGCTCAGTCGGTTAAGCGTCTGACTTCGGCTCAGGTCATGATCTCACGGTTCATGAGTTTAAGCCCGTGTCCAGCTCTGGGCTGACAGCTCAGAGCCTGCAGCCTGCTTTCAGACTCTATGTCTCCCTCTGTCTGCCTCTCCGCTGCTTGCACTCTGTCTCTCGCATTATCTCAAAAATAAATAAACATTTAAAAAAATTAAAAAAAAAAACATTATCAGATGATCTAGCATCAGCGCCCATTACCTCTAAATTGTAAACATCAATAAATACTCCCAAAGCTTTAAGGTTGATATTTACATAACATTTCATGGTTTCTAAGGTGGCCTTACATCTTTATTCTTCCACTAAACATTGGCTTGACTTCCAGCAAAGCACCGAATTTTTACTTGTCTTTTTTTCTTGTCGAGAAAACTACGCATCAAATATCCTTTGAGCTCTAAAATTCCGTGGCATCATGTGCATTATCTTATTTGATACACTATCCTGTTGTGGGCCCCTCGCACTACTACTACTATGGTAGATTGTGTAGACAATAATTCTTCTGTTATCTACATTTGACTTCTACTATGGAACTTATAAACAGGGATCCAGGAGCAAGTACTCATACACTTCACATATTCACACACACAGCCACACACGGGCTTAAGTACAGAATGGTTATTTCCTTTAAAAACAAATTTTTTGGGGCGCCTGGGTGGCTCAGTTGGTTAAGCGTCCAACTTTGGCTCAGGTCATGATCTCATGGTTCGTGGGTTCGAGCCCCACATGGGGCTCTGTGCTGACAGCTCAGAGCCTGGAGCCTGCTTCCGATTCTGTGTCTCCCTCTCTCTCTGACCCTCCCTGTTCATGCTCTTTCTCTGTCTCAAAAATAAATAAACGTTAAAAAAAATAAATATATAAAATAAATAAAACAAATTTTTCAGGGCACTTGGGTGGCTCAGTCGGTTAGGTGTCTGACTTCGGCTCAGGTCATGATCTCACAGTTGGTAGGTTCAAGCCCCACATCGGGCTCTGTGCTGACAGCTCAGAGCCTGGAGCCTGCTTCCGATTCTGTGTCTCCCCTCTCTCTCTGCCCCTCCCCTGCTCATGCTCTCTCTCTCTCTGTCTCAAAAATAAATAAAACATTAAAAAAAATAATAATAATAATAAACAAATTTTTCACCCTTTGTGTGCAATCCTAAAGTTTTGTGAATTTTTTCTTATTAAAATTTGGAATCCTACTAAAATTCCATAAAATAGTCACTTACCTAGTGAATAACCTAGGTATCATCTCGGTATTCGTGTCTTCATTACTTAATGTGTGTGTATATTCTGTATACAAACAGTAAAAAATAATTTTAAAAACTCCCAAATTAAAATTTTATTTACCTTATGAAAAAAAAATACATCAGGTGAGAAATAAAGCTTAACTGAATAAAACTTAAAAAAAAAAAAGTACCATGTGAAAATAACCTTACAGATAAAGGTAAAATAATTTTAATTCAACACCTCTAATTGCTGTCTACTCTACATGATAAATAACAATCTGCCATGCATCCTTTAGAGCTTTTTTTTAAAGTTTATTTATTTTTAGAGAACACAAGTGGAGAAGGAACAGAGAAAGAGGGAGAGAGAAACAATCCCCAGCAGGTCTGCCACTGTCATCAGCACAGAGCCCGATGCAGGGCTCGAACTCACAAACCAGGTGATCATGACCTGAGCTGAAATCAAGAATCGGACGCTTAACCAACTGAGCCCCTAGAACTTGTTTTATAAATATTCCTTTATATTTGGGGATAATTAGGAATATGTTCTGTGTGTAAATGTATGTAAGAGAATGTATGCTTTACAAAATGGCAACAAATCACCTATCCTTGGCTCTCGGATTTTTGAAATTATCACTCCATATCAGTATCTGCCCCATTGTTTTCTAAATGCTACATAATATTTCATAGTGTGTTTGACTAAAATTTATTCACTATCTTCCTACAGCCAGCCAGGTGGAGCGCCCAGTGTCTACCTATTTGAAGATGTAACATGCTTTTCTCTGGTGTGCATGGTGGCAAAGGGAAACCTGTGTCACAGAGTATGTGCATATTTAATTTCTCTAATTAATTTTCCTTCCAAAGGTGTTGTACCAATTTTCATTTTCATCCCCAGTTTAGGAACACCCATTTCTTCATACTCTCACTTGCACTTAAAATGATCAAACAATAAATCACATTTGGTTATTTGATAATTTTTTAAGTCCTGTTGGCGTTTTATGGTGCAATCCTGATGATTAGTGAGATTGAACATATTTTCATAAGGAATTTTTCATAATTTTATGTCCCATTGTATATGCCCTTATATTAAATTTTTTTTTACATTGATTTATTTTTGAGAAACAGAGTGGGACAAAGTGTGAGCAGGGGAGGGGCAGAGAGAGAAGGAGACACAGAATCTGAAGCAGGCTCCAGACTCTGAGCAAGTGGTCAGCACAGAGCCTGATGAGGGGTCGAACTCACAAACTATGAGATCATGACCTGAGCCGAAGTCGGACGCTCAACCAACTGAGCCACCCAGGTGCCCCTATATGCCTTTATATTAATTTGCTTTTTGTGTCATTATCCATTAACCTTATTCAGTGTTTTGTCATTTCCTTATTAATTTACTTGTTTTTAGTTTTCTTTATGGTATCTTCTGTCATGGAAAAGATTGTAAAGAATGTTGAAAAGGCAGTTAACTTGTAGTGTGAGGACATGCAGTGAAAACATAATTCTTGATTGAAATACAACATGAGAAATCCATGAGCCTGTCAAAACATTTCTATACCCTCAGTGTTGGGAATATTCAAAGGTTTCAGAGGATAACATCCATAAATATAAAAGAATACATTATACATATATTCCTCCTTCTAAGGTTATAATCTTTACAGCCATTTTCTTAATAGATAGAACATTAGCTACCTGTGAATGAAAAAGAGAGACAGAAGAAAGAAGGAAGGAAGGAACAAAGATGGCTTGAAGAATGTTGAGTAATCAGCCAAGCCTCATTTTAAAAATCTTATCTCCTGTCATCACATCTCTGACTCCGCAACACTTTTCACCCAAATGTCATTGTAATAGTCACAACTGTTATTTTCAATTTAAATAATCGTACTGTGGTTGAACAGATTTTGACTCAAACACAAATTTCAATGGTCATTGTTAAGAGGGAATTTAAGTCTGGAATGAGTATAATAGGTGGACAGAGTGTGCATGAGAGCTTGTGGTCACAATTGGTAACCATAAGACAGTCCAAGGCAATACAGAGAATGAGTTTAGTGTGTCCACAGTCGTATCTAAGGCATAAGCAAGGATATTGTCAATAGAGGGAAGGTTGGATTGCAGGGTGGAGATAAACTTCATGTAAATCGATGTCAGGGCCAGATGAGAAGTAATGAGAACTTGAACTCAGATTGAAAGAGTAGATGTGGGGTGGGGGACGGGAGTAGAGAATAGTTTCAGGACACATTTAAGTCACAGAGGAATCCTTCTTCTGCTTCCCCAGTGAGCCTGGCAGGGAAATGAGTCTTGGATAAGATAAAAAAGCATGAGCAGGTCAGGTGGAGGAAATTTCCTCCAAGGTTCTTTGTAACTGGGATATGGTAGCTTTAAGAGATATGTTTGTGGCTCAGCAGTGGACTCTTTTCCTAGTCTCAATTTGTGTTTTTTTTGGGGGGGGGGGGAGAGGGACAGTGTCGTGGGAGCAACATGATTTGAAAGCAGCTGGTTGAAGAGGAGGAAAAAAAACACTGCTCTAAAAGGACTAATACAGGTGTGGAGAGATGCCCTCCAGTGATAGAGCAGTTATGCACATGTTTCCCTGCCTTCTTATTGGTTTAGATTAAGGGTCACATTCATTGCCTATTGACTCAATCCTACTCACAAAAATTTTGTTTGGTCTGAACAAGATTTAACTGTTTTGAGTCCACATATAAGAAATTCCACATGAGACTTTCTGGCTTGTCTGTAAGAATTGGAAGCTCTAGAAACCTGATCCTCATTCCCATATGGCAGTAGGCAGTGGAACTGAAGAGTAGTTTCTTGATAGTATTTTAGTGCCCAGTTCTTCATTCTTACCACACAGCTTGCTTCTTACACATGGCTTGTTCCACTGAGATTTGTGTCTGTGTATCTGTCTTTTACCTGTCTTCCTTTCTTCTTTCCTTCCTTCCTTCCTTCCTTCCTCTTTCTTCCCTTTCCTTCCAACCCTCTTTCTATGTATATGTATATGTATGTGTGTATATATATATATATATATATATATATATATATATATATGTGTGTGTGTGTATATGTATATATGTGTGTGTATATGTATGTATTTCTGACTTGAGTAAGCATTTAGGGGACTTCAGGATAAGATAAGGATCAGTGTTCATCTTTGGGACATATAGCGGTATGTGTGTACATGCATTCATATCTGATTCAATAGTTACCAATGAATAGAAGATAAAGGTCTGTAACTTACCCTTATACTCAAAGAGAAAAAGGCTTTAAGTACCTTTCAGCCTAATGTTGTATGCTTCTTTGAAATTAGGAGTATCAACGCCCCCCCCCCATGACCAATATTATTTGAGGGTACATGAAGGACCAGAGATAACCACAAAATGATCTATTGGAATCCTTGACCTCAAGTTCCATTAAAGGGTCTTGTTCTAGACTAATAACTCAGACTAGTGTTCCATGCTGAAGACATGAGGGATTTGTGTCAGGGTACTAGTCTTGCTAGTAAGGAGGAGATTATCCTAATGGTGGCTGGAGATTCTGAGGCACAAGTTAGAAACAAGCACTCTCAAAGGCAAGGGATTGAGGATAGGAATTTGCAGTGTTTACTGAAAGATTCTGAAAGGTGTTAATTTTTCAGATGTGTTACTCTTGAACTTTGGCAAAAGCCATATACATGTACAGTTAGGTGTGTTTCTTAATTTAATAAATTAGTTTTTGATGTTTTCATGTGCTGACTTATACAGACATGACAACATTGTGTGCATATATATTTCAGTTATCTAAAAGATATATCTTGGCATGCTTTCTATATCCTTGCACAGAGAGCTCCCTCAGTAATGTTTTCATCCTTGTTTATATTCCATGGAATACTATGGGTAAACTATAATTTAGGTTACCAGTGTTTTCTTATCTTTTCTTAACAATGTGAGAATGGGGAACAACAAAAATATCTTTTGTTGGTGCTGTGCCACACCCAGAAAATGGGCATATTTATAAGACACTCTAGTGTAAAAGGAGGTGCTTCTCATGGTGTGTGACAGTGACCCAGTGGTTCAGGCTACTGTAGCCCTTGCCTGGTTACTCTGAGAGCTAATTTGTCTATGGCACAAACGTTGGAAAGTGTTGCATCTGTATATATTTTTAAGTGCTTTCCTCTCCAAAAGTAGAGTTCTCTTTTCCCAGCGTGACCCTTCAAAAATTGTTACATCCTTGTTAGTTGGCAAGGTTGTGTTGTGAGAAACAAAATGTCAAGCTAGAAAAAGACCCCTGTTTCCCTCTGACAGCCATATCTGTTTTTGTGCTATGTAGCACACTTACCTTCCTGGTGGAGAGTCAGTCATCTGATTTTGTGAGTACATTCTGGTAACAGTATTGATAGAACTAGATAACTGGACCAATGTGGAAGCAAAAGAGAAGACTATTTTAGAACCACCCCTACGTTCCAGGCTGAGAGAGGTGCACATTTGATGTGCCACTACAACCTTTTCCTAAGTGGAGCAGATTTCAGGATCCATCCAGTTTTTTAGGTCATGGACTAGGCAAGATCATGGTCTTATACAGAGGGATCATTGATCTTAGTTACACATTGGACATTTTCCTATACTTTCTGTACGTAGAATATAATGGGACTGGTTCTGGGCATAGTTTAAGAGATGAAAATTATTATTTTTACTCCTCCACTGTTTTCTGTTTTTATTTACTCCTTGGTATCACCTTTTTTGTTCTCCTCTGACTACTCTGTTTCATGTTTCCTGTTGGTTACTAAAATTTACCAGGTCTTTCTTCTCTGAAAAAAGCCCCAGTGCTTGGATTCCATCTCGGCTTTCCACCAAAACCCACCTCTTTCCTTTTGATTAATCACAGCTAAGAGGGAAACTTTCTTGAAGTTGGAATGGCTGCCATATCTTGCTTAAGCTTCCTGGAAATACTTGCGCTTAGTCACCTAAGCTAATGTTGTATGGGGTGAAATCTCAGGCCGTGTGACAGAGTGAGGAGTGTTAACCAGTGGGGCGAGATACTTGCCAGGCTCTGGGAAGCCTTCCCACCTTCTTTGCATGGACCCAAAATGACAATATGTTTCTGGCCCTGACAGCTCCTACTTCCATCAATGTCTTGACCCAGCAATGAGGAGAGAAAACCAATACTGCTGTTACACATTACAAGCTAAGCCAATAATATGTTTCCAAGGGCACATTGTCCAGTTTCCAAATTATGCTGGTACTTTATCACTCTTAGGTCTCACTGAGTTGTTATCATGTTGCCTTTAATTGGAATCTTGACAAGAGGGTAAATGGGAATTAAAGCACAACACTGTAAATCCTGCTTCTGACAGCAACTCAAGAAAACATTCAGTAGCACGAGGTAAAGAATGTGTGTATTCTGATGATTTGCATATTTAGACTATACACGTTTGAGTTATGTATGTTATCCATTTGGATAAGTAATTGAGAATTATTTACATTTGGTTCTTTTTATATTAAATCTAATCTTTTGTGGCCTAAGTGTCTCAAGATGTGTATAAAGTGTTACAGTTATGATATAATACGTTTAGATGATTTGTATATTCAAAAAAGCTAGGATTACTAGTGAAAATTACAATGTAATGACAAAAATGTGTTATCAATGTGTGAGGCCAAATTTTATTGACAGAACTAGAAAATAGTTATAATAACAGCATAAATGTAATATAATGAAAACATTGACCTCTGAAAAACAGGGAGCATGTGTGAAGCATATGTGTATGGAAAATGTGTAAGAAATATTAAGGAAGTTATTTTGACTACAAAACTTGAAAATAAGTCTTTATGGATTCCTATATTCTAGAGAAGTTTCATAGGTATAGATATAGTATTCATGTAAAATTGGTTCTTTCTTTAATCCTAAAAGCATACCAGTCAGTAAATATTTTTCCTATTAAGTTTGAATGAATTTTGTTCCCCCTACATTTCTTGGACTCCTTCAAAAAGGTCACTCATTACAATGAATCATTACAGAACCCCTTGCACATGTTTTTTTCAAAACCATTTTCAAAACTACCATCTCATTTCTTTACATTTACACAAGAGAAAAATAGTAGGATGTTTTTTTCCTTTTACAGATAAGGAAATTGATGCCCAAAGAGGTTATGTGTCTTACCTGAAGCACTGGAATCAGTATTCAAATCCTATGTTCTCTTTTCTAATTGAATAAAATTTCTAGGTTTTATTTCTTTCTAGAGTAACAATCCCATCATATACATATAGTGTTACAGCAATGATACAATAAATTTACATATATGTGTGTGTATACATATATAGCCTTCTTCATGACTTTGAGACCTATCACTGAAGGAGACTGATATGATCACATTTCAGTTTAGGAAGATCATAAATACATAATATGATTCAAATGATGGCATTGCTATGAGTAGGCAATAGTTAAAATAGTTTAGATTTTTATGTAACCACCTCTGTCTCTTCTTGCATTTTCATGCATGTATAACTAACTTCATTTCCCACAAATAATCTACTTTTCAGATAGTATGTCACAATATACATTTTACATTTTCTTAGCCTCTGTTTACCTCTCCTTTCATGTTATCATTTTTTTCATTATTTTTTTTTTATTTTAGAGAAAGAGTGCATGAGCAGGGGAGAGAGGTATGGGGTGGGGGGAGACAGAGGAGAGAGGAGAGAGAGAATCTTAAGTAGGTTCCACACTCTGCACAGAGCCTGATGCGGAGCTTGATCCCACAACCCTGGGATCATGATCTGAGTCAAAACCAAGAGTTGGACATTGAATTGACTGAGTATCCCAGGTACCCCTCATGTTATCATTTTTTCACATCAATAAGATCAAATATCTAAGCCTTTGTTTTTATTTACCTTTCAGTACAAAAAATGTAAATGTGTGCACAAATATGGAATATTCTGGGACTTGGAGATAGTATTTAGACACATTTTGTAAAACTAAGATAAATGTTTTATTAGATAAAACCACCTGGGAACTTGAGATGATATGTAAAGAATGTGTGCTCAAGAGATAAATACAATATTGTTACAAATAGTACAAGGAGATCTATAAATAAATGGCTCCCCAGAATAATACAATATTTTAAAAGTCACGAATAACACAGTATTTTAAAAGTCACATCTATAAAGTCTATTACAGAACAATAGTCATAATAGGATAGGTTGAGATACAAATGTAGTTTAGGTATTTTTTCTTTTCCATTACTACCACAGGGTAAGAGAGTATGATTTCTTATCTGAACTGGTCTATTTCCATCATCCCCTCTAAAACATTCTTCATACTTGAGCCAGGATGATCTTTTTAAACTAAAACGTGATTATATCACTCTCCTTCAGTGATATATCACCACATCAAGATGAAGGCCAAACTCCATATTAAGTCTGATATAACAGGACTTTAAATCTGTGTGGTAGCCATACTTCTCCTGCCCATGTTGACGTATCTCCTCCTGTCTGGCTTACCCGCTCTCTTCTAGGAACTCATGTCTAGTTAGCTCCTGCTTAAGTATCACTTGATCTTTACACTTTCCCTGAAAAATAAAGGTAGGTATGGTGTGCCAGTAGTATCTTGAATAAATCCCTGTCTCACTAATTAGAATTATTTGCTTATCTTTGTTCCCACTTGGCTGTAGGCTCCTAATAAGTACATAGTGACATTTGTTCATCAATATGTCTTATAATCTAAGAAATAGGTAATATAATCAAACAAATATTGCATTAGTGAATGAATGTCGATAGTTAAATTTTATCTCACAATGTTATGAATGGTGAATATCTTGGCAAATACAGTTGCTCTTGAGCATTGTAAATATTGCATGTCATGAATAAACGTGGTCCCTTCTGTCCAGTTAAATTTATATGTTTATACATATTAAGCTGTAGGTTTATTCTGACTCTCAACTTTAGATATATGCTATACGCTTTTACATTTTAGGAGTTATTTCAGTTTTGATTATGACATAGAAAATAAGGCCAAAGGAAATAATACATGAATTAATGATACAACAATCAGTATAATAACATTAGGCAACATATTTTAAAACAGGAATTTATGGCTTAATAATGGCATTCCTGATCAGCTTTCTGTCAGTTAAAGTGGAACTGGTATAGTAATAGGCCTACTTGATAAAAAACCAATGATAGAGAATTTTCACGGTTGATGATAAATTTGAGCTGGCTTCCTACAAAACAAATTATTCAGCTATACAATGGCTTTCCCAAAGAGCACATTTGCATGATCTTCAAGTTCACTGCTAGAGAGACTCTAAATAATAATCAGGCCATAAAGCCAGGGAAAGGCATTTTAGATTGCCATATAATTGGCACTGAGAACTTTGAGAATTCTGATGGAGGCTGAACGTGAGTAATCCTTCTTGGATAATAATGGAAATAATTAAGAAGGCTTCAAACACTCTGTCTCTGTAAAAGTTCAGTGTCCTAAATGTGAGAGAGCAAGAACATTGAAAGTTGTTTAATGGCTTTTTGAACAGATCTAATCAGGCGAGTTTTACCCTGTGACACAAATTGAGTCTTGGCTGATGAAAATTGAAGCTACTGTTGCAAAGAACATTCAGATTTTTGCATACTTTTTACCTGTTTGAACAAACCATATGGGAAAGTAATGATATACCTGCTTTAAATCACTTGGCCTTTCAAATTTGATATTCATTTAGAAGCAAACTTTAAATCCTTTTAAAGTGAGCAAAAAGAAAATATTTCAAATGTCCATATATATTAATTTTATAACTCTTCCATTGGTCACTTATATAGTCAAGGCAGAATCTTAATTATACTAGAAACATTAAGATAATTAGAGGAACTCTGAACCTAAAGTCTAAGATCTACCTTTATATCTTCCATTGACTTATTGGGTATCTTTTGGATGTTTTCAACTAAACTTGTTTACAGAATTTCCATCTTACTATGTTACTCCAGAATAGTATTTATCATCATTGGGAAGAACAAAAACAATTTGAATTAGTGTAGAGAAGTCACCTATTCCAAAATTTGCTTATCTATTTTTTTAATACTATCGGCAACTTCAGAACTATGCTCTTGGTTTGTGAGAAAGATAGCAATAAAATTAGTCCCAACTAGTGTTTGACATAACTCAGACCTAATCCAGAAACCTTCAGAGAGCATGAAATAACCTGGAACAGGGCCAACAGTGAAGGGACCATTTCTGAACATTATGGCTATTCCAGAACTAACTCAAATAGTATTTTTTTAAGTTTGTTTATTTTTTGAGAGAGGGGGGTAGGGGGGGGGGGGGGAGGGGAAGAGAGAGTGGGAGAGAGAGAATCCCAAGCAGACTCCACACTGTCAGCACATTTACTGATGTGGGGCTTTAACTCACAAACCATGAGATCATGACCTGAGCTGAAACCAAGAGTCAGACACTTAACCAACTGAGCCCCTCAAATAGTACTTTGAAAAGTGTTTGTTATAATTTATGCTTCACTTTACACATTTAGGAGTTCAGATCCATGAGAAGGAAAATTTCTAAAGTCTTAAGAGAGCTACTCATTTAAACTAATCTATGCTAGGGATGTGACTAGTATAAGCTCTAATACATTTGGATGATTATATATTCACGTTTATTACAAATCTTAAAACATTGTGGACACCACTCACACAAACCAACTCAAAATGTGTTAAAGACTTAAAAGACCTGAAGCCATAAAACTCCTTGAAGAAAACATGAAAAAAGTTCCTTGACGTGGGTCCTGCAATGATTTTTTGGAGATGATAGCAAAAGCACAAGGAACAAAACAAAAAATAAGTAAGTGACACTACATCAAATTAAAAAGCTTTTGCACAACCAAAGAAATGATCAACAAAATGAAAAAGCAGCCTACAGAATGGGAGAAAAATTTTACAAATTACATATCTGATAAGGGGTTAATATCCAAAGTGTATTAAGAACTCAGACAATTCAACAACAACAAAAATAGTCCAATTAAAAATGGGTAAAAGACCTAACTACACTTTTTTTCTAAAGAAGACATTCGGATGGCCAAGAGACATAGGGAAAGATGCCCAACATCATGAATCATGAGGGGAGTGCAAATTGAAACCATAATGAGCTATCTCCTCACACCTGTTAGAATGGCCATCATTGAAAAAACAAGAGCTAACAAATGCTGGTGAGGATGTGGAAAAAAGGAAACTCCTGTGGCACTGTTGGTGACAATGTAAATTGATGTAACTACTGGAAAACAGTATGGAGGTGCCTCAAAAAATTAAAACTACCGTATGATCCAGAAGTCCCAGTTGTGGGTATATATCCAAATGAAATGAAATCACTGTGTTGAAGCAAGATCTGTATCTTCATGCTCATTGAAGCATTATTTATAATAGCCAAGATATGGAAATAACCTAAGTGTCCATCAAAGGTGAATGGATAAGGAAAATGGAATATATGGAATATTCAGCCATAAAAAAAGAAGGAAATCCTGCCATTTGATACCACGTGAATGAATCTTAAGAGCATTATGCTAAGTGAACTAAGTCAGCGAAAGACAAATACTGTATGATCTTACTTACATGTGCAGTCTAAAACAAACAACAGCAAAAGAAAAAAAAAGGCAAAGAGCAAAGAGAAAAAAAAAAGATCAGATTTGCAGTTACCAGAGGTAGGGATCGGGGGAGCGGGGGCGGGGACATGGAGAATTGTAGAAAGGTAGTGAAAAGGTACAAACTTCCAGTGATAAGATAAATAAATACTGGGAATATAGCATACAACATGATGACTAGAACTAATACTGTTGTGTGGTATATTTGAAAGCTGTTGAAAGACTAGATCGTAAAAGTTCTTACTCTCACCACACAGTGCTACGTATGTGAATTATCTTGATGAAACTAAAAGAAAAAATCAAATTTGTGGAATGGCTCTCTATGTGTTGTCAAAATTAAGACAATTTTGTAGAAGCACTTTACTAATTTTCAGCAAGACACTTTTTGGAAATACTCAGGTTGAAAATTACCTTCATGCTTTTCTGATAAATAAAAGTTGGTCTATGAGCCCATCTTTCATTTCTTCCTTCTGAAAAATATAGGTAGGAAAACAGTCAATTGTTAACAGACTCTGTGGGTATGGTGTGCGTGTGTGTCTATACATTTTATTGGTTTTAGTTTCTAAGAGTAAGCTAATATGGGGAAAATCAAGTGATACAATGGATTTCCTATCTGATGTGGGATGTCAATGGAAAGGTTATTGGATTAAGCAACTCTTTATGGAAATATAAACACACATCATTTTAAATCTACTGAGGGAAAATACAGTGAAAGTAGAAATTTTCTATCCTATTTCCCATATAAATTAATCAGTTCTCAATTTACACTTGTTATGTTGGTAATGGGTCTTGGGAAAATAGGTTTTGAAATTTAAAAGACGTTTACTTCATTTGTCCATTTGTTGTTATTTTTAACAAATTTACCAAGTTTTACAGTGGTGCTTTATCTTACTTCCTCTTAAATGTGACTTCCTCATGGCCACTCTATTAAATTTCATATATTTCAGATATGTGGATAACTAGCTTTTAAGTGATACTTGATCAGAGTTTCTGTGCTTGACTGTTTCTAGCGGTAAGAATTGTACTTATTTCAGAATAATTATTTTTGAGAATGTGTAACCCAAGAAATCCTAATTAATGTATTTCTCCCCAAGTTATGAACAGAATTGAGATTGCCTTTTTGTTCAATTTTAAGAGTTGTCTGTATTTTATAAGCTATTCTTTGCCTTTCTGATGCTATTAAGTACCTTCAGAGCACATCACAAAATGTTATTCTTCTTTAGCTTTTGGGTTATAATCACTGGAACAAAAAGCCACACAAAAGAATTTCAGAAGCACCAAAATGCACCTTGAGGACAAAATTATTCCCCTTATTATGTTGCTTTCAGGTTATAATAAACTTCCTTAACAGATTTAAAATTTCACCATTGGGATGATGCTTTTGAGCACAAAGGAGGTATTATTGCTAGAATGCTATTAAGGATGATAGATAATATATATGGGAATAGCTATATAAACTATGATAATATATATGGGAATATCTATATAAACTCTCAACCAAGATAGCCTAGTCCAACTGTAGGTAAGTCTAAGAACTAAAAGCTTTTTGATATTTTGAACCTACTCTTAAAATTTTCATTTTAAGAACACTGTCTCTTTCCCTCTGTTTACTCTTCTGTATTCTAATGTGTTTGATTTTGACTACCCTCTAATTTCCTTTATTCCACTGTCACTGTCTTGAAACTTTGTTTTATACACACTGTCATCATTTATCACTCACCAGTATTCCTCCTCCTGAAATTTGTCTACCTCTCCGACCAATATCTAAACACAACCCTCCAGAACCAGACCTAAACATAACATCTTTTTTAAAAATTAACTGAAAATGGATCATAGATCTCAATGTGACATAAAAAACTATAAAACTTACAGAAGAAAACACAGGAAAAATTTTCCTTTGCTAAGGTTAGACAAGAAGCTCTTAGACATGACACCAAAGGCACAATCCATAAAGACAAAAATTGATAATACTTACCATCAAACTTTTACTCTATCATATGATTCTGGTAAGAGGATCAAGGTCTTTTGAGAGTATCAAGCTTACCATTGACTGGCAGAAATATTTTCAAATCACATATCTGAGAAAGAATTTTTATCCAGAATACATAAAAAAAGTCTAAACTCAACAAGTAAAAAATATTCAATTAGAAAATAAGCAAGGGACGTCTGGGTGGCTCAGTTAAACATCTGACTCTTGATTTTGGCTCAGGTCATGATGTCATGGTTCATGAGTGTGAGCCCCCACATTAGGGCTCTGAGCTGATGGCCTGGACCCTGCTTGGAATTCTCTCTCCCTCTCTCTTTACCCCTCCCCTGCTCTTGCTCTCTAACGCTTGCTCTCTCTCTCTTTCTCTCTCTCTCTCTCTCTTTCTCTCAAAATAAATAAATGTTAAAGAAGAAAATAGGCAAAACAAATTTAACAGACATTTCCCCCAAAAGGGTAAACAGATGGCAAATAAGCACATGAGAGAAAAGACGTTCACCATCATGAGTCATTAGGGAAATGCAAATTAAAGCTACAGTGAAATACCATAGCATACCTATGGAAATGGCCAAAAAATTAAAAACAAATACTCAAAATAGTAAATGTTGACAAGGGTACAGAATAACAGAATTTATTACACTTTGTTGATGTAAATGTAAAATATCATAGCTGTTCTGGAAAGCACCTTGTCTGTTTTGTACAAAATTAACAATATACAACCCAACTCTCCTGGGTATTTATCCTAGAGAACTAAAAGTATGATTACACAGGAACATGTACACAAATGTTCAGTCACTTTATTTAGAGTAGCCAAAAGCTGGAAAGTACCCACAACTGAACTGGTAAATAGATAGACAAAGTGTGGTACCATAAATGCAAAGAAACAAACTATTGACACACAAAACGACTTAGAAGAATTTCAAGGACTTAATGATGGGTGAAAAAGTCAATCTCAAAATACTGCATATGACATGATTCTGTTTATATAACATTCTTGAAATGGCAAAATTATAGCAATGGATAACTAGTTAGTTATTGCCAGAGTTAGGATTGCAGAAGAGGGCATAACAATTAAGGGGGAATTTAGGGAGTGTCTTTGTGCTGATGGAAGCACAAAGGTGCTTAGGGTGCTTAGGGTGTTCTATACCCTAATGGTAATATGGACTGTGTGGTAAAGGTTAAACCAATTGACTCTTGGGATAAAATTTCAAAGAATTGTACACATAAAAGAGAGAAAGAGAAGATTGCATTTACAATCTATATAAAGTGAGGGGTGCTCAGATGGTTCAGTTGGTTAAGCATCCAACTTCAGCTCAGGTCCTGATCTCATGGTTTGTGAGTTCGACCCCCGCATCAGGCTCTGCACTGACATCTCAGAGCCTGCAGCCTGCTTCGGCCTCTGTATCTGCCTCTCTCTTTGTGCCCCTCCCCCACTCAGTCTCTCTCTCTCTTTCTCTCTCTCAAAAATAGACATTATAAAAAATTTAGATATTTTTAAATCTAAGATTTTTAGATTTTTTAAATCTATGTAAAGTCTGTCAGCGAGTTGAGAGTATTCTACCCATATCAGATTTCTGGTTTTGACTATGTACTGTACTTATGGAAGATATGGTCATTGGGTGAAGCTGCTTTAAAATATACCAGAATGCTCATTACTATTTTGAAACTTCTGGAAGGCAACATATTTCAAAACAAAAAGCTTTGATTAAAAGAAAGGAGAGGACACTGGATATTAAGGGACAATTAGAAGTCTGGCACACTCAATTAAAAACAAGGTCTTGAAGAACAGAATCACACCCTTTTAATTTCATATTTCCCTAACACCATAGTAGCTTAGGCAAAATTGTTTAATAAAATATGAACCTAGAAGAAAACAGGTGATTTAAAATTAAATTGCCAACTAAATATCTTAGTAGGATACTAAAAATTAGTTACCATATTCTTAAATTTCACTCTTAAAATTATTAACATCAATTACAACCAATATAAAATAATTTTGGCCCATGAAAGAAGTAACCCTTCTTAAGAAAGCGTTCAGTTAACAACTTCAATATGCCTATATAAATTACTTGAATACTAAATAAAATTTTGGGGAGATCTTTTGGTTTCCAAGTTATCATATTGGTCTTTCTCAACAAAGATTTTCAAAGGAAGACAGAAAAAATCTATTTTATATTCAACCAATTTATACTTGTTTTAAATTAATTAAATTACTCCATGTAAACTTCTCTGAACTTACATCTTTTTTATTTCCAGACATCTGAACAACTGGATGAATTTGGACATTAAATCTTCACCTTTGGTCCTTAGATATACTTCATATGCTTCAAATATGATTGATTGCTTGTTGAGTCCAATTATTTCTCCAATGCCTGTGGGATTCTTAAAAACCCTAACATTTGCAGGAAATGACCTTTATCCTATTCCATCATGCAACAGCTGTCAGAGATGTTTCTGCTGCCCATTCTCTGTCATGCAGAGATAGGGTTTATTCAGTAAAACCTCTGTTGTTGGGCCAGTAAAACCGCAGAGCTTCATTTTTTAAGGCTCTTGTTTTGACATTGATGAAGATAGCAGGTGACAATAACAAAGATAAATGTTAGTGATTACCACATGAGACTTGTATATGGTCCATGTCTTAAAGCAATGGAGATAGTTGGAAATTATGTAAATACCACAAATCCTAAACTTTTGCCATGTTAAGAATAAATAATTGGATTGAAACCAGGAAAAAATTTAGTTGTCAATTACTTGGCATTAGGCTGAAAACTCCTCCTGCACATAAACTCTTATGAATCCAATTAAGTGCCCCAGGAAGCTGGCACCTTGTTTGGGGCTTGGTTGGAATTAAACTGATGATCAGAATCATCAAAGGAGTCTTAAGAGAAAAGGAGTTGACTAAGTTGTTTGGGTGGTTTTTCCCTAGAAAAAGAAATCTGCTTTGAGATCAAACTATTCAGTTTCAACTCAAGGTGGGAAATAATTGTGTAGGTGGCTATGTACAGTTTCCTTTTGTTTTAATTTTGATTTTTTTTCTTTAACACGACTGGTTTTTCTCAAGCATTGGATGTTTATTGGTCAGTTGGTTACATTTACTACCAGGTGATTGAAATGTACAGTATATGCAACTGGTAGAGGTTTCCATGGCAACTGTATAGGTTGGCTTCCTCACAGGACTTGGCCAGAATGAGGGCCAGGGTAGCAGCACTCTGTAAGTGAGCCGGGGTAATCATAGTGGCCTTGCCTGTAAGGTGACTGGGTGAAGAGCAGACATGGTACTGGGAGTCCATGTAGTTTCTAATTTAAAAAGAATTGTCCTCTGGGGTTAAAAAGCTTTAGTGTATTTCCTTTTTAAAGAACACTGGTCTTCACATTTTCCTTTTTTCCTCCTCCTTGTCTTTTAAGGAGGCACAACATTACCTGAAGCTCTACTCTGACTTTCTTTCAGAGTCCAATGTTCACACTCGGCTTTACTTAGAGGACAATTTTCCAAACTTAATTCTGGGACAAAAGCCAGTGGAGTTGGGTGCCATTTTGAATCACTACCAGTCTTTTCTTGTAATTTCTTTCCACAAATGGTAATACTGTTTTACAAGTTATGAATATATCCCCAAGCCATTTACTGTGGTTTCTAAAATTTTTTTAATGTTTATTTTATTTTTTGAGAGAGAGACAGAGACAGAGTGTGAGCAGGAGAGGGCAGAGAGAGGGAGACAGAGAATCAGAAGCAGGCACCAGGCTGTGAGCTGTCAGCCCAGAGCCTGACGCGGGGCTTGAACTCACAAGCCTTCGAGCTGTGAGATGGTGACCCGAGCCGAAGTAGGCCGCTCAACTGACTGAGTCACCCAGGCACCCCTAAAGACAGTTTCTAATAGATGGATGGTATTCTATTTAATGTCTCTAAGAAAATTTATTTGATAATGTGTCTGTTAGTGGACATTTAGATTGTTCCCAATTTTATGATATATAACATTATAATGAGAATTTTTATATAGAATTAGTTGTCCATCCATAATTATTTCCTAGAAGTGGAATTATGGTCAAAAAGTAAACAATCTTTTTGACTTGTCACTGCTATTGTATTTATTCCCATGAATTCATTAATAATATATATATTTCTACTACATCCCTTATGGATTGTAGAAAGAAGAGTAGTAAGTAATTTGGGACACATTTCCTAAAGGCACAACCCATAAGGTAAAGTGCTAAATACCTGTTGATAAAGTAAGGCTGACTGGATAAAATATCATCCAGAGAAAGCCAAGGAAGATTTCTGATTTTCAGAGAAATACCCTGAGGTGCTCTATTTGGGCATTCACATTCTGTGAGGAGTAATTAAATAAAAAGAGTACAAAATGATCCCTTTGTTTTTCTTCTGAAACAATATAGTCTTTATCATATTCCTTGAACTAACCTGTGATTTCAAATAGTTCCTTAAATGTATTGAGAAATGCTTAACTGAATTTATTTAATCTGGGGAAACCATCAATAGCAGGTTCCCCCCCCCCCGCCCCCCGCCCAGCCACCAATGGCATCAAAGTAGCAAGAGAAAATGGAAAATAAATGCACAATGGCAGTGATGTACTTTAAAGAGCCGTCAACTGATGTAAGCATATATACGAATGACATGACAGGAATAAGAACATGGACACAGTGAGGAAAACTCGGTCAAATCTCCTTTTAATGCTGCCCTTCCTCTTATCCCTCCCCACAACCCCATTCATAGGAAAAGGATCATGAAGTATTAGCTCCATACACACTTACTGCGGACCCACAGTGATGGAAGGGAGCTCAACTGACCTGGGCACATTTCCGTGAATTTTTATGCCTATTCTAATTTCCATTCCAAAGAACAATTTTCATTTCTCTCACTATTCAAAGGCTAAAAGAAATTTAGCTTTAACAGTAAGCTAAAGTAACCCTGAAAAGATGGTTTCTGGAAGAAGAATGGGTGAAAAAGCAGAGAGGAGCAAAAGGTAGACTGGAAAAGAATAAAACAAAACAAGACTGTACAAAACTTAGAAGAATAAAAAGTCAAATTAGAGTGACCTTAGGGTTGTCGCTGTTTAGCTGCTCTAATGTTTTGTATGTTTTTATTTATGTTTGCACTGTTGGCCTGCATTTGGATTCACTCTTAGTTATGGCTTATAGCTTTCCTGTTACACTCATAGGGTCTTGTGGTTGGTAAGCCACCCACCCTTACATACTCCCAAACACGCATGGTGCATATATGTATATACACACATACTCAGAGGGAGAGAAAGAAAGACAAGTGGTTAAAAAAAACAGTGAAAAAGAAAAAAAAAAACAATTAGCTAAGTAGAAGTAAATAAAGAAGGAAAATGAAGCCTGTATGGAAGAAAGAGATGGCTAGAGAAAATGATAGAGAGGATTTGTGGTTCTGATTCATCTTCCATAGACTGAAAATAGGAATTTGAACTCAAATTTCTGTCACTAAAGACTATACTCTAATATCTATAGTATTCTGATTTTACATTTAATTTTTTACATGTATAGTAATTTTTATGCATGAAGTGCTGTTAAGTTCTATGAGAAGGAAAAATTTAATTAGGACCCATCCCTGCTTTCTAAGAGTTTAACTTGCTAGTTCTTGAAGATGTAACTCATTAGAAAAATTTTAAGGATATTTGATTATCATTTTGCCAACATATATTGAGTGCCTTTTGTGCATCAGGAGCTGCATAGGGCAATAAAAATACAAAAAAAAAATAGATCATAGGTAATGAATGGATAGATAGGTAGTTAGAAAGATACATAGGATATAATCCTTGTCCTCCATATACAATATGGACAGAGAGTAGATTGCATTATACAGTGAGGGATGAGAACTCAAAGAAGTGAACCTAACTCAAATAGGGTGGGCCCTGGGAGGAATGGCCTATGGCTTTGGCTTTCTTTAGTAAAGCTTTTCTGAGTTGATCCTGGCAAGGTTAGTAGGATGATAGCAGCAATGCAGAGAGAAGGGGTGGCTATTACAAAACATAGAGAAAATACAGCATATCAGAAGCAATGAAAGGTGATTGATATTGCTCAAGATAGTTCCAAAAATGATTTAAGAAAAAACAAATGCTGGAAATGAAGTCAAAGGCCAAATATTAGACCCTCTTGCAAGACATGCAAAGATTTGAGCCTTAACCTCTACTTAATTAGGCAACCTTTGAAGGCATTTAAAAAGTCCAGTTGTATCATAAGCACTGAGTGAAATTCATATCAAATGTTACTCAGAGAACAGTGAGAGGGTATCAAAAGGCTAAGACCAATTAGGAAGACAGAAAAAAAAGTGTAAACATCATCAGATATCCACGAGCTGGGCAGAGGATGACAAGTATCTAAGTGTCTACACTCTCTTAGTGTGTTTAATAGCCAGGCTGTACACTTGCTGAAAGCAGCTTATATGGGTTTCCTAGAGATACAGTAAGTGTGCTTTGCCCTAGCTTCGAGCACCACCTGATACGTCTATTTCTTTTGCCTTATATG
>NC_064811.1:182157140-182181821 GCF_023721935.1 Panthera uncia
AGCTAGTCCTTTCTTATGCAATGTCCCAGAGTAGGTGGGAAACCATATGGATAAGGGCAGGTAGAAAAGACAAAATGATTTATTAGAAAGACATTTATGACATAGATATAGGCAGGGGTGGTGGTGAACAGGAGATGGTGCTTTTTATATGGAGGGGTGGGAAAAGATTTATCAGCCACAACACTGCCTACAACAACAGAACAGAAGATGGTATTATTGGCTGATTTAGAAAATTTACAAGAAGGGAATTGGCATCATATTGTAAGGACGATATATTCGGTTATATTTATATTGAGATGGAAGTGCCAATGGGATAAATGATGGCAATTCCCCAAAAAAGCAGCTCAATCTGTGAGGCTATAGAAAGACAGTTGGGAGCAATGAACATTTTCACAGTAGTTGAAACCATGGCAATGGATGAAACCATTAAGATAAATTGCATAGAGTAAACAGAGGAGAAATTCCAGACAAGGACATCAAACTTTGCAAGTAGGGGCAAAGGAAAGGGACCATAAAGAAGGTTCTGAGAAGTCAAACAAGATGACAAAATTCAGAAGAGTGGTAAACACTATTGAATGTAATGGCCAGGATGTAAACTGCCTCACGTTCACTGGAATAGGTGGACATCATACGGGTGACCTTGGAGAGGGGATTTTCTGTGAGTGGAAGTTACATTATGTGGAAAATGAGGAGGGGCGCCTGGGTGGCTTAGTCAGCTGAGTGACCAACTTCAGCTCAGGTCATGATCTCACGGTTTGTGAGTTTGAGCCCCACGTCAGGCTCTGTGCTGACAGCTCAGAGCCTGGAGCCTGCTTCAGATTCTGTTTCCCTCTCTATCTGCCCCTCCCCCACTCATGCTCTGTCTCTCTTTGTCTCAGAAATAAACATGAAAAAAAAATTTTTTAATGAATAGAAAAAAGTGGAGAATTAGGAAAGGAGGGATTACAGGCTATTCTTGAGCTTGTTTGTATTAGTAAGCTGAAAGAAAAGTTTTATAATTAAAACATTACCTTGTTTCTATATTGAGTAGAATAATCTAGCAATGAAGGAAAGATTGAAGATTTGGAAGAAAGAGGACATAATGAATGAGCTAAGTTTCCCAAGGAAGCAGGATGCAATATCCACATTGAAGGGTTTGGGGGTAAGCCAAGAACAAAGGGAAGAATGGCAATCTCTCTCAGCCAGAGGCACAATTGGCAGTGATGTGTGGAAGAATGGATGTAGGGCCTTTAAGGACAGGGATTAACTATTTAGTAGTACAGGGTAAAAGAATGAATGCTGTATCAATTTTAAACCAGAAATAAGTGACACTGCTAAGAAGCATATCATTAAAACATTTACTCATATATTCATTCAAGTAACAGTCATTGAATATCTCCCATATACTAGACACTGTACTAACCACTTGGAAGTAGCAATTAAAAAGCCACCGCAAAAAACTGAGGAATTAATAATGAGGAATAACATTTTTCAATAAGAAACCTTTGGTGTGATGAGTGTTATAAAAGAAAAATCAAGGTTTGTAACAATTTTTAAATGAGTCAGGTATTCTAACTTTCTCTCCTATCATTGCTAAATGGAGAAAAGTAGGAGCTGTATATTTCTACATGCATTGAAACTCCAATCATCACATTCTCAACTATACGATGTATAGTCGTATGCAGAGACATCTGAAATCATTAAAAAATGTCTAAACTAACTGCCGTCGCAAAGCTACTTTGATGAGAGAACAGATGGATGACAGCATGGAGTTTCTATAAGCAGTTAGGAAAACAATCAGTGTTAGCAAACAACATCCATGGTAACAAGTCTAAAATCCCCAAGAGGATATTTTCCATTATTGGTGGGTAAACATTTAGCAATTTTGATTAGCAGAAGCTCTTCTAACCTGGTGGTGCCCACTCTCCAGAGTGTTTTCCAGAGAGCATTTCATATAGCTCGTATTACCTGTAAAACAGGTAAAGCTGTTTCTTACAGACAGCTTTACTGTATCAAAGAGTATTTAGCACTTTCCCTTATGGGTTGTACATTTAGAATATATGTCTCAAATCACATACTATTATTTCCAGGTTCCTGAGAAAGGTAATGGGAGAGGGAATATATATATATACACACACACACCAATACATATATATAAGTATCTATACATATACATTAAGTATCAATATATATAAATATATATAAATATAAATACATATCTGTATGCATAAAATGAATTTATGGGAATTAGCACAATAGCCCTGAAAAACCAAGAAGTAAGATTTGTTGAGAAGAAATTTAGATACAAGATTTGTCAGGGTGCTTGGGTGGCTCAGTTGGTTAACCGTCTGACTTCAGCCCAGGTCGTGATCTTACGGTTCGTGAGTTCGAGCCCTGCATGGGGCTCTGCGCTGCTGGTGCGGAGTCGGCTTGGGATCCTCTGTGTCTCTCTCTCTCTCACTCACTCACTCTCTGGCCCTCCCCCACTTGCACACTCTCTCTCAAAATAAATAAATAAACTTAAAAAGTAAAATTTGTTTGCAAAAGAGGAATACATAATTACTCCTGTTTGTATTATATATTCCTATATGTAATTAGATTTACATAAATGGCCCCTGTGTCAGTTTTCTATTGCAGCCATAACAAATCACCACACATTTGGTGGCTCAAACCAACAAAAATTTATTATCTTACAGTTCTGTAAGTTAGAAGTCACCAAGGATCTCACTGGGCTAAAAATCAACATATTATTGGCTGCATTCCTTTCTGGAGACTCTAGGGGAGAGTATTTCCTTGCATTTTCCAGCTTCTGGAAGCCACCAACATTCCTTGGCTCCCGGTCCTCTTTATCCATCTTAAAGCCACCAACATTATATCTCTTTGGATCTTCTCAAGTGGTCACATTTGTACAACAACTCTTTCCTACAACTCTCCTACAACATTCTCTGCCTCCTCCTTAAACTTTGAACAACCATTGTGGTTACATTGGGCTCACCCAAATAATCCAAGATAATCTCCCTATCTCAAGCTCCTTAACTTTGATTACCTCTGAAAGTCCCTTCTGCCATAGCATCATATTCATAGATTCCAGGGATTTAGGATGTGGGCATCTTTGGGGGGCCATTTTTCTCCCTCCAAAAACCTATTGCTTAATAAAGAGTTGATAACAGGAAAATGGAAAAAAGACAAAAATAATACAGACAATGCTAATTATTTAATGTACATTTTAAAAATAGAGGTATATTTCAGTGAGGTGAAACTGAGTTTTATATTCCATGTGGCCCCTGCAGTACTCTTCTGCTCAAATAGCAGTGATAAAAGCTAAAAAAATGTATAATAAGACAGTGTAGGAAATAGTGAGGCACACCAGATAAGAAAGCAAAACACTTACAGGATTATACTGACTTACTTATGTACTCAGATCTAGAAAAAAGTCGTAATTTTAAAGGTCTTTTCTCCACATGTAAAGTGAGAATATCTGTTATCATTATTGTCATATGCATAGGTACTTTGTAAATAGAATTTCTCCCTCTGCCACCTCAAAACATTACTCTAAAAGTTACATGAGTGATCTGCGTGGGAAAGTTCTTTGTAAATTTTAAAACACCATGGGATATTTACAAGATTTTGAAGGCACTTTACATATTTTACCAGTGACTTAAAGAAGCTTGTGATATATTTGCTATTGTTATTCTTATTTGTTATAATTATAGGACTTTTCTTCTTCTTTTTTTTTAAATATTACAACAGTTGAGACTGACAGGTTGGTTGTCGTCCCAATCCATATAGTAACAGACAGCACAGTCTAGTGCTCTAGAAATAGGATTCTTCCCCCGCCCCTATTGGGTGCCCATTCCTATTTCTATTTGTGAATTAAGGGATTAAATATCCGAAGGAAAGCATATGACATAAGGTCAGGCTATGGTTGAAAACTTAGCCTCTAACAAAGTAAATATTTAACGTTATAAGAAGGAAAGAGGCTACCAATGTGAGGAGAGTGGTCAACTTCAAGGAAAAGAAAAAAATTTGGATGCAGTTAATTCCAGAGATTTATAAAGAGCCGGGATATAAACCAGTAATCCTGACAACTTGGAGTTAGATTTCAGAGTTTGTTTTGGTTTTGTTTGAGAGGAAATTACACACAATATGGAATTCTGCCAATGTAATGATATCTGTTGTATGATGAAGAAAAAATACTTAGAGATTGACGAACGAGCATATACAAAATTGTTCAACATCATTAATCATCAGAGAAATTCAAATCAAAACCACACTGAGATACCACCTCACACCCAATAGAATGCCTACTATTAAAAACAACAACAAAGAAGCAAACAAAAGAAAAACCCTAAAAATTACAAGTGTTTGCAAGGCTGTAAATTAGAATCTTTGTGCACTGTTGAATGTAGCCACTATGAAAACAGTATGGAGGTTCTTCAAAAAAATAAAAATGGAAATACAATACGATCCAGCAATCCACTTCTGGGTATTTATCCAAAAATAACAAAACAAAAATTGAAAACAGGAACTTCAAGAGATATTTGCGAGGCACCTGGGGGGCTCAAACGGTTGAATGTCCGACTTCGGCTCAGGTCATGATCTCACAGTTCGTGAGTTTGAGCCCCGCGTTGGGCTCTGTGCTGACAGCTCGGAGCCTGAAGCCTGCTTCAGATTCTGTGTCTCCCTCTCTCTCTGCCCCTCCCCTGCTCACACTCAGTCTCTCTCTCTCAAAAATAAATAAACATTAAAAATATATAAAATATATATAAAATATGTAAAAAAAAGATATTTGCATGCCCACATTCATGGCAGCATTATTCACAATAACCAAGAGGTGGAATCAACATAAATGTCTATCAGCAAATAAATGACTTTAAAAATTGTAGTGGGGTAGCTGTGTGGGTCATTCGGTTGGGTGTCCAACTCTTGATTTTGGCTCAAGTCATTGATCTCATGGTTGTGCAGTCAAGCCCCAGGACAGGCTCCAGACTGAGCATCGAGCCTGCTTAAGATTCTCTCTCCCTCTTTCTCTGCCCCTCTCACTCACTCATGCGTTCTCTCTCAAATAAACATTAAAAAATGTAGTATATACATACAGTGGAATATTGTTCAGCCTCAGAAAAGAAAGAAATCCTGTTACATGTCCCAGCATGGATGAACCTTGAAGGCATTATGCTAAATAAGCCATTCACAAAGGGACAAATACTGTATGATTCCACTTATACAAGCTATCTAAAGTAGTCCAATTCTAGAAAGAGACAGTAGAGTGATAGTTACCAGAGGCTGGGGGTTGGGGAGGAAAAGGAGAATTATTGTTTAATGAATAGAGTTTTGATTTTGCAAGGTGATCTGCTTCACAACAGTGTCAATAAACTTAACACTATTGAACTGTAAATTTAAAAGTGATAAATACGGTAAATTTTATGGTAAATGTTTTTACTATAATTAAAAAATCCAAGATGTCCTACTGAGGTAGGCAGACCCGATGAGAACACAGGTAAACCAGCAAAGGCCTGGGGTCAAGATGAAGAAATGCTACTGGCAATAACTTAAAATGTATGAAAAAAAAAAAAATGTATGGCCATGGGGTCTGGGAGCGAATGCCTACACATCACAACAAAGGTTTAAATGATACCAGTGTGGTAACCCCAGAGTAGCATCCCCACCAAAGATGCTGTGTGCATCCCAGGACCCACTCATTTCCTGCCACAGACATAGAGTTTTCATCATAGACACAGATACCACCCGGGGGCAGAAAAGAGAAGTGAGAAAAAGGTAAAATATTAAGTATTTTACCTAAAAAAAAAAAAAAAAAAGCAAAAACAACAAAAAAACTCATTCCAAAGCAACCATTTAAAATCTAATAGGAAGTTATATTTTAAAAAGGTTCAATTTTGGGGGCACCTGGGTGGCTCAGACAGTTAAGCATCTGACTCTTGATATCAGTTCAGGTCGTGTTCTCCCTGTTTGTGAGATTCAGCTCTGCTTCAGGCTCTGTGCTCAAAGTGCAGAGCCTGCTTGGGATTTTCCATCTCCCTCTCTGCCCCTCTCCTGCTCGTGCATGTGCTCTCTCTCAAGTAAATATATTAAGAGTTTCAAGGGGCGCCTGGGTGGCTCGGTCGGTTAAGCAGCCGACTTCGGCTCAGGTCATGATCTCGCAGTCCGTGAGTTCGAGCCCCGCGTTGGGCTCTGTGCTGACAGCTCAGAACCTGGAGCCTGTTTCAGATTCTGTGTCACCCTCTCTCTGACCCTCCCCGGTTCATGCTCTGTCTCTCTCTGCCTCAAAAATAAATAAACGTTAAAAAAACTTTTTTTTTAAGTTTCAATATTTAAACTGAAGGGGAACAATAGAGACTGAAGGAAATTCAGCTGTTAACTGGCAGTTCTCAATTATCTAGCCACCTTTGAAAGGTTGGGTCATAAAGTAGAGCATGGCCATAGTAGAGAATAACACAACTATTTTTTTTCTGTGGATACCTTAGTTGTTGTAGTGTACATTAAAATGAGTATCTCTTTTCTCAGTTTTGGCTGAGGCTTCACGATAGAAACTGTCAATTATGCCCACGTTGCAAACCAGGATGTGGAGTCCACTGAAGCAGACCTTGCTGAAGAGGTGCCTGGCAATAATTATTGTGACCTTTAAAAGACTACCTGCTTCTATTTTTTTTTAATGTTGAACAGACTATTAGAACGGATTTTTTTTTTCTTGGAGATGCTGGTGTGCTCTCACTACTGTGCCTTGAGGAATTTTCTGAGGGCCAAAGATGTATAGGATGAATCCCTCTATGTGTATGTCAGGAGGTAGACAGCTCTTTGGATTCACCCAGAGTCCCAGACTGTTGTCTTAGTTCAGGCTGGTTTAACAAGATACTGTAGACTGGGTGGCTTCTACAACAAACTGGAAGCTGGGAAATCTGAGATCAAGGCATCAGCAGATATGGAGTGTGGTGAAGACTTTGTTCCTGCTTTATATCCAGTGAATTCTTGCTGAATCTTCATATGACAGAGAGAGAGAGAGAGAAGCTCAGGTCTTTTCATCCTTTATAAGGGCACCAATCCCACCATGGAGGTTCTACTCTCATACCTTCATCCAAACCTAATTATCTCCCAAAGTCCCCAACTCCAAATTTCATCATTGTGGGGATTAAGGCTTCAACATATGAATTTGGGAAGACATAAATATTCATCCACAGTGAGTATCTACTCTGGAGGATGTCAACTGGTCACATTTAACCCTTGGTTGTGACTTGATGACATCTGTCCTGAGAGCCCATGACCCTTGCTCTTTGACTTGCATTTGAAGTCCTCAGTGGTTACCATTTCATCTTGCCCCAAGATGTGGCAGAGGAGAGGGGCAGAAAGATAGTGTTCCAGTCTGGGGTTCATCTTAGATCCTGTCCAGGAGGACTTTCTAGAAGGACTGGGTGACATCAGGAGAGGGCTAGATCTTCAGATTCCTAGGAGCTGAGAGAGGAGACATAAGTGGTTGCCACAGAGATGCAATCCTGCATTCCTAGCACCATGACCGGAATGTCAGCACTGCCTTCATTTCCTGACTGTTTGAGTGCCTATGCTGCATACGATACCAGAAAAAAGGTAATGGCTATACCACTTAACAAACACTGGAACGGAGTATCCCAACTTGCTCAGCTGCAGGGGGGAAGGTGTAGGTCTCCTTCTGCCATGTTTGCATTATGACAGCTACCATTTCTTGTTCTCTCTGGCCACTGAGATAGAGCTGGAAGGAGGAGGGAAAACTACTGCATTAAGAAAGTGAAAACATTTACTGAAGCAGAGATTTTTGCCATATCTCCCAAAGAGATAATTGGTAAATTGAAAATAGCTGACAGTGTCCACCCTGTCAGCATAGACTACTCCAATTAAATAGAAAAATATTTCAATGGTTATTCCAAATATACACATTACATCTAATATGTTCAGATGAATTTTAAGTAGTATGTTCCCCAGAAAGCACCAAGGACTGCTTTGCACAGCACTGAAAATGGTCTTGAATGCCAAAAAGTTCCTTCAAAAACCACAAAGCTATTTGATATACAGTTCACCTGGAAAAAAAATCCCACAAGGTATCATATATTGACTTACTTAAACACACTACCCACAGATGAAGCAAAATAGTGATTTAAGTCAGAGATAAATACTTCATTCCTTTATATAGATTATATCCAAAAGGAAAACATTGGAAATTAATGATGTTATATTGAAATATGCAATTGTAAGTTGAGATTTCTTTGCATTAAGTTAAAAATATGGATATATTCAGAGAGAAAAGCACATGAGAAATTGTCCAAAAGGTGGCTGATATGGTATCCTGAATTTTTAAATTGAGTATGGACAAATGAGTTAGGCCAACTTTAAAATGACTACTCTTGGGGCGCCTGGGTGGCTCAGTCGGTTAGACGTCTGACTTCGGCCCAGGTCACGATCTCGCGGTCCGTGAGTTCGAGCCCTGCGTCGGGCTCTGGGCTGATGGCTCAGAGCCTGGAGCCTGCTTCTGATTCTGTGTCTCCCTCTCTCTCTGCCCCTCCCCCGTTCATGCTCTGTCTCTCTCTGTCTCAAAAATAAATAAACGTTAAAAAAAAAATTAAAAAAAAAGACTATTCTTAAAATTAAGCCAACATTTAAAGTATAAGACTTAGAAATTTAAGGTCCCTCAATAGACAGAAAAAAATATTTAATTGGTACATTTCACTATTTTGTGAAAAATTTTAAATCTTAATAAGAACTAATGTCTTTTTTAAGGCTAATTCCTTTAAATGTGTATGAAATTACAATGCTAAATAATATATATAGTTCAGAAATTTTTCTTACTCTTCCATGGGTGTTGGTGCTCCATGGGTGTTGGTGCTCCATGAAAAGAGTAGCAATGTGGTACAGATTGTTTTACAATAATGTTCACTCTGTGGCAGGATTTATGGATTTATGGAATGGCAATAGGAGGAGACTCCGTCCAGAATTGTGAATGTAAGGGAACCCACTGTCACTGGGATATGGTCCAGAAAATTGTCTGAATACTTGTAACAATGGTACCAAAGTCTCAGAAAATATTTAGTAAATATTAAATGTATCAACTGTATTGGTCATTATGACCTTCAAAGTCTGACCCGATTGATTTTTCTGAAATCCAATTAAACATTGACATTGTCTCCTGTCTACAAAAACATGTATGCAAATCCATGGTATGAACAAGAAACAAATATTTAGAGGTACTGAGCATGTTTATAGTGAACGTGAGCTCTGCAAAGTTAATATACGAAATGCAAGGCCAATAGCATATCCTGGTACAAACCAAACTGAAAGACGGCAGTCATTTAATGGGAAACATTCAATAGTTATGGATGCACACTGATTATCAAATCCAACTGTGAGAAGAGTTTTATTATTTATTATCTAAAAACCAAGGTATGCATTACCTATAAGATAGCCCCTGAGACTGAGATCACTATGAAAGGATATTTGATAATATTTAAGTTTGCTGAATTGGGTGTGCATTGAAAGGTAACAAAGCATTGCATGAAAGAAAAATCATAAGTTTCTAAGAACTATGGATTAGAAAAGCCTGTTTCCTTCAACAGTGATGTATATTTCCCAAGGGAAAACTTAAACTTGGCAGGATCTGTAGTGTCACAGACACAGGTCCTTGGGCATAAATATTCAGAGTGTTTTAGTTACCTCTGGAGATAAAAAGAACTGTGAAGGCAAGATGGAGAATAAGAAAGAACCAAGGAGAAGCTTTACCATTATTATTTTTTGGTTGATTGTCTTATTATATTTTATTTTGTTTTAAAGTAACTTCACAATAAATAATGGAAGAAAAAGTATATAATTTAGGACAAAACATTTAAAACAAAATTTTGACCATAAGAAGATTTCCCTATTTAATAGCAATTTGTTCTGTAAGTTTTTCATATTTCATACATGGAAAACATATCTTCTTGATCCCTTATAGTCAGGAAGAATTAATTTCTCTAATAATTATACCTACTTGTAACTAGCTTGCATGATACATAAAAAAATGTAAGTAACCTCCATTTTTCAGTGTTCATGTGAATACCTAAAGGGAAATATATTTTAATATAAAAATGTTTCCTAGTATCATAATTTTAAAAAAGTGTCATAGTTACCTTGAGCACCAAAAATAGCCAAAGTTTCAAGTATGATATTAAATTCTCAAGCAAATCCAATGCCCCAAGATCTTTTTATGTGAATAGAATCTTTTAAAGCATATTTCTATAATCTCTTCAATGTGATTGATAATATTTTAATGAAGAAATGTAAGTTACATAAATTTACTGAAATTGAAAGAAATAATCACTCATATAAAAGTTAACTCATTCACATAATTCTTGATTCTCAAAACTGAATTTACCTTTGAGTAAAATATGACCTTTGTTCTGGAACTCCAGTTGTGTGCTACATTAACTTTACCTCATTACATTTTTCAAAATATTTAATCAATAAAATCAAGACTCAATCTGTGAATTTAGAAACAAAAATCAACACATCACAAATTAGTGGTGAGAATATAACTTAACTATTCCACAAGATAATGGTCAGATACCAAGATAAATGTACAGTTCTGTTTTAATGAACATAATAGATTATGAGGCACTGAGCATTTTTATGGCATGAAGCATTGAACTATGTAATGTAAAAGACCCACATTCTTTTTCAGACTACCTCCCTAGTGAGTCACATAGGATAAATACTTCACTACCTTTACTTATTTTAAAGAACTTTACATCTGTTCTTCTTCATCACCCCAGACCCCCAAACCCACTGTCACACTTTGAATCTTTTTATCACTTACCATGGTTTTGCCTCTTAACTATTATAGTCTTTCGCAGCTTCCATATACTCATTTGTTCTCCATGAATTCACTTTTTCCTCCAGCCTCTTGATTCCCTTCAATGTATATCATGCTGCAAAGCTCCTATTGGATTGACTTGTTTCTCCGCCCCATTAGGACTAATTGCCTATGTATTACTTGATCCAAACACACATTAGAACCCACCGTGTCCTCAGTCTTTTACTGTACTTGTGAAAATTTCCAGTTCTGGAACCAGCATAGTTAAAAATGGAGTATTTCTGGAGTCAATTAGACTGGGATTATACCTACTATTTAGCAAAGTATGTTGGTGACATTATCTTCAATTGATCCCCTCACAGAATGGTGACTATCATTGATTGAATGCAAGAGACGTTGCAGAAATTAACCATGATGAGTTTGTGTACACATTCTACATGCTATGTATGTCAGCTGTTCAAAACATATTTGCACTTTTCTTCTCCTTTAAGTCCCAGGATGCTAAACACAAGAGGGGCAAAGTACACATGCTGGGACTAACACTGGTGCTACAAATGTACTGCTTTCAGTCAGTGAGGCTTTCTTGACATGTTCACAACAGGATGTTTATTTGATTAGTTACATTCTCTGACCACCTTCAGATACCACATCAGAGCTCTTCCTCTAGTCTCTTACCTTTTGTCAGCATTTTATACCCTCAGCAGGTAACATCAATACCTATTTCATAAAGAGTATCAGAACAGGGGCAACTGGGTGACTCAGTTGGTTAAGCATCCAACTCTTGATTTTGCCTCAAGTCATGATCTCACAGTCAGGCGATCCAGCCCCGCTTGAGGTTACATGCTGAATATGGAGCCTACTTAAGATTCTTTCTCTCTCTCCCTCCCTCTGCTCCTCCCCTGCTCATACATGCTCGCCTGCTCTCTCTCTCTCTCTCTCAAAAAAAAAAAAAAAAAAATCAGAACAGCCTTCAAAGCATCATGCTCTCTCTCTCTCTGCTCTCACACAGAGCCCCAGATTAACCACAGAACCTTCTACTGCTGGTGTCTTCTGAAGCTGTGGGAAAGTACCAATGTTAAGGATAATCTGTGTTTATTGAGAAATGTATTTTCTTTTGTAATGATTGTCATGGATCCTTTTTTTTTTTATCAAAACAGTTGAATGTATATGATACTAGGAATTAGGAATCACATCTGAAGTTAGATGTTTTTAGGATAGTTTATAGTGATCCATGGTACATATGAATTAGATTAGCAATGAGTCCTAGATTTACATTCAATAAGTTTATTTGTAAGTATTGAAAATACAGGACACTGTATATATTTTGGATCCTTAAAATTCCATTTCAAAGGCATAAGTATATTGAAACTGCAGGTACAATTTGATTCGGGCCAACAAATTCTAGCTTTTTGTTTTTTTAAGCTTAAGTTCATGCATGACTGCATACCAACTGGAAACATTATGCAGAACTAGTACCGAAAATACAGCCTGGGGCCTGCTTATGGTCTTCTGACATGCTGCCTTCTGTTATTCTGCTTAATTCATGACTCTAGAAGGCTAACAGCCCTCTAGATGCACTTTTAAGGAATTAGTGATCATAATGAAAATCACAGCCCCTATTCTCTGTTTCATGGGTTGATATAAGCATGTGTGGCCAAATGTAACAGGGCTGGGAAGAAAAATAATGCTTTGCCCTCAGGAATTTGACCCTATTTGAACTTTACTCATGCTTTAGAGGTCTCTGGACTTTTCCACCATTCAAAGAGGACAAATTCTAAATGGTGGCTTCAGATGGAAAAACAGAAAAGCAGGCACTGCTTAGGTCAGCATTTTGAGTGAGCACCTGTTTTCTTCTTTGATTATTGACAGGCTCAGCATGTTACAATGTCACAAGCAGAAGCTGTCATAATAATACATGAAGTGACTATAACCAATTAACCAGCACACACTATGTATGTTTTCTACCAAGTTTTCATGTTTGACCGGCTATGCCTTTTTCTCCCCTATCCCATCCAAATCACAGAAAACCAAGAGTGCAGTGACTCAACAGGAAATTACTAATGGCAATGTTAGAAACCAATTCAAATATCTATTTATGATTATAAGTAATCATAAATTATGTGATTATATATATGTGTGTATATATATATCTCCTGGAAGAATAAAATATTAATTTGTATCCTCTCTGATATCCCCTATGTAAGCAAAAATAATTTGAAAAAGGCAAGAAAGTCTACTAAAAAATAATCTTGGAAATATTTTCAGAATATCTTCCAAATACAAGGGCATCTGCCAAACTGAGAAGTATAGTGAGCGCAAACATTACCTTCCAGACCCGGAACATTTTCTACCAATTTCTCTAAGAATTACAGTGTCCTGAGAGCCTACGGAAAAATACCATAATTGGAAGAGTGAGGTCTAGGAGGCATTAGAATGTTATGGAGAAGTAGAGAACATCCCTTTTGAAAACTCAGCTCTTCAAGGGAGAGAGATGAGATGGGTGAGAGGGAGGGAGGGAGGGAGAGAGATGGGGTATTGGGATTTAAGGGGAGACTCCAGAGATCAGTATCATTATTTACTTGAACACAGATTCCAACTCTACGAAAAACTGCCTAGAAGTCAAACACAGAAAACAGAAAAAAAATTACAGCCAGCTTTGCACTGAGTAGAAACAATTGAGCTGAGAAATTTTTAAAAAACGAACCCATGAGCTTCATTGAAATCATTCCTACATCCTCTCTAAAAATTGTCTGCTCAGGGGCACCTGAGTGGCGTAGTTGATCAAGTGTCTGGCTCTTAATTTTGGCTCAGGTCATGATCTCACAGTTTGTGAGTTCCATTCCTGTATAGAGCACCGCCCTGATCCCACTCAGCAGGAAGCCTGCTTGGGACTCTGTCTCTGCCTCTTTCTCGTTCTCTCTCTTGCTCCATATCCCTAAACAAACAAAGAAACAAACTTAAAAAAAAAAGTCTGCTTAAACCAAAGAGGGATTTAAATTCTTCAATGAGGAGTATTTTGAGAAAACATATCCAAATTGAAGTGCCCTAAGTTGCACACATTTCCCACTGAAATATCTATATGGTTAAAAACATTACGGGGCACCTGGGTGGCGCAGTCGGTTAAGCGTCCGACTTCAGCCAGGTCACGATCTCGCGGTCCGTGAGTTCGAGCCCCGCGTCAGGCTCTGGGCTGATGGCTCGGAGCCTGGAGCCTGTTTCCGATTCTGTGTCTCCCTCTCTCTCTGCCCCTCCCCCGTTCATGCTCTGTCTCTCTCTGTCCCAAAAATAAAAACAAACAAACAAACAAACAAACAAACAAAAAACATTAATGTATGTTTATAAAGGGATAAGTGGAGAATATATGTGCAATCTATATGAACAAAACTAATTTCTTAATATTTGAAAATTTCATAAAAATAATGGAGAAAAAAATAACCAGTTGTAAGTCTGGCCAAAAGACAGACTTAGGCAATATATAAATGGAAAACAGTATACGAAAGAAGGAGATTCCCATCATAAACTGAGATATGTTGATTTAAACACTGAAATTTAAGTAAAAAGATTAACAGAATTCATCTGACAATGTTTAAAAGGTTATTGTAAAACTGGCACTTTGATATTATCCTATCATGTTACCATGTAGGATTGTAAACTGAAACACTGCATTAAGAAAACAATTTGGTTATCATTTATCCAATGATTTCACTCAAGTAGAACCAGAATATATCCTTGGAAAGAGACCTATTTTAAACATTATAATACATTCATATGATAATGTCACCAAAAAATAATGATGTATACATGTATTAATACAGATTTTAGTGATATGAAAGATAGTTTAATTTAAAAACTAACTCCCAGTGTATATTGAAAGAATTATGATAAATTTCATATTATTGTGCATAATATGCTTTTGATGTATAGAAAATTCTGAAAGCCTATGCAACCAATTGGTTTTTTTTCTTTTTCTGAGAGCTAGAATGATAGTAAAGGGAACATTTATTTTAATTCCAGTATAATTAACATATAGTGTTATGTTAGTTTCAGGTGTACAATATGCTGACTCAATAATTCTGTACATTACTCAGTGCTCAAATATTTCACCCATCTTCCCTCTGGTAACCACTAGTTTGTTCTTTATGGTTAAGAGTCTATTTTTTGGCTTCTCTCTTTTTTTTCTTAGTTCATTTTTTTGTTTCTTAAATTCCACATATGAGTAAAATCTTATGGTGTTTGTCTTTCTCTGACTGAATTATTTCATTTGGCATTATGCTCTCTATTTCCATCCATGTTGCAAATAGCAAGATTTCACTCTTTTGTATGGCTGAGTAATATTCCATTGCATATATGTATCACCTCTTCTTTATTCATCTATCAGTAGACACTTGGGCTGCTTCTATAATTTGGCTGTTGTAAATAATATTGCAATAAATGTTGGGGTGCATATATCTTTTCAAATTGGTGTTTTCATATTCACTGGGTAAATACCCAGTAGTAGAATAATTGGATCTTTTGGAAGTTCTATTTTTAACTTTTTGGGGAATCTCCATACTATTTTCCACAGTGGCTACATCAGTTTGCATTCCTACCAACAATGCACCAGAGCTCCTTTTCCTACATATCTTTGCCAACACATGTTTTTTTTAATGTTTTTTTTAAATTGTTTTTTAACGTTTATTTTTTTGAGACAGAGAGAGACAGAGCATGAACGGGGGAGGGTCAGAGAGAGAGGGAGACACAGAATCTGAAACAGGCTCCAGGTTCTGAGCTGTTAGCACAGAGCCCGACGCGGGGCTCGAACTCACGGACCAGGAGATCATGACCTGAGCCGAAGTCGGCCGCTTAACTGACTGAGCCACCCAGGCGCCCCTCTTATGTTTTTTATTTTAGCCCTTCTGACAGGTGTGAGGAGATATCTGATTGTGGTTTTGATTTACATTTCCCTGATGGTGAGCGATATTAAGCATCTTTTCATGTGTAATTGGCTATCTGTATGTCTTCTTTGGAGAAATGTCTCTTCCTGTCTTCTGCCTATTTTTTAATTGCATTATTTGGCTTTTGATGTTGAGTTGTATAAGTTCTTTACATATTTTGGATACTGACCATTTATAAAATATGTCCTTTACAAATATCTTCTCCCAATCAGTAGGTTGTCTTTTAGTTTTTTTTTATTGTTTCCTTCACTGTGCAGTTTTTTATTTTGACATCATCTCAATACTTTATTTTTGTTTTTGTTCCCCTTGCCTCAGGAAACCTATCTAGAAAAATGTTGCAATGGCCATTGTCAGAGATATTACTACCTGTGATCTCTTTTAGGATTTTTATGGTTTCAGGTCTCACATGTAAGTCTTTAATCTATTTTGAGTTTATTTTGTGCATGGTGTAAGAAAGTTTATTCTTTGCATGTTGCTGTCCAGTTTTCCCCAATACCATTTATTCAAGAGACTTTTACCCATTGCATAATCTTGCCTCCTTTGTCACAGATTAATTGACCATATAATTGTGGGCTTATTTCTGGGCTCTCTATTCTATTAATCTGTGTGTATATATTTTTGTGTCAATACTGTTTTGATTACTACAACTTTGTAGTATATCTTGAAATCTGGGATTGTGATGCCTCCAGGTTGTTCTTTTTTTGAGATCTCTCTGGCTATCCTGGATCTCTAGTGGTTACATACAAATTTTAGGATTATTTTTTTCTAGTGGAATATCTTTACATTTGTGTCATCTACAACTTCTTTTATCAGAATTTTATGTTTTTCAGAGTACAGGTCTTTTATTTCCTTGGTTATATTTATTCCTAGATATTTTATTATTTTTGGTGTAAGTGTAAATGGGATTACTTTCTTAATTTCTCTTTCTGCTTCTTTATTGTTAGTATATAAAAATGCCACGGATTTCTTTTTTTTTTTTTTAATTTTTTTTCAACGTTTTTTTATTTATTTTTGGGACAGAGAGAGACAGAGCATGAACGGGGGAGGGGCAGAGAGAGAGGGAGACACAGAATCGGAAACAGGCTCCAGGCTCCGAGCCATCAGCCCAGAGCCTGACGCGGGGCTCGAACTCATGGACCGTGAGATCGTGACCTGGCTGAAGTCGGACGCTTAACCGACTGCGCCACCCAGGCGCCCCACGGATTTCTTTTTTTAAATATTTTGTAATGTTTATTCATTTTTGAGAGAGAATGAGAGACAGAGAAAGCAGGGGAGGGGCAGAGAAAGAGGGAGACACAGAATCCAAAGCAGGTTCAGAGCTGTCAGCACAGGGCCCGATGTGGGGCTTGAACCCATGAACCGTGAGATCATGACCTGAGTGGAAGTTGGTCGCTTAACTGACTGAGCCACCCTGGCACCCTGAAAAATGGATTTCTGTACCTTGATTTTGCATCTTGCAAACTTACTGAATTTATCAGTGCTAGTAGTTTTTGGGTGCTCTTTTGTGTTTACTATATATAGTATCATGCCATCTGTAAATAGTGAAAGTTTTACTTATTCCTTAACAATCTGGAAGCCTTTTTTCTCTTTCTCGTCTGATTGCTGTGGCTAGGACTTTCAGTACTTTGTTGAATAAAAATAGTGAGAGTGGACATCCTTGTCTCGTTCCTTATCTTACGAAAAAATCTCTCAGTTTTCATCATTGATTATGATGTTAGCTGTGGGTTTTTCATGTATAGCCTTTATTATGTTGAGGTATATTTCTTCTAAATTTAGTTCTTTGAATATTACCACAAAGGGGAATTTATTTTTCATTTAATATTTCTCTATTCTCTTCAAGAATATTCCCAGCATGAAATTCTCTTTGTATTTCATACTCTTAAGAAAATTTTTAGAAAGCATCATTAAGGGGTACCTGGGTGGCTCAGTCATTTAAGCATCCGACTTCTACTGAGGTCATGATCTCATGGTTTGTGGGTGGCTCATGGTTTCGAGCCCCCACATTGGGCTCTGTGATGACAGCTCAGAGCATGGAGACTGCTTCAGATTTTGTGTCTCCCTCTCTCTCTGCCCACCCCCCTCAAAAATAAAAAACTTAAAAAAAAGTTTTTAGAAAAGAAGGCATCATTAAACATTATCATCTTTTACTTTCATAATTTTTAATCTGAAGTCAAACTTTGATTAAACAAGGATATATTAGGTATATTAATATTTAGATCAGTTACTTTAAAAAAATTTTTTTAACAATTATTTATTTTTGAGAGACAGAGTGAGACAGAGCATGACAGGGGAGGGGCAAGAGAGCAGGGGACACAAAATCTGAGGCAGGCTTCAGGCTCTGAGCTGTCAGCACAGGGCCAGACATGGGACTCAAACTCACAAACAGTGAGATCATGACCTGAGCCAAAGTTGGACACTCAGCCAACTGAGCCACCCAGGTGCTCTTAGGCCAGTTACTTCTAATTAAAAAGCAGAGGTAACTTAATGTGGTTAATAGATAAGTAATAAAAGTGATGAATCTTGCCAATTTTAGATGACATTTTTTCACCTGAAAATATTTTGCTAAGACAATAAATTAACAGGTAAATCTTTATTTCTTATAATCTTGTGTGAATTCGGAGCCAACTATAAACCTACTTCCTTATTTTCCCATTGTACTAATGTCCAAAACAGACAACAATACAGAGCTAGGCCAGAATTTGAATCGTAGCATAATAATGTTCAGTATGTATCAAATCATAAAATCTCAATAGAAATTGGTTAAAATAGTACTATATAAAATTAAATTAAAATATTTTGCTTTATTATTCAAATTACTCTTACACTTTAAGAGGAAAAAAATGTCAATCCAACTGATTTAGTGGGGGTAAGGAAGACTTTCTCTTCTGTTTCTAGATAGCTGGTTTTATTGTCACTATTTCTTTACTTTAGAAATGTTGGCAATAAGGAAAGGTGTGTATGTGTGTGTGTGTTTCCTTCAACTTTTTTTAGACCAACTTTATTGTGGCCAGATGTGGAATGAATAAGGAAAGAGCTGCAGTGAGCGAAACTCCCAGTGTGGGCCTTTGGTTCTGCAGAGGATGCAATAAATGGTAACCCTATTTTTCTCACTCTAGTGGCACCTGCCCCAGGACAGAATATACTACAGTGTTCCCAACAGCACAAACTCTAAGTCTGCATTTACTGAAAAGTGAAATGGAGGATGACCAAGAAAAATCTGCTAAGGAATATGAAACAGTTTACAACATTTTTCATCTAATTCCTATTTAATTCATACACATTTATTATTATCCTCATGGTTTTAACGAGTGATTCTAATTATCACCAAAAATGAGGAAATTAAGGATATGAGCACACTGCTTGATGATACACAGGTAACAAGTACCAGAACTGGATATGCCTGATTCCAAACACTTGTTGTTAACCACTGGACCACATTGTTAGAGGGCAAGCATTGTGTCACAAACCTATAAAAGTTTTCTTTAATTCATATGAAAACAAGGACCTCCATAATGCTCTTATATATTCTGATTACTTACCAATTAACTTTACCTTTCCTTGTTTCTTAGTAAATGTTTTCCTTTATTTATTGAGTGATAATTTTTTTAAGTTTATTTATTTTGAGAAACAGTGTTGAGTGGAGGAAGGACAGAGAGAGTGGGAGAGAGAACCCCAAGCAAACTCTGTGCTGCCAGCGTGGAGCCCGACATGGGGGCTCAAACTCACAAAATTGTGATATCATGACCTGAACCCAAACCAAGAGTCAGACATTTAATTGAGCCACCCAGGTACCCCTTCAGTGATAAATTTTTCTCTCCCATGCCTCATATTGGTTTTGCTATTTACTATACCATATACTTTTTTTCAGAATAGGTGGAATTTAGATATTCACATTTTTAGTGTTTTTATGTATAATAATGCAAATATAAGTACAATTTAAAAAATTCAGTCATAGATGTTGGCGAGGATGCAGAGAAAGAGGATCTCTTTTGCATTGTTGGTGGGAATGCAAGCTGGTGCAGCCACTCTGGAAAACAGTATGGAGGTTCCTCAAAAAACTAAAATTAGAACTACCCTATGACCCAGCAATTGCACTACTAGGCATTTATCCACGGGATACAGGTGTGCTGTTTCGAAGGGACATGTGCACCCCCATGTTTATAGCAGCACTATCAACAATAGCCAAAGTATGGAAAGAGCCCAAATGTCCATCAATGGGTGAATGGATAAAGAAAATGTGGTGTGTGTGTATATATATATATATATATACACACACACACACACACACACACACACACAATGGAGTATTACTCGGCAATCAAAAAGAATGAAATCTTGCCATTTGCAACTACATGAATGGAACTGGAGAGTATTATGCTAAGTGATATTAGAGAAAGACAAAAATCATATGACTTCACTCATATGAGGACTTTAAGAGACAAAACAGATGAACATAAGGGAAGGGAAACAAAAATAATATAAAAACAGGGAGGGGGACAAGACAGAAGAGACTCATAAATATGGAGAACAAACTGAGGGTTACTGGAGGGGTTGTGGGAGAGGGCATGGGCTAAATGGGTAAGGGGCTCTAAGGAATCTACTCCTGAAATCATTGTTGCACTATATGCTAACTAATTTGGATGTAAATTTAAAAAAATAAAAAATAAAACAGTTAAAAAAATAATAGTACCTGCCTTCTAGTTTATTATGAGAGTCAAACCAATTAACATATATATGTATGTATATAAATATATATATTTAAATATATATATTTATTTTTATATTTTTAAAAATGTTTATATTTATATATTATATATTTATATAAAACATAATTTTATATTTATATAAAACATATATATATATATATCTTATATATAAAAACATATTTAAAAATATATATATTTAAAAACATATATATACATAGATATAGATAATATATAAAGGCACATAGTATTTGGCACATAGCAAACACTGTATAAGTGTTTGTTAAATAAAAGTTTACATGCACACCTTGAAAAGTATAAAAATGTATTTGTAATATGAAGGTCAGTTAGAATTTTTCCCTGAAAATGCTACTTTAGTTCAGTATATGCATTTCAAGTACTTCAGTCCATTTCCACATTTGAAAAAATGGATTAAATTATGTTTATTTAAGTTGTGTTTCTGTGTTCTTACATCTTCCATGCTCAGTAAGATAGGAGTAAATATAGAAATCTTCCTGATGTTAGAAATTAAGAAGGTACATTTTTTTCTTCCCCATAAAAAGAGGGACACTTTTAACTAGGAAAGAGAGAAGACAATAAAGATGACTGAAACCGACTGGTTTATACAGTGTCTGTTGTTCAGTCCATGAAATTCTCACATGGGCTTTTCAGAGTGGCCTTTGAAGAAGAGGAAAGAATCCATGAAAACCACAGTCAATAAAAGATCTTCCCATTTCTTTTTTTCATTAAAAAAATTTTTATGTTTATTTACTCTTCAGAGAGAGACAGAGACAGAGTGTGAGCAGGGGAGGGTCAGAGAGAGAGGGAGACACAGAATTTGAAACAGGCTCCAGGCTCTGAGCTGTCAGCACAGAGCCTGACACGGGGCTCGAACTCACAAACCGTGGGTTCACGACCTGAGCTGAAGTCAGAGGCTTAACTGTCTGAGCCACCCACATGCGCCAAGATCCTCCCATTTCTTTAACTACACCTGACCTGACTGACCATAGACACAGGCTGCCTTTGGGGAGAAATACCATAGTGTGGCCAGAAGAAGGGAGGGTCTGCCTTGAGCAAAGTATAACTGCCATGACCAACAACAGAGTCCTTAGATGCTGGTAACTAGCCACCACTGTGCACAATACATGGAGCTGGTGTTGGGTAAGATTCCTGGATTGGCTGGGAACAAAGACTGACCTCAAAAGAAGAAAGCTTGAGATTTATTTATCAAATATTGAGGTGTGATTTACTCACATAAAAGTTCCTTTAGTGAGCCTGTATCAATTAATATTAATTTTGATGGGTCTGTAATTGTTTTTTCATAGGTTATTTTTTTAGGATATAGCTAAATTTGAAGGAAAATATTGCTGTGATCATTACATCAAATATGAATCTACCCCATAAAACTAGTTGAAATTTTCAAGTGTATTCCAATACTCTCATGAATATTCATAAAAACTACTTTGAATTTTAATATTTTAAGTAGATATTTCATGATTTCAAATAAAGAAAACTTCACTGTAAAAATATGAATTCAAAACCAAATGGAGATGTGACAAATTGTATTTAGTGGACAGCAGAAACCCAGTGAAGTGGAATATGGACTAGATAGTGAAGCAGTGAGGGAAGAGAAATGGTCTCTCCCCTAAAGGTATGTTTAGCAAAATGGGGAGGAAATACAGATAATTTTAAAATGTAGTTCTACAAATGAATAAGCAAACAAAAAAGCAGAATCAGACTTACAAATACCAAGAACAAACTGATGGTGGCCAGAAGGGAAGGGATGAGGGGGTGGGCAAAATGGGTAAGGGGAGTGGGAGATACAGGCTTCCAGTTATGGAATGAATAAGCCACAATAATAATAGGCACAGCATACATCATATAGTCAATGACATAATTGCTTTGTATGTTGACAGAAGGTATCTAGAGGTGTGGTGAAGTGTAGACAAGTTTGATCACTAGGTTATATACCTGAAACTAACATTCCATGTCAACTATACTCCAATGAAAACAAGTAAAATAAAAATGCAGTTCTAGGAGTTATAAATGTAAAAATGTATTCATGACATTTTAAAGATGAAAAACCTAAATATTAAAAATATGTTGAGTTGACCTAAAAAAGAAATAAACTGATATATCTCTGTACTATTTTCACATCTAGATTTCTCTAGAGTCATGATACATTTCAACTAATAAAATTACTTAATTCTGAGAAATACCATCAGACCATCAAGAAAATATAATCAAATACAGATTGAATGGTCAGGGTCCCCAGTCATTTAAACTTCAAAGACTGAAAATTCTCTTTAATGATAACTTTAGTCACCTAATAAGAAAACAAATTCAGGGAAGATGGCGGCGTAGGAGGACGCTGGGCTCACCGCGCGTCCTGCCGATCACTTAGATTCCACCTACACCTGTCTAAAGAACCCAGAAAACCACCAGAGGATTAGCAGAACGGAGTCTCCGGAGCCAAGTGCAGACGAGAGGCCCACGGAAGAGGGTAGGAAGGGCGGCGAGGCGGTGCGCGCTCCACGGACTGGCGGCAGGGAGCGGGGCGGAGGGGCGGCTCGCCGGCCAAGCGGAGCCCCGGAGTCTGGCTGGCAAAAGTGCAGGGGTCTGATGGAGTGTGTTCCGACAGCAAGCGCGACTTAGCGTCTGGGAGGTCATAAGTTAACAGCTCTGCTCAGAAAGCGGGAAGGCTGGAGGACAAAGGGAGGGAGAGCTGCTGAGCCCCCGGACGGCAGAGCTCAGCTTGGCGGGGAACAAAGGCGCCAGCGCCATCTCCCCCGCCCATCCCCCAGCCAAAATCCCAAAGGGAACCAGTTCCTGCCAGGGAACTTGCTCCCTCCACGCAAACACCCAACTCTGTGCTTCTGCGGAGCCAAACCTCTGGCAGCGGATCTGACTCCCTCCCGCTGCCACAGGGCCCCTCCTGAAGTGGATCACCTAAGGAGAAGCGAACTAAGCCTGCCCCTCCTGCCCCCGTGCACCTTGCCTACCCACCCCAGCTAATACGCCAGATCCCCAGCACCACAAGCCTGGCAGGGTGCAAGTAGCCCAGACGGGCCACGCCACCCCACAGTGAATCCCGCCCCTAGGAGAGGGGAAGAGAAGGCACACACCAGTCTGACTGTGGCCCCAGCGGTGGGCTGGGGGCAGACATCGGGTCGGACTGCGGCCCCGTCCACCAACTCCAGTTATACACCACAGCACAGGGGAAGTGCCCTGCAGGTCCTCACCACTCCAGCGACTATCCAAAATGACCAAACGGAAGAATTCCCCTCAGAAGAATCTCCAGGAAATAACAACAGCGAATGAACTGATCAAAAAGGATTTAAATAATACAACAGAAAGTGAATTTAGAATAATAGTCATAAAATTAATCGCTGGGCTTGAAAACAGTATACAGGACAGCAGAGAATCTCTTGCCACAGAGATCAAGGGACTAAGGAACAGTCACGAGGAGCTGAAAAGCGCTTTAAATGAAATGCAAAACAAAATGGAAACGACGACGGCTCGGATTGAAGAGGCAGAGGAGAGAATAGGTGAACTAGAAGATAAAGTTATGGAAAAAGAGGAAGCTGAGAGAGAGATAAAAAAATCCAGGAGTATGAGGGAAAAATTAGAGAACTAAGTGATACACTACAAAGAAATAATATACGCATAATTGGTATCCCAGAGGAGGAAGAGAGAGGGAAAGGTGCTGAAGGGGTACTTGAAGAAATTATAGCTGGGAACTTCCCTGACCTGGGGAAGGAAAAAGGCATTGAAATCCAAGAGGCACAGAGAACTCCCTTCAGACGTAACTTGAATCGATCTTCTGCATGACATATCATAGTGAAACTGGCAAAATACAAGGATAAAGAGAAAATTCTGAAAGCAGCAAGGGATAAACGTGCCCTCACATATAAAGGGAGACCTATAAGACTCGTGACTGATCTCTCCTTTGAAACTTGGCAGGCCAGAAAGGCTTGGCACGATATCTTCAGTGTGCTAAACAGAAAAAATATGCAGCCGAGAATCGTTTATCCAGCAAGTCTGTCATTTAGAATAGAAGGAGAGATAAAGGTCTTCCCAAACAAACAAAAACTGAAGGAATTTGTCACCACTAAACCAGCCCTACAAGAGATCCTAAGGGGGATCCTGTGAGACAAAGTACCAGAGACATCACTACAAGCATAAAACATACAGACATCACAATGACTCTAAACCAGTATCTTTCTATAATATCACTGAA
>NC_064811.1:182181831-182182037 GCF_023721935.1 Panthera uncia
TTATATACACAATGGAATACTACGTGGCAATGAGAAAAAATGAAATATGGCCTTTTGTAGCAACATGGATGGAACTGGAGAGTGTGATGCTAAGTGAAATAAGCCATACAGAGAAAGACAGATACCATATGGTTTCACTCTTATGTGGATCCTGAGAAACGTAACAGAAACCCATGGGGGAGGGGAAGGAAAAAAAAAAAAAAAAA
>NC_064811.1:182182137-182313904 GCF_023721935.1 Panthera uncia
CACCTTTTGGGATGAGCACTGGGTGTTGTATGGAAACCAATTTGACAGTAAATTTCATATATTAAAAAAAAAAATAAATAAATAAATAGATTACATATATAGTCTATTTATGTATATGTAATCTATAATCTATACATAATGCTTTTATATATATTATATATTATATATAATATATAATATATATAAAATGGTTTATTTCTATATTCTCTATTCTTTTGGTCCTTTGTCTGTCATTGTGCTAATACCACACTACTTATTGTGCTAACACCACACTGCTTTATTGCAGCTTCGCAGGAAGCTATAAAATCAGAAAATGTGAGATCTCCAATTTTGTTTCTCAGGATTGTTTTGGTTATTTGGGGTCTTTTAAGTTTCTACATCACTTTGAGGTTGAATTTTTATGTATTTAAAAATACTCATTGGAGTTTTGATAGGGATTGCATTGAATGTGCAGATCATTTTGGGTAGTACTAACATCTTAAATTATTAAATATTTCAGTCCATGAACACAGAATGGCTTTCTTTTTATCAGTGTCTTTAATTTCTTCGAGCCACATTGTATAATCTCAGTGTATATACATTTCACCTTCTTAGTTGAGTTTATTCCTAATGCTATTTTAAAGGGAACTGTTTTGTTAATTTCCTTTCGGAATTGTTCATTGCTAGCATAGAGGAATGTAACTGATTTTCGTGCATTCATTTTGTATCTTGCAATTGCTCTTGAATTTATGCTAATGGTTTTTGTTGAAATCTAGGGTTTTCTATATATCACATAATATTTTCTGATTGAATTTTACTTCTTCCTTTCAATTGGGATGGCTTTTATTTCATTTCCTTGCTTAAGTGCTCTGGCTGGACTTCCAATACTATGCTAAATAGAAGTGGCAAAAGTGGGCATCACTGTCTTCTTCCTGTCCTTAGAGTGACAGCACTGAGTTTGTTTCCAATGAGTATATTAGTTTGAGTTTTACAAAGATGCTTTTATTATGTTGAGGTGGCTTCCTTCTATTCCTATTTTATTAACTTTTTTCTTTTAATCTGGGAAGGGTATTGAATTTTGTCAAATACTTTGTCTACTCTAAGATAACCATGTAGGCTTTTCCCCCTTTATTCTGTTAATGTGGTATAATACAGTTATTGATTTTCACATCATGAACCATGCTTGCATTCAGTAATAAATCCCACTCATTCATGTTGCAGAATCCCTTTAATGTGCTGTGAAATTCTGTTTTCAAGTATTTTATGGAGGATTTTTGCATTACTATTTATCAGGGATATTGGTCCATAGTTTTCTGGTGTCTCTGCCTTTGGTATTACAATGATGCTGGTCTAAAACAATGATTTGGGAAGTATTCACTCCTTTTTAATTTTTTGGAAGAGTCTGAGAAGCACTGATATTAATTCTCTTTAAATTAGAATTCACCAGTAAAACCATGTGGTCCTGGACTTCTCTTTGTTGGGAAGTTTTTTGTTACATATTCAATATCATTATTACTAATAGGTCTGTTCAGATTTTCTTTTACTTCGTGATTCAGTCTTGGTAGGTTTGTGCATTTCATTTAGGTTGCCCAATCTGTTGATATACAATTGTCATAGTAGTCTCTTTTTTATTTCCATAAAATTGTTAGTAATGCTCCTCTTTTATTTTTTCATTTATTTTATTCTATTAATTCCGTTATAGTTAACATACAGTGTTATATTAGCTTCAGGTGTAAAATATAGTGATTCAACAATTCTATACATTACTCAGCGTTCATTGTAATCAGTGTACTCTTAATCCCTTCAACTATCTCTCTGATCCTACCACCCCTCTGGTAACCATTAGTTTGTTCACTATGGTAAAGAGACTCTTTTTTTGGCTTGCCTTTTCTCTTTGTTTTGTTTCTTAAATTCCACGTATGAGTGAAATCATATGGTATTTATATTTATCTTGCTTTCTTATTTCATTAGCTCTCTATTTACATCCATGTTGTGGCACATGGCAAGGTTTCATTCTTTGTAGCTAATACTCTACTGTATGTGTGTATACACACACACACACACACAAATGTGTGCCACCTCTTCTGTATCCATTAATCTATCAATGGAAACTTGGGTTGCTTTCATATTTTGGCTATTATAAATAATGCTGCTATAAGCATTTGGGGTGCATGTATCTTTTGAAATTGGTGTTTTTGCATTCACTGGGTAAATACCCAATTGTAGAATTACTGGATCATTTGGTAGATCTATTTTTAATTTTTTCAGGAACCTCCACACTATTTTCAACAGTGTCTATACCAGTTTGCATTCCTACCAGTAGTATACCAGAGTTCCTTTTGCTACACATCCTCCCAACACTTCTTGTTTCTTATGTTTTGTATTTTAAGCCATTCTGACAGGTGTGAGGTGATAATCTCATTATGATTTTGATTCACATTTCCCTGATGATGAGTGATACTGAGCATCTTTGCATGTATCTATTGGCAGTCTTTATGTCTTCTTTGGAGAAATGTCTATTCATGTCTTCTGCCTATTTTTTAATTGAAGTATTTGGCTTTTTGGTGTTGAGTTGTATAAGTTCTTTATACATTTTGGATACTAACCACTTATCAAATATGCCCTTTGCAAATACCTTCTCCCAATCAGTAGGTTGCCTTTTAGTTTTGTTGATTGTCTCCTTCTGTTTTTATTCTGATGTAGTCCTAATGGTTTACTTTTGCTTTTGTTTCCCTCACCTCAGGAGACTATCTAGAAAAATGTTGCTATGGCCAATGTCAGAAAAATTAGTGTCCGTGCTGTCTTCTGAACTTTTATGGTTTCAGGTCTTACATGTAGGTCCTTAATCTATTTTGAGTTTATTTTTGTGTATGGTATAATAAAATGGTCCAGTTTTATTCTGTGCATTTAGATGTCCAGTTTTACCAACACCATTAATTCAAGAGACTTTTTCCCATTTCCTAACCTTGCCTCCTTTGTCACAAATTAATCATATAATCATGGGTTTATATATGGGCTCTTTATCCTGTTCTATTGATCTATGTGTCTATTTTTGTTTCAATACCATACTGTTTTGATTACTACAACTTTGCAGTATATATCTTTAAATCACATTTTGCTATCTGTTGGCTTTGTTCTTCTTTTCCAAGATTACATTGGATATTCTAAGTCTTTTGTGGTTACATACAAATTTTAGGATCCTGTGTTTTAGTTCTATGAAAAATGTTATTGGTATTTTGACAGGGATTTCACTAAATCTGTACATTGCTTTGGGTAGTATGGACATTTTAACTATATTTATTCCTCCAATCAATGAGTATGGAATATCTTTCCATTTGTTCCTTCATCTGTAACTTTTTTCGTCAGAATTTTGTAGCTTTCAGAGTGTAGGTATTTAATTTCTTTGGTTACATTTATTCCTAGGTATTTTGGTATTTTTGGGTGTAATTTTAAATGGAATTTATTTTCTTAATTTGTCTTTATATATCTTCATTATTAGTATATAGAAATGTCACAGATTTCTGTACATTGATTTTTTTATCCTGCAACCTTAATGAGTTTATTTATCAGTTCTAGCAGTTTTTTGCTGGAGTCTTCTGGGTTTTCTATATATAGTATCATGTCACCTGTAAAGAGTGAAAGTTTTACATCTTCCTTACTAATTTGGATTTTCTTTTGTTTCTTTTTCTAGTCTGATTGCTGTGACTAGGACTTCCAGTACTTTGTTGAGTAAAAGTGGTAAGAGTGGACATCTTTGTCTTGTTCCTGATCTTTGGGGAAAAACTGTTTTTCACCATTGAGTCTGATGTTAGTTGTAGTTTCTTCATACATGACCTTTAATACTTTGAGATGTGTCCCACTAAACTTACTTTGTTGAATGTTTATGTCATGAATGGATATTGTACTTTATCAAATGCTTTTTTTCTGTGTCTGTGAAATGGTCATGTGGTTTTTATCCTTTCTATTGTTAATGTGATGTATAACACTAATTGATTAGCAAATATGGAACCAGCCTTTCATCTCAGGAATAAATCCCACTTGATTTTGGTGAATGATTTTTTAAATGTATAGTTGGATTTGGTTTGCTAATATTTTGTTGAGGATTTTTGCATTTGTGTTCGTCAGAGATATTCACCTGGTGTTCTTTTTTTGTAGTGTCTTTATCTGGGTTTGGATTCAGGGTAATGCTGGCCTCATAGAATGAGTTGGAAAGCTTTCCTTCCTCTTCTATTTTATGGAATGGTTTGAGAACAGGTATTAAGTCTTTTTGAAATGTTGCGTAGAATTCACATGTGAAGCTGTCTGGGCTGAATTTTTCTTTGTGGGGGAGTTTTTCAATTACTGATTTACTGTGTCATTCAGAGCCACTGCTTCCTTGTTGATTTTCTGTTTGGGTGATCTCTCCATCGATGAAAATGGGGTGTTAAAAGCCCCTACTAATAATGTATTGCATCAAGTACTTCCTTTATGTTTGTTAGTAGCTGCTTTATGAATTTGGGTGGGTGCTTCTGTGTTTGGCGTATAAATATTTATAATTATTATATCTTCTTGTTGGATTGGTCCCATTATTACCATATGGTGTTCTTCTTTGATGTTAAAGTCTTGTTGTTTTAAATTCTACATTTTCTGACACAAGTATTCATATGCTGGCTTTATTTTCACTTCAATTTGCATGATAAAAGCTTTTCCCTTGCTTTACTGTCAATCTGCCTTTGTCTTTAGGTCTGAAATGAGTTCCTTATAGGCAGGATAAACATGGATCTTGCTCTTGCTCTTTTTGTGCATTCAGTCTCCCTATGTCTTTAATTCTTTAATTTCTTGAAATTTATTTATTTTGAGAGAGAGCACAAGTCAAGTGGGGAAGGGGCAGAGAGGGATAGGGAGAGTTTTCCAAGCAGGCTCCATACTGTCAACATGGAGCCCAAAACAGGGTTTGAACCCATGAAACATGACATCATGACCTGAGCTGAAATCAAGAGTCAGACACTCAAGAAACTGAGCCACCCAGGCACACCAGTCATCCTATGTCTTTTGTTTGGAGCACTTAGTGTATTTATTTTCAAATTATTTACAGATACACAATTATTGCCATTTTGTTACTTGTTTTTGTAGTTCTTCTCTGTTTCTTCTCTTTCTCTTCTCATGGCTTTTGGCTTTCTTTAGTGATATATTTGGATTCCTTTCTATTTTTTGTATATCTATTACTGTTCTTTGATTTGTGGTTACCATTTGGTATGTAAATTACATCTTCTGCTTATAGCAGTCTACCTTATGTTGATGGTCGCTTAATTTTGAACCCATTCTTTACTCTTCTCCCCTCCATGTTTTAGGCATATGGTGTCATACTATATGTCTTTTTATTTTGTAAATCCCTCGACTAATTTTTATAGATATACTTATTTTTACTGCTTTTGTGCTTCCTAATTTTTTTACTCCTGCTTATTGTCTTTGCTTTCCACTCAAAGAATCCCCTTAACATTTCTTGTAGGGCTGGCCTAGTGGTCACAAATTCCTTTAACTTTTGTTTATCTATGAAACTCTTTCTCTCTATTCTGAATGATTTTCTTCTTGGATAGAGTATTCTTGGCTGCAGGTTTTTTTCTTTCAGCATTTTGAATATATCATGCCACTGCTTTCTGGCTGGCAAAGTTTCTGCTAAAAATCAGCCTATAGCCTTATCGAGTTTCCCTGGTATGTAGCTATTTTCTTTTCACTTGCTGCTTTTAAAGTTCTCTCTTTATCACTACTTTTTTCCATTTTAGTTACTATGTATCTCGGGATGGACCTCCTTGGGTTGATTTTTTTGGGAGGCATTCTGTGCCTTCTGCATCTGTTTCTTTCTTTCCTTCCCCAGATTCAGGAAGTCTTCAGCTATAATTTCTTCAAATAAACTTTCTGCTCCCTTTCCTCTCTTCTTCTAGTATCGCTCTAATGTGAATGTTAACTATGCTTGATGGTGTCCCTGAGTTCCCTAAGTCTTTTCATTTTTAATTACTTTTTTCTCTCTCCTGTTCAGCTTGTTTCCATTACTCTGTCCTCTAAGTCACTGATCTGTTCTTCTTCCATCTAGTGTATTTTTATTTCAGTGTGGGTTTTTTGTTTTTTTGTTTTGTTTGTTTTGGTTTTTTTTGAGAGTGCATGTGTATGCACATGTGAGCAGAGGAGGGGAAAAAGAAGAGGGAGAAAGATAATGTTAAGCAGCCTCCACATCCAGCATGGAGCCCCATTGCTGGGCTCAAATCTCAAAACTGTGAGATCATGACCTGACCTGAAATTAGGAGTCAGATGCTTAACGGACTGAGCCACCCAGGCATAAAAATACATCTAGTGTATTTTTAATTTCAGTTACTGAGTTATTCATTTATGATTGGTTCTTTTTATGTTTTCTATATTTTTGGTAAACCTCTCACTGAGGTCTTCAGCTCTTTTCTCAAGTTCAGTGAATATTTTTATGAGCATTACTTTTTCTATCAGAGTATACTTATCTCTGTTTAGGTCTCTTGCTGTGATTTTGTGCTGTTCTCTCATTTGGGATGTATTCCTCTGTCTCCTCATTATTTTCTAATTCTCTGTGTCTGTTTGTATGTATAAGGAAAGTCAGCTACATCTCCTGCCTTTAAAAGTAGTGGAGGCGCCTGGGTGGCTCAGTCACTTAAGCATCCGACTTTGGCTCAGGTTATGATCTCACACTTCGTGGTTGGAGCCCCGCATCTGCCTTTGTGCTGACAGCTTAGAGCCTGGAGCCTGCTTTGGATTCTGTGTCTCTCTCTTTCTCTCTGCCCCTCCCCCACTCATGCTCTGCCTGTCTCTCAAGAATGAATAAATGTTAAAAAAAATTTTTTTTTAAAGTAGTGGCCTTTCGGGGCACTGGGTGGCTCAGTCAGTTAAGTGTCTGACTTTGGCTTAGGTCATGATCTTACAGTTTGTGGGCTTGGGTCCCGCATCGGGCTCTGTGCTGACAGCTCAGAGCATGGAGCCTACTTTGGATTCCGTGTGTGTGTGTCTCTCTTGAAAATAAATAAACATTAAAAGTTACAAAAAAAAAGTAAAGAAAAGGTCCTGTAGTACCCTGCAATGCAATGTCTCCTGTTCACCAGAACCTTGCATATCAGATGTGTTGGCTGTTGTCATAGGGTTTGGTCCTTGTGTTTTCAGTGGACCAGTCTGGGGCCACCTTGTGCTTACACTGAGTCAGAGCAGACATTTGCCAGAGATTCAGTAGTTCCAAACTGCAGGAGAGCACAGGGTCAGTCAGTGTCAGGAAGGTCCACATCAGCAGGGGGGAGACCTGAAGCCACAGGGGATCAAGGCAGGCTGGATTGTAGAAGGAAGATCCACAAAAGCAGGTGGGCTGGGACACATGGTATTAGAAGGTTTGTGCAGGTCAGCTGTGATTAGGGACCTGGATCTGAGGCCTGGCTGGAAGGGGGGCAGCTGCAAGAAAACATGGCAGTGGGGTACACTGTCAGCAAGCCAGGTGGCAAGTGCTGGCACCATGGTGGTTCCTCTAAGTGTCTGTGCATGTAGGCTGCGCGGCGCGGGAGGGAAATGGTGCCTACCAGTTCCTTTGTTCCTGGAGAAGTCTCCCAGTGATTCCTGCCCCTCCAGTACATGCTCTGAGATTAGTGAACATATCTCCTTCCCATATACCCCGGGTGATTTTCAAACTGGTGCTTCTATGCTGCATCTCCACAGGCTGTTTGTTGTGCTATCTTTTTAAAGGCTGGGACTCAGTTTCCTCTTGCCCTACCAGCTGTCCTGTGAGACCAGTGATTTTTAAAGTTCCGGGCTTTGAGCCTCGATGACTGTAAGAACTCATGAAACTCCCCCCTCTGGTTTTCAGGTCCAAATGTTATCGGGATTTGTCTTTCCCACGTGGGCTCCCAGTGCGTGAGGTGAGGGTCTGTTACTTCCTCGTTTCTAAACCTGTGGTGTCCCTCCCTCCTGTGGACCATCTGGTGGATCCCTTTAGAGCCTATGTCTCTGCCTTTCCTATCCTCTCTGATGTGGCCTCTTCTCTACATGTAGATGTGGAGAGTCTGTTCTGCCAGTCTTTGGGGCATTTTCTGGGTTATTTACCCCGATATGGCTGTTATTTAGTTGTATCTATGGACAAGATGAGCTTAGGGTCCTCCTACTATTAGGTCATCTTCCCCAGAAGTCCCTAAAATCTTTTGACTTCAGTTATTTGAGTCTCCTCTCCCTCTCTCTCTTTTCATCACTGTAGCTAAAGGTTTGTCAATTTTGTGATATGTTTGAGGAACCAACTCTTAGTTTTGAGGGTTCATTAGTATTTATATTAACTTTACTATTTTATACTTCTGTTCATATCTATTAGTTGGAAAATATAATGCAATAATAAAATAAAGAGATGGGTTGATGGAATAGATTTAATTACACCTCTAGGAAGTAGCACACCCAGGAACCAATACAAGTTTTCTTGACTAAATCCCCACTGTGCCACCCAAAATGTAGCATATACTTTTTTCTAAACCTGTTTTTAGAATCATTAATATAATATTGAATATAACTGCTGACATGGTGAGAAAAGAGGCTATTTATTTTTGAGAGAGCACACCTGCATGAGTGGGGCAGGGGGAGAGAGAGGGGAAGAGAGAGAATCTTAAGCAGGCTCCATAGCCAGTGTGGAGCTCAACACGGGGCTCAATCTCATGACTGTGAAATCATGACCTGAGCCAAAATCAGGAGTCAGAAGCTTAATGGACTGAGCCACCCAGGCACCCCGGTAGGAGGCTATTTAAAAAGTAAAATCAAGGGATACCTGGGTGGCTCAGTCTGTTGAGCGGCTGACTTTAGCTCAAGTCATGATCTCACGACTCGTGAGTTTGAGCCCTGCATCAGGGTCACTGCTATCAGCACAGAGCCTGCTTCAGATCTTCTGATCCCCTTTTTCTCTACTCCTTTCCTGCTTGCAGTCTCTCTCTCTCAAAAATGAAATAAATCTTAAAAAAAAAATAAGTAAATTCAAGAATTGGCATATATGATCGTGTTTAAGAGTTAGCTGGAGCAAAAGGCAATTATGAAACTGCCCTGATATGTAGGTCCCTGTAAGAGGAGGGATGCACAAGTTGGGATGGAGTTCATTGAAAAGCCACTGCTAAAAAACGACTGAAGTGTATAGGGGCACATGCATGGGAGGATGGGAGGAAGAGTTGATGGAACTCAGGTTGCTTCTGTAATGTCTGGGCTTCATCCTCAATAGCACTTTTTCTCAGGAACAATTGGCTTATTCCATATAAAGCCAGCCTGTACTCCAGGGTGATTTCTCTCCAGGATTTTATAGACAGCATTTTCCAAGATAAAATGAGCAGTTATAGATTAAGTATTATATGGCCAAATCTGTGAAATACCTTTTAAAAATCAGGCAAGCCTCCATCTATTTGTGCATGAGCCAGGTCTGTCATTTACATTGCTGTTTGTCAGAGGATCTGCAGACTGTTGGCATAGTTGGCATTAGTTTAATTAACACTGAAGCTTATAAATCAAAGTAAAGACTTCATATATCCTTTGAGACTTATGTTACTAACTGCTAAGAATAATTCTACTTTCTGGAGAGAAGTGAAAATTGGAAACCAAGAGTATAAATTTGGCTAATTTGACAATAGTTGTTACATCTATTAATTATCTTCTTTTAAATACATACATAAAATATTTTATTATCTATAATCAGTTGGCACAGATTTTGTGGAGTTGGGAATACAGACGCTTTTTTATTTCAAATTCTCCGTATTTGGTTCATACTCCTATTACCCAGCAATTATATTTAAAGCAAAAGTTAACCTGCTCTCATAAAATTATATAATCATGTAATCAGAAGGGAGATTAGTGGTTCTCTTGTTCTGCTTTGGAGAGATCTACTCAATATGGTCTCATTTAAAATTTTTAGTAACAAAATTTTCAGCATGCTGGTTTTAACCAGTTTTAAATCACTCAAGTTCATTTTTATAACTTTCCTACCTATAACTTTGCTATTCCTTTTAAAAATTTCCTATCAGTCTTCCTTCCTTCTCTTTAATAACAGTTCTCTCTAGTTCTTTGAGATTTACGTAATACACTGGAGTATACAGACTCCATGCCGCTGTGCCCCTTCACTCTGAGGGAGGGCTCCAGCGACGGTGATCCTGTAGCATGAAGTTAAACGCTGTAAGGGGAATGGGCCTGTTCAAAGATCACCTTCCTCTTTGATCCTGCTCTTTCACGGGGTTTGGTTTTGCAACTGATGGTACTGCCATTTTGTCCTTCCCCAAACTCAAGTTCAGCGTCACCCTTTCTCTCTTGAGTTCATATCTCAGTGGCTCTGCTTTACCTAATATTGACTTTCTCTGTGGTAGTCACATTACCATTGTCCTCACTAATCCCTACTTAGCCTATCACAGTAACAACACGCCTGGTTGCTTAGGCTCAAATCCTCGTGTTCCTTAGTGTGGTCTCCATCTGGCCCTCACTACCTCTCTCTCTACCTGGTGACTCTGAGAGCTGCTATTTAGGTCATGTGCTTGAGGGGCTAGTATCAGGTTAAGGTCACCGCAGCCTGCTTGGCCAAATAAAATGAATGCGGAGGCAGCAATACCATCAGGTAGCTAAGCTAAACTTCCAGCACACACACGCATACAAAACCATATTAGCTTTGTCTTGCTTGTGGTATAATGTTGAAAGTCCTAGCCTTATTTTCCAGATCTTGTGGTCGTGTATAATTTGCCCTAACTCTACCTTTCTAAGTTTCTTTCCAGATCCTTCTGTCTCTCTTCTGTGTTCTAGCACAAAAGAGGACTGAACTTTTCCTTAAAATGTTAAGAAAACTCCTAACTCATCCTTTGCTCATGCTCTCCCTTATTCTATCTTTACCTCTTTTCTTCCACATCACCTTGCAAGATCTCTCTCAGACGGCAGGTTCTCACTGAAGTTTCCACCATTACCCTTATTCGAAATTAACCTCCCTTCTTTGATCTTCCACTGCTTGTTGTTTTGCCTGTATCAGAGCATAACTTTTATCTTTCTTTCTTACACTTACTGCCTTACATTGCTCTCTCCTCTACCTAATTGGAAAAGAAAGAAACTCACTGCAGACAGAGATTTTCATATCGATCTTCCTCTTTATTTGTCTGAATGTCTATTATAGTGGCTTCCATGTGGTGGGAGCAAGATGAACAGTGGCTGCTTCAAGGATTCACCATCTCTCACCAGATGCCCTATTCAACATGCCTTACTGAGGTAGCCAGGGCGTCCTGAATATGCTAAGACTGTAATTCTTCCTCATCAAGACTCATTCTGTTTTTCAAGTATTCAAGATAAGCAGAGTCTTTTGGAGATAACGCCATGTGACTTCTCTTCTTTTGTATCTGCTTTTGCCTGGATGGGGGTGGAAGAAAGGGGCACAGGCAGTTCAAATCCCTATATCACAGTTTGCTTTTCCACAGCACCTTTCATAGATCATAGGTCTCAGTGCCCAGATGGTTTTCTTCTATTACCCACTAATTATTAATGAGGATGCACAGCAAAGCCTCCACAGAGTAGCATCTGGAAAGCTATAATTTTCTGGAGCTCCATTTCAATAACCTGCTTCTGTCTGAGTGTTTAGATTCTCCTCCCAAAGAGGAGAGTCTCCTCCCTCCACAGGAATAAAGCCATCTTCCTTGTGGCTCAGTGGCTCCTGATCTTTTGGCACAAGGGAGGGAAGCAGGGCACGCCTGAGTGTGCCGATTCACAATCCCCAGGTGCTGCAGTGTTGTGGTGAGTGAGGTCAGAGTGGGGATGTGGGGTCAGAGTTATTGTTTTATTTATTTATTTGTTTGACAGAGTGGGAGAGAGAGAGGGACAAAGCTCTCTTGGGGGAGGGACAGAGAGAGGAGGAGACACACAATCTGAAGCAGGCTCCAGGCTACGAGCTGTCAGCACAGAGCCCGATGTGGGGCTCGAACTCATGAACCATGAGATCATGACCTGAGCCGAAGTCAGATGCTTAACCGACTGAGCCACCCTGGTGCCCCAATAGCTATCTACTTTCTATGGCCAAAGTCAATTTTGTCCAAATTTTGAAATTTGGCAGAACAGACTCTAAGCCCAAAATAATTTGGTAAAACATTCACTAATTCTCCCTTTAATGATAGGGAATATTGAACCAATTTATAGGAAGGAACATTATAAATGTTATGTGGCAAGTACCAGGGATTAGGATATGTGATTTTTTTAAAAAATCACTCATGCCTGATTTTTCCTTATAAACTGAAATTCAAACTCATGTCAAAATTTTTAATAGAATGTTAAAGATAAGTTTTGAAGTAAACAGTAATTTCAGAATAGGATACAGAAGCTTGAAGTTAGAAATAAGTACAAAATAACCCAATACCATCTGATATTTGAATCTTCTTGAAAGTATTTCCATGAATTGATAGTTTATCTTTGTAACAGATTTGAGGTGTCAAGGGTCCCAGTAATTTCTCCCAGAGACGACTACTGTCTCCTGAGTTCCCCTTGGGGTCAACCTGAATGAGTCCATTTCCTCTCTACTGAACAGTCTCCTAGCCAATGTCCCATGTTTCCCACCTGGCCCACATTTGACATGGTTCCTGTCATTTGTTTCATCCTTTGAATGAAAACTTTCAGCTTTCTTGGTTTTGCCAGGCTTGACTTTTAATGCCTACTGTACAAGCAATTAACAGGATTTGAAAGGTCAATGGGAAACAGATTAAAGAACATTTTCTGAATGCCAGCACCCCGTGAAGCCAGGTCTGGAATGTGCAGGGTCATCCCAGTAGACATTCTGACTCCCCCTCCCCCTTTGTCAATTATTAGGTGGTTTATGAGAATCCAAACAGCATTAATCAAAGTGACAGGGGGAAAATCCTGTATTTGTATATGCCATTTAGGAAAAGTTATTTTAGTATAAGAAATCTTGCTTTTGGAAATTTGCAAGCATGCACGCACAGGGGCATTTGTCTGCTTAGTCAGGAAAGGTAGTGATTACTGAGGGGACACTTCTCAGAGGGTTCCTGCGGTCCTACATCCTCATGCTCCTCTTTGGCACCCTCACTCCTAAACCAATTAGAAAAGTAGGTTAACAGCTCTGGGCAAATGGTCTGTCAGATGAAGACAAAGGTTTCAAGGAGGCAGGGAAATGGTTGGATAACACTGCTACATGAAGACAGAATATATAGTAGGTGTTTTCTCATACTCTGACTCTCAAAGGACATTTGATGGGTCCCTTGGGGCTTAAAAATACTAGTATCTATCAAAATCATGCTTCCTGTACCATAGTACCTTTGCCTTGGGTTCTTTCAAATTGTACCAAATGTTTTCCAAAATTGAAAAGCAGGATGCGTTATAGATACTTCTTTCTCATTTTAGCATCATATAATGATTTAATGAGCCTCACTGGGTTACAAATGGGATAGAACCATGTTCCCTTGTGTTCCTTTTTTCTTTCTAATAAAATGATCTCATAAGGTTGAAATCACTTTATTTCCTTTGGGAAAAATACAAGGCCTTTCCATTGATAAGAATAGTTAATTTCAACTTTAATTCTTTTTACTACATTTCAACTTTACTTTTTAAAAATACTTTTTGGTGGGGGGCATCTTCCTAATATCCTTTAAAATAGTCTAATCCAGTATGAATCTGGTACCCTCAGTTCACTTATTAACTGGGATAAGTGCCTAACCTCAAAAATTGCTTAGCATTTTACTGTTCAATATATTCTACTACTCATGAGGGTACCAAGAAATAAGATTTAAAAAATCATTATCAGATGAAAGATACTCATCAAATAAATGATCATTCTTAAGGAGAAATAGGGGATTGATTTTTTTTTCTCATTTGAAAGCATTGACTTCAGGCTCATTTGTAATAAAATGATTTATTTATCATTGCCGAGCAGGGGAAATTGCTTTTCTAAAATAATAACACTCCTTTATTTTCTAAAAAAAACTAGATAATTATAGCAGCACATAAGACACTAAGAATTTCCTCTACCACCCTAAGTCTCCCTCCCCATTCTCCAAATCTGCTACTTCCCTGAAAGTTTTCAAATCAGCAAGCTTGAAATGAGTTTCCTGAGAGTTCTTTTTCTCTCTTTTCCAAAATTTCCTAAGGTTACTCTATATATACCTAAATGCCAATAATTGTCTTGAATAGACTGAAGTAAAATAAATGAGATGGCTAAAATTCATTTTTATCTCATAAATGTTACACCTTGTCAATTAAAACAAATACTCCTTTTCTGTGCCAAGAAAACATTTTCTGTTACATTCACAATCTGTTTCAACTGCCATTGGGTACAAGGAAAACCTCTAACAGATGGGAATCAGTAAATAGCAACTGCAAGAAGAACTGACTATCTGAATAACAAATGGAAGACATATTCTGTATTACCTTGGCAGGCAGACGTGGTTCTGAGGGCTTTTTGAGGCACTGTACTATTGATTCGGAGGACAAGACTGGGGTCGAGATACCCCCTGAAAAAGAAAATATATGTATGCTTTACACAGACCATCACCCCTTATCTCATATCACACAGAGTCAAGGTTGTAAAGACCTTTCTATTCTTAGAATATTTGGGAATAGTGAGACATAGGAAGTAAGGGATGCAGCCTAGGAGGTGTGGAGGTGTTCATCCACAGACAAGGGGATAACATAGTCACCCTGGAGTTAAAGATCACAATGTCCTTCATTAACCTCTAACCCCACTTTCAACAAGAAAGAGACAGAGATAGTATTCAAGTGGGTAAACATGGTGACGGTAACGACTCTCTTTCTAAGAGCACAATGCTCAGAGCCATTGTGCTCTGCACAAAGGCTGCAGAAAATGCTACCTAGAGAAAGCCTTACATCAGGGCCAGTAGAGGAAGTTGCCGTCAGCACCACGTGGGCCAGATGCCTGAAAACACTGAACAAGTGAAGAAGTCTTGGACTTCTTCCAAGGCAAAAATAGTAAAAAGCCCGTGTCTGCTTTCTACCACCCAAGCGGGAACTGCTTCATGAGTCGCTCCTTTGAAATTTCCTTTCCAAGTCTACTCAGCGTGTGCAAGAGGAGTGCACCAAGAAATGTCTTAGGTGTGTGCTGAGATGGTAAGTAAGAAAGACACAGGTGGATTATCCTCTGTGGCCTTTGCTTACCATTCACCTATGCTTACGGATTAAGGCCCGAAACTTTGAGGAACAAAGCAAGCTAGTTATCCCTGGATAGACTACTAATGTGAAAATGTATAAGGAAACCTAACTTCAACTTGGAAGCAGGGACCCGTGAAGGGAGGGCTCTCACGCAGGTATCACTCATCGCAGCTTGCACAGTTCAGCAGGAAGAAGGAAGACTTCCTATCCACTTGGCAGCAGCAAGCTGCACTCCCTGGCGGCCAATGAAAAACCGTCACCACTTCAAACTCCTATTTTCCTCCAGTGAACTTTTGTTCAAACAACTGCCCCCCTCCCCCAACTTCCTCCTTTCCTCTATAAAAGGACAAGCTCCTCCTCTGTTCTCTGGACTTGCCAATGGTTCGCCATAGTCTGCTTGTCTTGAATTGCAATTCCTCTGCTATTTCTGAATAAACTCCATTTTGCTGTCTGAATTGCTTACCTTTTCTTTTAAAAGGTTGATGGTAACAACCTAAATTCTTTCCTATCCTTCCAATAGAGAGATACAGACCTGAGAGAAGGACTCGACATGAGAAAGGAGGCTTGGAAGAAGGGAACATGCAGGAGCAGTTAAGAGAAGGTTCTCTGAACTTCTCAAATGTACCTGTTTCCCATACCACAGGATCTCTTTCCACCATCCCTTCACCTTGCCTTCTGCAGAGTCCTGGAACAGTGGAGTAGCTCAAAATGTGCTATCAACCACAGTTGTCTCCTAGGACCTTTTGTTTGTTTTCAGAAATAAGACTTCCAAGAGATGATAATATGAAACATGTATATTCAAGTTAAATACGCTTCATTATTTTCATTAATCTTTGCAATGCTTTTAATACATTCCTATGAAGCAACAGAATACAGTTTGGGATGAAAATTTATCCAAGTGAGATTTAAAATATCATTATGGCTATGAAGGATTTAGATACTAGGTTTTATACTCATTGCTCTTCAATTGTTCAATCAACCAAAAGGTAAATGGGGGAATATCCTGAGTTTTCTTAACCTCCCATTGAGAGAGAACATGAAAATTGGTGTTTTTTTCTCACAGCATAATCTTTGAACAGATCGTCATAATCATAGTATGTCTGTATTCAAAATCATCATCAATGCCAAAAAATAACTCTTACCATGCCTTTACATACCTACTTGTCTATGCTGAGTCACACAGATAAACTGAACAGGGCCCCTGGCTTTCCTTCACCTCGCTTGTTTGTTGTTTTTTGGGGTTTTTTTGGTTGGTTGGTTTGTGTGTCCTTTCACAAGTCTCCCTTGATCCTTTCCAGGGAACCACTCTGCTCAATGCTGGTTCTTGCTCACCACCCCCCAACCAAATGACAGTTGTATACCTCTTACCATCTCTCTGTGTCCCTCACTGGGCCCTCCTCTAGTACTCAGCAAATAAAGATAAACCCCTCTGTGCTCCATATATCTTAGCAAATGTCCAACCTTGTTCAATTGCAGCGTACGTTTGGCTCAAGTAAACATATTTAGGGAAGTCCTTATGTTCATGTGGTATATTGCTGTCAACCTATCTGGAGCTGATCTGCTATACTGCACAGTATATACATATATACATAAGTTCTTTACAGAAATAACTTGCACTAAGAAAGTAACACAATGAGCTCTAATATGAAAGTGCATAGTTACTTAATCATAAGAGTAATATTTGCATTCACTGTTTACATAGTCTACAGAAATCAGCATATTAAAAAAAATAAGCTGGCGGATTCCAGGGCTTGGCATAAACTAGTCTTTGTATATTGTCATTGTCCCAGAAACAGCACAACACTTGGTGAATAATTTAAAACTTTCCTGTATTATTTTTGAGCAGGATGTAGGAGTATTATACATTGCTTGTGACTACCCATGTCCAGTTAGGAAAAGAAAACCAACTCCACGTATTTCAAACCGATTCGATTAGAAAACTGGTTATAAAAGTAACCAAAAAAATGTATCAACAAAAAGAAGAAAGAAAGAATGGATGAAATTCCCCTAGACAGTGGTAACTGCATAATTTACTGCTATTAGTAACTGCAGGATGCCATTACTACTCCCGGGGCTAAGGACACAAAAGGGAGATGGTGTGACCCCATGTCCTCATGGCTGTGCTGCTGTGGATGCTGGAGTCCCTCCAGAGCCACTGCTGATGGACCCAGGAGCCCACACTCCTTGTGACACTGCAGGAGTCAGAGCCCAGGAGCACTGGGCTAACAAAGCTGCTGGAGCCTCCAGTGCTGCTAATGCAGAAACCCAGGCTGGCACTCGTCACTGGCCAAGTGCATTGCCACGTGCTGGCTGAAAATAAGGGTCTGCCCTTCTTCCCACCTCTCAATCTATTGCCAGTGTCTCCCGTTATCAGCAACTTACTAGAAATCTGCCCTAGGGGAGTCTGGAAAAGGGAGTGTGTAGATATTCTGCCCCTGTGATACAGAAAACAGCATAAAAAGGGAGTACTGGAGCAAAACGCCAGACCAGTAACCATCCCAGTGTTTTGCATAGAACATTCTATGTGTAGACAGCTCTATAGGAAGCCTGGTTGGCATTTATCTCTTTCCCAAATAGCCCTACTCATATCACCTGCTAGAGGCTTTCCTGATTTTTGTGGTCATTACTTCTGTCTCTCTCTCTCCCCCTTTCCCTCTGACACTCTATCCAGATAGAATACTCTATCCCTAAATTCTCACATGCCACCTGTATTTCCACCTGTGTTTGCCAACTGTGTCAACTCTCTAAGGCAGCTGGAGGACTCATTGGCTTCTTGTCTTATTTTTCCTTACTCCATTATTTAAAGTAGTGCGTGGATCCCCTTTGAAACTAGGTTTTTTTGTTTGCTTGTTTGGTAGTTTTACTTTAACTGGTTGGTTTCATCAAAGAAAAAAAAATTACCTTCTATTATGAACTCAATGTTTGTATCCCCCCAAAATTCCTATGCTGCAATCTTAATCCCCAGTATGATGGTATTCAGATGTGGGCCTTTGGCAAATGATTAGGTCATGAGAGTAGAGCCTTCTTGAACAGGATTTATTAAACGGAGCCCCAGAACTCCCTCCTCTTCCACGATGTGAAGACACAGCGAGATAGTGATGCATGAACCAGGAAGTGGATTCTCACCAGACACCAAACATACTAGCCCCTTGATCTCTAGTTTTCTAGCCTCCAGAACCATGAGAAGCAAACTGCTGTTGTTCATAAGCCACCCAGGCCATGGTGTTCTGTTACAGCAGCCCGAAACAAGACAACTTATGGCAGTAAGAAAACAAATTGGAGATCAGATGTGTTCCTGTCCTGTATTCACTAATATTGACATTACAAATTTGGGGAAATCTCTTCACTTCTTTGAGTATAAGTTTTTTCCAAAGGTTGGATGTGGTATCTAAATTCCTGTCCTACTCAATTATATGAGGTTTTAGAAAAGTCATTTATGTTTAAAATAACTCGTGTCTCAATTCTGAAACACTTTCATGGGCATAACCTTTAAAAAGGAAGGTAGAATCCCATACCAGGAAGGAAAACATATATCTATTATAAAATCAAATACACCACAGAATCCAGAAAATAGTTCAAAATGCCTTTTCCTGAATTTCCTTAAGTTATCTATTCTGTAGCAGGTCTAGTGGATTGGCTCCTGCCTTCTTTCTCCCACAATTCACACTTCCTCCCTCAGTCTCTCTGCCTCTTGGCTGTCACCACGGAGTTGCACTTTTTTCTCTTTTCCTCCATCTCAGAAGGCCCATTCAGTGTCATGTGGGTCATCCCTTATTAAACCTAGTAGAAATGGCTTCCAACCTCATGTCACAAGACTGACAGCCATCTGCTCTTTCTGTCAAAACTTACAGGGACACATCTACCAGGCACAGAAACTTCCTCTTGTTGATTTTGGCCAAAAATGATAACACAAACTTTCAGGACAATATTATCTCTCTAAGCTCTTTCCTCATCTTTTCAATCACCTTGTTTATTACCCTAGATATCTATGGCTGAAGAGGTAAAAGTACAGGTGACATTATAAGAGATGCAGGATGAGAAGATTCTGGTCTACCTTGCTACAGAACGTGCATAGAGTTAACCATCTCATAAATTGTGAATAACAATAGAGTTTTAAAATTAAGGCTATAGCACAAGGAAATATGGGAAAACCAGATTAGTTTACTTAACTTCTTGGCCTATGGCCATGCATTTCTGAACACATGGTTTATTGAACTCTTTCTTCTCTTGATAACAGTGAATGCTTCAATAAAATATATAACCAGGAGAGTTGCAGAAAGAAAACAGTTACAAATAATATTTACTGGTAATGCTCATATCAGAAATGTATATTAAAATGAAGCTTTAAAACTAATTTTTATACTTGATTTGAACAAAAGCAGCTTATTTGCAAGGCGGTCCAGTACATTGCCACATCTTGTCCAGAGTTCGTAACATGTGCTTTTATTGTTTAGAATTATTATTTTGGTCACTGCATAAATCAATGCTTTAAAATTTTTTTATATTAAGAAACATAACAAAACAAATCCCACTTTTTTTTAAGTTTTCATAGGACTTGGCACTTGAGTTTTTTGGAAAAAAACAGAAAAAAGGGAAACGAGAGTAAACAACAGCAATATGCTCATTTCATAGATTTTGAGGTCCACCTGTTTAAATGTTTTCAAAACCATTAAATGCATCTGTTACTTTTTTTTCTGTGATAAAACAAATTATATGAAAAAATAAGTATGCATAAGTATCTAAAGTCAATTTAGGTAGGTTTTCAGATAGAAAATTAGGTAAGTTCAAAAAATACCTCAGATTCATTAGCCAGTCCCCATGTTGAAGTTAAGAGGAAGAGGGCTTACCTGTGTAACCTTGGGTACTATGTAACCTTGGGTACTATGTAATCTTGGATGATTCATTTTTATAGAATATTATTTACCTCTTGTGAGTTGTTCGAGGAATTCCTGAGTCCTTGTATAGTAAGGGCAAGGCATATAGTTATCCTTTGATCAATAATGTATATTATTATTTAAATGGGAAATATATGTGAATGTAGTTCTTTATTCCTGATCCAGTCGTATTTGTTTGTATATTTGATCTTGTGGAATCTCAATGGGCAACAGTTTCTCTCTCTAGTGTTTTCCAAAGAGCACTAGACCCTAGTTATCTGTCAGATACAGGAGGAGAAATGGCTTCTGTTTCTGGCTTAGTGACTGCAGCCTGCAACACCTGGAGCAAGGCATCTACCCTTTGTTCATTTCTTATATATATAATTAGGAGATGATAGTAAGTGGTCACAAAATTGCCCTGTGGTTCTAGTATGTAATATCTTTGAGGCTGAATCCTATATGGTATTATTTTGTTCTATTACTATATTATTATATGCCTTCTACTTTTTAGGATATTTCACAATCAGGAACACATCATTTCTTTTGAGATATAAAATAAGATTCCTGGATGACATAATTGCATCTTCAGCTTAAGAAGCATCACTTTGATACTCCTAGTTTTACTTATATGGAGGACTTCATATCACTGCATAATCTACATGTGACTCTGTGCTGTGAGCAGCTTCTATCCTTAACCTATGGCATTCCTGAACAGTTGTCATCATTTCACTTTATCACTCCCTGACAAAGAAGAACCTGTTTCAATGAGCTTTAGTGATAAACTGACATTATATTAAATATCTTTTGAAGAAACATGAATTGGAAAGGCAGTGTCACAGACTATTCACCTGTTAGTCTGAGTCCTCTGGAAAGCAACTATTAATGCAGGATTAAGTATGCAAGGATTTTATTACAGTAAAATTGAGGGAAAATGGTAAAGGTAAGGTAAAATTGAGGGAAAATGATAAAGTGCTCAGGGAAGGCTGTGGAAAGCATCTTAAGACTGTTGTCCAGCCTCAGCAAGTTGCATCAAAACCACTGGGGAGACCCTGAGCCACAGTCGGCCATGAGGAGCTCACGTCTCCCAGGAACAGGCTGGTTAGTGTCCCTGCTGCTGCCCTCGAGCAGTGGCTGAGAGCAATCCACGGCATGTGCATCCACAGCACAAACACAAGATGGATTTCAAAGCTCATGAGCCAGGCTCTAGGTCAGTAACTCTGTCTCTAGTTAGAAACCTGTGAGGTGTAATTTCACAGCCACCATGGATAGGTATCTCTTCTCAATCTCTCTGTTTCAGGATCCATTGCAAAGTGCCACCCATCACCCAGTGAACCTTCCTTTGATCTAGTCTTTCAAACTACTCTTACTTGGGAACTCTCCCCCTCTGGAGTCTTTCCACATGTCTTCCTTTCTCTGGTCTCTTCTGCAAGCTCATCCAAATTTGCAACATCCATCATTATTGTCCTGAATGTTCAAAAGTCATGACCTAGCCACTCAGGGAATTAAACATCAATTAGTTCCCAGAATTCACCATCCACAGAAGGCAATGAGTAGGATAACGAAGAACACAAAAAGTTTCCTTCCATGTTACAGCAAAGCTGTGCTGTCACCCAACTCCTCTGTCCCATTTACTACTCCATGGTCCCGTACAGTACTCCATGGTCTGTCTTCTGGATCCATGAACATACTGAAACTCCTCGCATAAAATCATTAATATCTGTTTAATTGTCAAATCTATTGGACATTTTAAAGTCATTATTCTTGACTTTTATATCCATTTAACATTACTGATCATGCATTTCTCAAAATTCTATTTTTCCTGGACCACTGCAATTCAGTACACTGCACATTCTCCTTACATCTTTATTCCTTTTGTATTTTTCCTCATGTTTTTTGTTCCTCCCCATTCCTTAAATAGTGGTGCTCCCCAAACTTTGTGCTCTTTTTATTCTACATAGTTTTTGTAGGAACTTTATTCTCTGCTGTGTAACAATTTTCATTTACTCATGTAATGTTCTATCATTTATCAAGCTCCTAGTATGAACCATGTACTATACTATGTCCTGATGATAAAATTATAGGGAAAAAAGTCTCTGGCTTTAGGGTACATATTGTCCAATGGAGGAAATACAAAAGTCAATAGGCAATTATAGGACAATGAGATACTTCTATAATAGGTGAGTGCACATGGTTTGGGTCATCATAGGAGGGCATCTAACTTAGACTTGGAAAATTAGAGAAGCTTCTCATAAGAATATAATGAACAGTGTGTAATAACAATAAGAGGGGATGTAGGGCACTCTGAACTAAGAAAGCACCACATTTGAAGGTATAATTAGTTTGGTGTATCTGCAATACTGAATTAAAGGAAAAGGGAGAGGTTGGGTCAGGAAATTGTAAAGTAAAGTTAATGAAAGGAACAACCTTATGTGCTGTGCTGAGGTCTTTGGGTCTTAAGATGACAGCAGTGAAGTTCGCTGATGGGTTTGAAATGAGCGCATGACTTAATTTCTTTATAAGTTTTGGAAGCTTACTCTATAGGAAGGATGGCTTAGAAATGCCTGGCTTCCTTGCTGACCTCATCTCCCTCTTCCCATGTTCTCCCTCAGCATTAGCCATGCTGGCCTCTCCTCCCTCATCCTCAGACACACCATCTTGCCTGACAAGCTGCTGCTCCTCCCCCGGACCCTCTCTCTTCAGGAGTGTGCAGGCTCTCTCCCCCATGTCTAGTTGTCTACTCAAATAGCACCTCCTTAGACAGGTCTTCCCTGGCCATGCCCATGTCTCTTTACTTGCCTCTACCTGTTCCTATCCCTAATGTCTGTTTGTTGTTCTTTTCAAAGTTATCACTACCTGACATTACTATATGTCTGTACATTGCCTATATCCTTCCTTACAATATAGCTTCTCTGAGGGTATGAATTTGAATTTTTTATTGTTCCCTTAATATTCAGAAAAGGGCTTGACAGACAATAGTCATTTAATATACGATTGTTGAATGAAATTACTGAATCAGAGCCTGGGGAGCCCTACCAATAAACACATTTAGAATACAGGCCTTTATTAATTAGAATAAATTAACTACTGAGAATTTTCTCACCCGATATCTTAATAATACATCTAAGCTATGCTCAGATGAGAGGAATCCAATGCAATAATGAATTTCTGGGAACAATATTAATAGATTTAGTTTCTAACTAGTAAGACATTTGAAATGTTTTAAATACTATTCCTATATTCTCTTTTTTTTAACCTTATATATTAGCTTTTAGTACTATTCCTATATTCTCTTCTTTTTTTTAACCTTATAGATTAGCTTCATAAACACAACCAGCTGAATGTAACTCAATAAAGATGGGGCTACCAACATTTAAATGTTGACAGGAAGGAAAAATGACTTTTCCTGAGTTATTTTCATAAAAGAAGATGACTCTCTGCAGAGTTAGTCTCATAAAAGAAAAAATATTGGGTAGATAAAATATTTCCAAGCTGTATTAAAATAGGCTTTTTTGATAACTTAAGAGACTACATTTTAGGTCCATGGATTTCAACAGACTTTCTTTCTTTAGAGAATGAAAACATCAAATGTCTCTGACTTCATCTAGTTTTAATAAAATATTTTATTTCATGGAGTTACATTTGATAAGCTCATTCGCACTACATTAGTTGACGATTTGCTCCAACCACAAACTCTAGCCAAACTAACACAGGTTTCAAATAAATCAGAAGCAAAAGCCTCAATCCTACATTAATTGCATTATAGTTCAAAGTTTCCTTTTGTGAAAACAAAGGTGTTGTTCCTCCTAAAATTAAAAAAAAAAGTAGTGACAATTATTTCAAGTTGTCAACTGAATCTGCAGATCAGATTCTGTTAAAATGTCAAAGTGTTCCTGTATGCCAAATTTACCCAACAGGTTCAAAATATGCTTTAAACAACAAATCAGTGAAAATGCCTAAAAAGTTTATTCAGTTTATTCAAAACTATTTCCTGAGGCCCTTCTCCTCATAAAGGACTGTGCCAGTGTAAGAATCCACAAATGAACAAACATGTTCTGAGAGCACTCAAGGTGCTCTTGAAAGGCAGCTCTTCACAGCTGTGTAAGCAGTGAGGTTGATCACAGAACGAGAGATGCCCATGTCTGAAAGGGACCCTTCAACCAACCATTTGAGGTCAGCATGCTTCCTGTGATACTCCCATCAAGTGTCTAGTCAGCAAATGCCAGTAAAAGGAGAAACATTTTCCTCCAAAGGGCAAGTTAGATCTCTGTAAAGTGTATATGGTTAATTTTCTTTTTTTGTATAGCAGTTAACATATAGCTCTTAATAATCAAATCTATTTTTCTTCCTTGGGGTCAATAGTAAAGATCTAGGAAAACATGAACTCTCCCAGGGATGGACCAGTCCTTAGATGTGAAAGACAGAATGGAATCTATAGTGACTCTTAAACTTATGGCTTATATTCGTAATTACAAAATAAAGCAGGCTACATAAAAAAAGAAAAAAAGAAAATTTTCAATTCACATAAACATGCAGACTGATGCATTATAATCCCTCTGTTAACAAAGCACTTAAAACCACATTTAAATTATGAGTGTTGGTGTTAACCTTTCTCTTGATGGTAATAAAATAAAAACCATATCAAATCTAATTCTAAAAACCAAATATGGTAATAATTAAGCTTCTCAGAAGCCAATTTTTCTTCATTCTCAAGCATCATGCACCACTAGTGATTTTTTTTCTGTTAAGTTATCCAACATTAGAGAAGCATCCACATGTCACTCTGCGGTTAAGTATGCAATGAAAATACAAACACCTCACAAAATGCAATGTATTTTCTTGACTGAGACAAAAATACACATGAGTTAATTAATTAGCTGTGTATATAATTATGTTATTATATTAACAGAAAACCAAGGGACTGTGAGAAGCATCACATACACAGAAAGAGAAAGAAGTGGGGAAAAGAGAAAAAAAAGTAATACAGGAAAATGCTGAGGGTGACATACAGTAAAGAGGATTAATGTAAAATGATACAAACTAATAGCAAGTCTCAGTAACAATGCTGAGAATCAAAGGCACGAAAAGCAGAGAAAGAGCCTATTCTAAACAACCACAAATTGAGAGCTCTGAGATTGCACGTATCTCTGCATGTGCATGTGAGTAGGTGTGTTGTTTTTACCATGGTGACGGTAAAAGATTCACCACACGTGTTGAAACGACTTGTCGCTGAGAGTATAGTTTTCTATTGCTGCCGTAATAAATTACCACGAATTTAAGAGCATAACACAATGCCCATTTCTTATAGTTTCTATGGATCACAAGTTGGGGCATAGTGTGCGTTAACTAGGTTTTCCGCTTATGGTCTCACAAGACGGCCCACTCATCTGCACTCTTGTCTGGAGGTTCTGGGGGAAAAATCTGCTTCCAGGCTCATTGAGATTGTTAGCAGATTTCATTTCCACATTGTAGGAAGGAGGTCTCTGCTCCTGTGCTGACTAGTGGATGCGGATTATTCTCAGCTTCTGGAGGCCTCTCACAATGGTCAGCTTGTGGCTTCCTTCATATTCAAGGCCAATAATGGCATGTTCAATCTTTCTTGTACTTATAATCTTACATTCTCTTCTGCTTCATCTTTTAAAGGCTCATGTGATTAGCTCGAGGTCACCTAGAATATCTAGAATAATCTTACTATCTAAAGGTCAACTGATTAATAACATTAATTACATCTGCAAAGCCTCTCTGCCATGCAACTTACCATAGTTATTGATGAAATACTAGGAGATGAAGATCTAAACCTAAGAAAATTTGAAAACTAGCTTTCAAACAAGCTGATCTACATGTAATTTAAATAGTTGCTAAAATAATGTCAATACTTTAAAGACAACAAAACTCATACACTAAGTAGTATAACATTAATAAATCAGAGCATTCAATCAAAATTGCTAGGCAGGTAAAAAAATATGACTTATAATTAGGATAAAATCAGTCAATAGAAACAGATACAGAAAAAACAGAGATGATGGATAAGAGCCTTAAGATAGGTATTTTTTTAATGTTTATCTATTTTTGAGAGAGAGAGGGAGACAGAGTATGAGCAGGGGAGGGGCAGAGAGAGAGGGAGACCCAGAATCCAAAGCAGGCTCCAGGCTACAAGCTGTCAGCACAGAGCCCGATGTGGGGCTTGAACTCACAAGCTGTGTGAGATCATTACCTGAGCCGAAGTCGGACGCTTAACCGACTGAGCCACCCAGGCGCCCCAAGATAGATATTTCAAATGTGCTCTAAGAATTAAAAAAAAACATGGTAAGTGAAAAAGAAAAATGGAAACTATTGAAAAACAAAACAAAACAAATGGAACCTCTAGAGCTAAAGAATATAATATCTAATTGGAAAATTCACTAACTAGGTTTAAGAGAACATTAAAAACTATGGAAAAAACAATAAATGTGAAGATATCACAACAGAGACTATTAAAAACGAAATCATGTGATGCGAGGAGACTTAAAATAGCCACTCAGAGAATAGTGAGAAAACAGAAATCATATAACATACATGTCATTGGGATCCCAGAGGGAAAAAAAAATTGGGAAGGAAGAAAAATATTTACCAAATGATGACTGAATATTTCATTGGTTTAATGAAAATCATAAATTCCCTAATCCAACAAACTCAGCAGACTAAAATCAGGACAAACCAACAGAAAAATACCATAATTCTCCACATAGTGAAATTTTTGTAAATCAGTAATAGAAAAACTTTAAAGCTACTGGAGAAAAAAAAAAAGAAAAAAAGACAAAATACACACGGAGGAACAAAGACTGAGATTTCTCAACAGAAATAAAGCCAGACAAAAGATAATGAAACAACATTAAAAAAAAAAAAAAGGTCAACCTGGAACTACGGAAGCAGCAAACAGAAAAACCATCCTTCAAAAACGATGGTGAAGTAAAGACCTTTTTCAAGAACAAAAGCTGAAATAATTTGTGACTAGCAGACCTGCACTAAAAGAACAATACAAGAGCTCTTTGGGATCAAGAAAAATTATACCAAACAAAAACCTGTATTTACGTACAGGAAAAAAAGTACCAGGATGTTACTAGGGAGGTAAATGTAAAATACCTTCCTCATTTAAAAAATTAGTATTTTTTTAACTTTTGAGAGACAACATGCAGAGGAAAGACAGAAAGAGAGAGAGAAAATCTTAACCAGGCTCCATACTCAGCATGGAGCCAGATGAGGGGCTCATTGCAGGACCTGGGATTATGACCTGGGCTGAAATCAAGAGTCGGTCACAACCAAATGAGCCAGCCAGACGTACCTAAAATTCATTGTTAAAGACAAGAATAAACTACTGCAAAATATATAACATACGCAGAGGTAAAATGTATGGCAATACTAAAACCCAGAGGGGGAATGGAAGCCTGCTGTTCCAGGGTTCTTAAGTTACTATGGGTTGTCAGTGAAACTATTTTGAAGGTACTCTGTGGTAAGTTAAAGTTGGGAAGGAGAGAGTTAAACATACTGTTGTAAGAGTCTTATATGGGAGGTGGTAAGGTATTATTTAAAGGTAGACTGTATTAAAGATGTATATTGTAAACCCAGAGGCAAAACCTATTAAAAAACAACAACAACAACAACAACACAAAAGCCAAAGAGGTATAGCTAATAAAGCAGTAAGTGTAGATAAAGTCAAACACTGAACAACATTCCGAGAAATAAGGAAAAGATGATATTTAAATAATTTTGCATTGTTTTGCCTCATACAGGGGATGAATATGGGGATTTTGGTTTTTTAAGAACACTTTTAAGACAAAGAAATTATGATGTGCTATGTTTTATGCTACGTAATTGATACACTAACTCCCAAGATAGACATGGTTTCTAAGACCAACCCCATATGCGTATTTGTTAATATTTTTCCTTTAAACCTAATAAACTGAAATGGAATGGATGAAATGAGGAATTGGGTGACTAGAATCATGCTACACAACAAATAAAACTGCTCCACTGGGACACAGAAATAAACACATAACTTCTAAAGCAATAGATGAACATCAAGAAAGACTATCAGCAGGAGCTAAGCAGGAAGAAAAGGAGAAAAGTGACCAGGGAACCAGTATGTCTTCTCGGACCATAAGGTATCCCGAAAGAGATCCCTGTAATCCCCAGTTTCCTATCTGAGACCACCTACATAAATCCAGAACACTGGGAAATGGAAAATCAATCCACTTCACTGCTGTCTCAACTTGAATGACAGTGGAGGAAAAATAGATTTCCCCTGTTAATCTGACATCCACTGCCCTGTCATTGGTTTGGAGCCTGAATCTTTATTGTTTATGTAGCTTCAATATACAAGCTGGAAATTGTAATATTAAGTGGAGTTGGGACTGTCATGCTCACATGTACCTGAAAGAAGGAAGTACAAATACTGAGGTACAATTTAGACTGACAGCTTGCTTCTCAACAGATTACAGTGAAAAGTCCTTAATGTTTTCAGAGAAAATAATAGTCAATCTAGACTGTCTACACAGCTAAAGTATTTTTCAAAAATGAAAACAAAATAGACATGAAGAAAACTGAGTAAGCTGGCTTCTAAAAAACTCCCAACAGGACTTTAAGAGACAAAACAGATGAACGCAAGGGAAGAGAAACAAAAACAATATAAAAACAGGGAGGGGGACAAAACATAAGAGACTCATAAATATGGAGAACAAACAGAGGGTTAATGGAGGGGGTGTTAGGAGGGGGGATGGCTAAATGGGTAAGGGGCACTAAGGAATCTACTCCTGAAATCATTGTTACACTACACGCTAATTTGGATGTAACTTTAAAAAAATTAAATTAAAAATTAAAAAAAAGAAAAAAGGATGAACACAATAATGTTTAAAACTGAAAAAAAAAACCCTCAACAAAATAAATTCTGTCAAAAAGGAAGGAAAATGGTCCCATAAAGAAGGTCTAAAATCCATCAAAGAAGGGAGAATAAGAAATATAAGGATAAATCTATATGGTTTTTTTATTTCATAAAATCTTAAATAATGTTTATTTGTAGGTTCTAACACAAGCTAGAAATTTTAAAAATCTGACAATTGTAAATGTGCTCTGAGAAGGGTGATGGGAAATAAATTATTTTAGGTCTTTGAATTAAAAGAGAGGTAAAAATATTTATTAACTTTAGAATTTATATATATATATATATATATATAAAAGCTCAAATTGTAAATCTAACTATTAAAATATTATAATGCAAGACATAGCTTCCTAACAGTTAAGGAGATGAAAATTAAAAACTTTAATCACTAATAAGGATCCAGAGAAGGAATATATGAAACATGAAACAAGAAACATGAAAACTGGGACACAGGGAAAGTTCAGTAATATTTAAAACCTAACCTTAAATAGTACTTTGATTTGCCAATGCTTGAAACATGCTTTACCATACCAATTCATTTAATACAATAATCTTTTGAGGCACCTATTATTATTATATCATTTTACAGGTACAAACCTTAGGCAATGAGAGAGAAAATGATTATCTATAAGAGAAGGCAAGATTCAAACCTAAGCAGTCTGCCTCAAGAGTCTGTTTTTTGGGGGCACCTGGGTGGCTCAGTTGGTTAAGCGTCTGACTTCAGCTCAGGTCATGATCTCATGGTTCGTGAGTTCAAGCCCCGCGTTGGGCTCTGTGCTGACAGCTCAGAGCCTGGAGCTGCTTCAGATTCTCTGTCCCCCCTCTCTCTGCCCCTCCCCAGCTGGCACTCTGTCTCTCTCTCAAAAATAAATAAACGTTACACACACACAAAAAGTTAAAGAGTCAACGTTTTTAAATACTACCAAAACATAGAATTTAAAATGACTGTTATTACACCAAACATTGAAATAAACATGCTGAATGAAATATCCATTTTTCTAGCAAAGATTGTTTTACTGAATTAGGAAAAATCCATCTACTTAGAAAAGACATCTGAAACAACCTAAGATCCATGTCATCGCAACTATCAATACTTTGTTCCTTTACATTGACTATTTCGTTGCGTGCATATATCATGATTTGTTTTTTCGTGCCCATGACTTGAGGGACATTGTGGGGCTACTATGAACAAAGCTGGTGTGAACATTTCTATATAAGTATTTTAGTGGGCGTGCATTTCCATTTCCTTTGGTTTAAAAGTATGAAGTTGTTGGGGCGCCTGGGTGGCTCAGTCGGTCAAAGCGTCCAACTTCGGCTCAGGTCATGATCTCACGGTCCATGAGTTCAAGCCCCGCGTCAGGCTCTGTGCTGAAAGCTCAGAACCTGGAGCCTGTTTCAGATTCTGTGTCTCCCTCTCTCTGACCCTCCCCCATTCATGTTCTGTCTCTCTCTGTCTCAAAAATAAATAAATGTTAACATAAATAAATAAATAAATGAATAAATAAATAAATAAAAGTATGAAGTTGTTGAAGTGCTCCCCAAAGTGTTTGTACAATTTACAAATTCATCAGCAACGTTTAGGAGTTCTGACAACTCTACAACCTTGCAAAATCTTGTGATTTTAGGATTTTTAATTTCAGTCAATGTGTGTGTACTGATATCTCTGAGATTTTAATTTGCATTTCTCTGATAACTAATAATGTTGAACAGCTTTTCATCTGCTTGTGGTTCATATATCTTACATCATTATGCATCTGTTTAAAACATTAGCCTATTTGCAAGTGTTCTTTTTATTACTATAATCATGGTGGTGGTGGTTGTTAAGTAGTTGTAAAAATGCATTATACCTTTTGGATATAAGTCCTGTGTCAGATACATGTTACAAACATTGTCTCTCAGTAGGTGGTTTGATTTTTCATTTTCTTAACTGATTTTCTGAAGAATATATACCTTAAATTTTTTCATGCACATAAAAAGTTCTAAGAAATCTAGAAAAAGTCTATTAAAACTAGTGAGTGAATGTAGCAAGACTGCAGGACACATTCCCAATGTACAAAAATCAATTGCATTTATATATATGAGCAACAAATAATTACAAAATAAAAATTTTAAACATACCCTGTATAAAAGCATCAAAAAATTATAATATTTATAGATAAATTCAACAAAATATGCGGAAAAATTTTCATAGTGGAAACTACAAACATGACAGAGAACAGAAAGTGGTAAATATTGATGAGGTATGTCCTTGTTCACTGATTTTGAAAATTCAGTATTTTTATATTATTTTTACTCAAATTCATCTATAGATTCAATGAAATGCCAATTAAAATGGGATTTTTGCGGAAATTGGCAAGGTGATTCTAATATTTAAATAAAATGAAAATAACCACAGAATAACTAAAACCATATTTTCTAAAAAAAATATAAAAAGTAATTAAGCTATCCATATTGATTTTTTAGGGGACTTCCATTCATTATATCTACTGTATCACACTATCCTTATGTTAATATTAATTTAAATTTTTTAATTCAAGTGTAATTAACATACAGTGCTAGGAGTCTCTGATGTATAATATAGTGATTCAACAATTCTATACATGACTCAGTGCTCACCAGAGCAAGTGTAATCATCATCTGTCACCAAAGTATTTTTATAATCTTACTGACTATATTCCCTGTGCTATTCTTTTTATCTCCCTGACTTATTTTGTAACGGGAAGTTTGTACCTCTTAATCCCCTTTATCTCACCCACTCCAGTTCACCTACTCCCTGGTAACCACCAAATTTCCTCACTATATTTAAGAGATAATTTTTTTCTTTGTCTCTAATTTCTTGTTCATTTGTTTCTTAACTCACCCATATCAATGAAATCATATGGTATTTGTCTTTCTCTGGCTGACTTATTTCACTTAGCATTATACTTTCTGTATCCAGCCGTGTTGTTGCAAATGACAAGATTTCACTGTTTCCATTTTATATACAACCACTTCTTTATCCATTCATCTACCAAAGGACATTTGGATTGTTTGCATATTTGTCTACTGTAAATAATGCTACAATAAAAATAGGGGTGATATTTTTTGAATTAATGTTTTTATTTTCTTTGGGTAAATAGTGGAATTACTGTATGATGTGTAATTCTATTTTTAATTTTTTGAGAAGTCTTCTTACTGTTTCCTACAGTAGTTACTTCAGTTTACATTTCCACCATCAGTGCATAAGAGTTACATTTTCTCCATGTCCTCACCAACAATGCTTATATACCTTGTGTTTTTTATTTTAGCCATTCTGACAGGTGTGAGGTGACAGTAACTCATTGTTTTGATTTTCACTTTCCCTTAGAATTGGGTTGAGCATCTTTTCATCTGTCTGTTGGAGATCTATATGTTTCTTTAGAAAAATGTCTATTCAGGTCCTCTGCCCATTGGATTATTTTGTGTGTATATGTGTTGACTTATAAAAGTTGTTTATTTTGTATAACAACCCTTTCTAGGATATATCATTTGTAAATTTCTTCTCCTATTCAGTAGGTTACTTTGTCATTTTGTTGATGATTTCCTTCCTTGTTTAAAACCGTTTTAGGGGCGCCTGGGTGGCACAGTCGGCTAAGCGTCCGACTTCAGCCAGGTCACGATCTCGCGGTCCGTGAGTTCGAGCCCCGCGTCGGGCTCTGGGCTGATGGCTCAGAGCCTGGAGCCTGTTTCCGATTCTGTGTCTCCCTCTCTCTCTGCCCCTCCCCCGTTCATGCTCTGTCTCTCTCTGTGCCAAAAATAAATAAAAAACGTTGAAAAAAAAAATTTTAAAAAAAAATAATAAAAAAATAAAACCGTTTTATTTTGGTGTTGTCCATAATATAATTTTGCTTTCTTAGAGATATCTTTTAAAAATGTTTCTATTGCTGATATCAAAGAAATGATTGCTTATGTTTTTTTTTCCCCCTAGGAGTTTTATGGTTTCAGGTCTCACATTTAGGTCCAATTTCATTCTTTTACATGTAGCTATCCAGTTTTCCCATCACCATTTGTTTAACAGCTCTCTTTCTCCCATTGTATATTCTCACATCCTTTGTCACAGATTAATAACCATGTAAGTGTAGGTTTATTTATGGGCTCTCTAGAAATGTGTCTGTCTCTTTTCTGCTAATGCTATATTGTTTTGATTACTACAGTTTTGTAGTATATCTTGAAACATGGGGTTGTGATAGTGCCAGTTATAGTCTTCTTTCTCAAGATTGCTTTGGCTATTCATCTTTTATGGTTCTGTATAAATTTTAGGATATTTATTCTACTTCTGTTAAAAATATTTTTGGTACTTTGATAAGGATGGCATTAAATCCTAGTATGGACATTTTACAGTATTCTTCCAATTTATGAGCATGAAATATCTTTCCATTTCTTTGTGTCATCTATAATTTCTTTCATCAGTGTTTCATAGTTTTCAGAGTACAGGTCTTTCACCTCCTTGGTGACCTTTATAGTTAACTTGGTTAAGTTTATATTTTTTCTTTTTGTTGTGACTGAAAATGGGATTGTTTTCTCAATTCCTCTTTCTGCTACTTTGTTATCAGTGTATAGAAATACAACAGATTTATGTACATTAGCTTTTTAGCCTTTGACTTTACTGAATTTATCAGTTCTGGTAGCTTTTTGGTGGCATCTTTAGGGTTTTATACATAAAGCATCATGTCATCTGCAAATAGTGAAAGTTTTAGTTTTTCCCTATGAATTTGGATTTTTTTAATTTCTTTTTCTTGTCTGACTGCTGTGGCTAGGACTTCCAGTATTATGTTGAATAAAACTGCTGAGAGTGGACCTCGTTGTCTTTCAATTATTTTTTACCAAAAAGCCTACTGTTAGCTGTGGGTTTTTCATACATGGTCTTTATTATTTTGAGGTATATTCTCTTTAAACATACTTTGTTGAGAGTTCTTCCATGTATACATGTTGTACTTTGTCAAATGTTTACTCTGTATCTATTGGGATGATCACGTGGTTTTTATCTTTCCTCTTTATTTTTTATTTTTTTATTTTTGAGAGACAGACCATGTGCAAGCAGAGGAGAGGCAGAGAGAGAGGGAGATACAGAATCTGAAACAGGCTCCAGGTCCAAGCTGTCCACCCAGAGCCTGATGCAGGGCTAGAATCCAAGAACTGTGAGATCATGACCTGAGCAGAAGTCAGACACTTAACTGAGCCACCCAGGTGCCCCTATCCTTCCTCTTCTGAATGTGATGTATGACATTGATTTATCTGCAATATTGAACCACCCTTGAATCTCTGAAATAAATGCCACTTAATCATGGTAAATTATTTTAATACTTTTGATTGGGATTTCCTAATATTTTGTTAAAGATTTTTGCATCTACATTCATTAGAGATAATGGTCTGTAGTTTTTTTGTTTTGTTTTGTTTTTGTAGTGTCTTTATCTGGTTTTGGCATTGGGATTAAAACTGACCTCAAAGAATGGATTAGGAAGCTGTCTTCTTTTTTGGGGGGGTGGAATAGATTGAGATGAATAGATATTAACTCTTCTTCAAATATTTGGAGGAATTAACCTGTGAAGCCATCTCGTCTTGGACTATTGTTTGTAGGGAGTTTTTCATTGCTGGTAATTGGTTTGTTCAAATTTTTTATTTCTTCCAGATTCAGTTTTGGAAGATTATGTGTGTCCAGAAATTTATCCATGTTTTAGATGGTCCAATTTATACTTTTTTCCTAGTATTCTCTTATAATCTTTGGATTTCCATGGTGTCAGTTTATTTCTTCTCCTTTATTTCTGATTTTTTTGAGTCCTCTCTCTTCTTCTTTTGTTGAGTCTGACCAGAGTTTTCTCAATATTGTTGATCTTTTTAAAGAAACAGCTCCTGGTTTCATTGATCTATTTTATTGTTTTTTATTTCCATTTCATCTATCTCTGCTCTAATTATTATCACTCCCTTCTTTCTACTGGCTTTGGGTTATGTTTTTTTCTTCTTTGTATAGGACTTTTAGGTTTAAGGTTAGATTGTTTAGATTTTTTCACTTCTTGAGGTAGGCCCATATTGCTAAAATTTTAGAAGAGCTTTTTCTGCATCTCAAAGATTTTGGAGCTTTGTGTTTTCTTTTTTATTTGCCTCAATGTATTTTTTGATTTCCTCTTTGATTTCTTGGTTAATCCATTGTTTACTAGCAAGTTATTTAGCCTCCATGTATTTATATTCTTTGGGAGTTATTTCTCGTGATTGATTTCTTTGTGGGTTGATTTTTTTTAAATATTTATTCATTCTTGAGAGACAGAGCATGAGTGGAGGAGGGGCAGAGAGAGAGAGAGAGGGAGACAGAAAATCCAAAGCAGGCTCCAGGCTCTAAGCTGTCAGCACAGAGCCATACACAGGGCTCGAACTCATGAAATGTGAGATCATGACCTGAGCTGACACTAGACACTTAACCACCTGAGCCACCCAGGTGCCCCTGTTGTGACTGATTTCTAATTTGTCTTCTAGTCTGAAAATATGCATGGTATAATTTCAGCCTTTTTGAATATGTTGAGACTTGTTTTGTGGCCTAATGTGGTCTATTCTGGAGAATGTTCCATGCACACTTGAAAAATATGTGTATTCCACTATTTTTGAACTGTCCTGAATATATTTGTTAGGTCAGTATAGTCCAATGTATCATTAAAAGCCATTGCTGCTTTATCTATTTTCTGTCTGGATGATCTATCCATTGATAGTGGGGTATTACAGTACACTACTATTATGGTATTACTGCCAATTTCTTCCTTTATGTCTGTTAATAGTTGTTTTATGTATTTAGGCACTCCCATGCAGGGTCCATAAATATCTACAATTGTTAGATCCTCTTGTTAGATTGTTCCCTTTAGCATTATGCAGTGTCCTTCTTTCTCTATTGTTACAGTCTTCGTTTTAAAGTCTATTTTGTTTGATGAAGTATTTCTACCCTAGTTTTCTTTTTGCTTCCATGTTAAATGTATTCTGCCCTTCACTTCTAATCTGCATGTGTCTTTAGGTCTGGAGTGAATTTCTTGTAGACAGCATATAGATAAGTCTTGCTCCCCCCCACCCCCATTCAGGCACCCTATGTTTTTCCATGGAGCATTTAATCCACTTACATTCAAATTAATTATTGATAGTATATGCTCATTATCATTTTGTTACTTGTTTAATGGTTGTTTTTCTATTCCCTCTTAGTTCCTTTCTTACTCTATTCCTTTAGGGTTTGATTGCTTTCCTTACTGACATATTTTTTTCTCTTTATTTTTTGTGTATCTATTATAGCTTTTTGATCTGTGGTTGCCATCAGGCTCATATACAACATCTTAGGCATATAGCAGTCTATATCAAGCTGATAGTGGCTTAGTCTGAATCCATTCTAAAAGCACTAAATTTTTTACTCCCCTATCCCCATGTGTTATGTATATGATGTTATATTTTACATCATTTTATTCTGTGAATCCTCTGATTTTTATCATTGATTTTACTTCTCTATGCTTTAATTTCTGTACTGGTTTTATAAGTGATTAATCTACCTCTTTTATTGTGTTTGTAATTACCTGTGAATTTTTTCCTTTCTTAATTTTCTTATTCCTGATTAGGGCCATCATTTTTACTGAAAGAATTTACTTAACATTTCTTGTAAGGCTGGTTTAATGGTGATGAACTCTTTTAATTTTTTGGAAACTCTGTCTCTCCTTCTATTCAGAGTGATAATATAAATGGGTGAGTGTACTTGTTTGCATTATTTTTTTCCTTTTTGCACTTTGAATATATCATGCCATTCCCTTCTGGCCTGCAGAGTTTCTGCTGAAAAATCAAGTGACAGACTCATGGAATTTCCCTTGTATGTAACTATTTTCTTTTCTTTTAAAATTCCCTATCACTACATTTTACCATTTTAATTATTATATATTGGTGTGGACCTCCCTGGGTTGATACTGCTGGGAGTTCTCTGTGCCTCCTAGATTTGGGTGTATGTCTTACTCAGAGTAGAGGAGTTTTCAGCTATTATTTCTTCAAATAGTTTTTCTGTCCCCTATTCTCACTATTCTGGGATCCCTACTATGCAAATTTTACTATGCTTGCTGATATCGTTGAGTTCCCTTAAGCTCTTGTCATTTTTTTAAATTTTTTTTCTCCTTTTTTCCGTTCAGCTTGGTTGCTTTCCATCACTCTGTCTTCCAGCTTGCTGACCCATTCTTCTATGTGCTCTGATCTGCTATTGATTGCTTCTAGTATATTTTTAATTTCAGTTTTTGAGTTCTTCAACGTGGGTAGGATCTTGTTCACATTTTCCATCTCTTTGTTGAAGGTCTCACTGAGATTCTCCACTGTTTTCTCAAGTTCAGTGAATATTTTTATGACTGTTATTTTGAATTATCAGGCACATTGCTTATTTCTGTTTCATTTAGCTCTTTTGCTTGATTTTGTCCTGTTCTTTAATTTGGGGAATATTCCTATCTCCTCATTTTGAAAAACTTTCAGTGTTTCTATGTGTTAGGAAATCAGCTATGTCTCCTGATCTTGAAAGTAGCAGCCTTCTGAAGAAGTGTTCATGTGGTGCCTTGTAGTGCAATGTCCTCTGTTCATTTGAACCAGGCATTGTATGGATGTGTCATATGCAGGTTGCATGTGCCCTGCTTTTCTGGTTGGGTCTTGTTTGCCTTAAGCCCATTCAGCTACAATGGCCTACTTTGCCTGTTATGGGCCAGGTTTTTGGTCCCAGGGCTTTTAAGGAGCCAGTCTACAGCCCCATGGACTTATAGTTGAGCAGTATCAGCATTTAGACAGGGTGTCTGCCCTCAGTACATTTCCTGAGGCTGCGATCACACCAAACCACAGGACTCTCTCCCTATGTTGTGCCCTGAGGGGTTTTCATCAGTGGGATGGTCCTACAGACAAACCATATCCTGCGTCCAATTTATGGGAGATGCAGTGACTCCAAACTGCAGAGCTATTCTCCCTATCTATTCCCTGAGAGGTTTTTGTTGGTGGGTGGTGCAGGAAGTCAGATTACGTACCTGTCCCCGGCCAATCTGTTTGGGCTGCAGATGCACTGATTGACGGGGCACTCTGCACTGTTGGTGCTGCTGTTGCACTTCTGTGTGTCATTATCTTTCCCTGTGCCCAAAGCAGGAATCACTTTGGCGTGGTGGCAGTCCTGGCTAAGGCTGCTTGTAGGATGAGATGGTATAGAAGCTGCTTTGGAGGGACTCCTGCCTAGGAGTGGTGGGGGGATTGGATGGGGCAAATCTGCAGGAGAATGTGGGGTCAGAGTTTGTGGTGTTAGCAAGTCAGGTGGAAGATGCTTGTGCAAGTTCCTGCAGGTGTCTAGCTGTCATGGGGGTTTAGAGGGAAGAAATGACACCTGCCAGATCTTTTGTTCTTTGAAAACTCTCTCCTAAAGATCCCTGCCCATCCAATGCACATTCTGAGGTTAGTAAATAAGTCTTCATGTATCTTAAATTTGTAATATTTGTTATGCCTCTTTTCATGTGATCTAACCAGGCGATTCTTCTGTGTATACATGAAAAAAATGTGCATTCTATTTGTTTTGGATGGAATGCCATATATATATATATACACACACACACACACATATATATATATATATCTTTTAGAACCCTGTATTCTGAAGTATGTTTCAAGTGAAAAAAATGTTCTTGTTGAAAAAAAAATAATGACTTTAACTGGGGGTACTTACTTAAAATAAAGCATATCGGGCAGGATGGGTGAAATAGGTGAAGCAGAATAAGAGTATACTTATCATAATGAGCACTGAATAATGATAGAATTGAATTACTATATTGTACACCCTAAACTAATAACTAATATAACACTGCTTACTGGAATTAAAATTTAAAACCTATTATATATGTACATATATATATGTACACACATATAAATACATATAAACACATATAAATAAGGAGAAATCCTACCATTTGTGACAACATGGTTGGATTTTGAAGACCTTTTTCTAAATCAGAGAAAGACAAATACTGTATTATCTCACATGTGGAATCTAATAAAAAACTAAAAGAAAACAAATTTATAGAAAAAGAGATCAGATTTGTGGCTGCCGGAGGTGGGGAGAGGGGTAATCGAAGGACGGTGGTCAAAATGTACAAACTTCCCATTATAAGATAAATACATGCTAGGAATATAATGTACAACATGATGACTATAGTTAATATTGCTGTATGATACAGAGGAAAGTTTTTAAGAGACTAGATCCTAAGTGTTCTCATCAGAAGGAGAAAAAAATTTTTTTAGTTCTATCTAGAAAAGATGATGGATGAAACTGAACCTATTAAGGTACTAATTTCACAGTATAGGTAAAGCCATCATGCTGTACACTTTAAATTTATATAGTAATGTATATGAATGACTTCTCAATAAAATGGGAAAAAATAATTCCCTCCCCAACCCCCTCCTCCAAGAAAAAAGAATATAGCATGCTAAGTTGATGTCCAGAGGCTGACAAAGTTAGCTGCCTGAATGGCAATTCTACTCAGATGTTTTGCTAAAAGGGAAGAAATATGATGTGATAGCTTGAAGGAAGAATATAGTGGAGTGCAAGTTAAGGGTTTTGGAAATGTATTATTTGCTTGTTGTTGTTGTTTTTCCTTAAGATGATCAAGGTTTGAAGACCCTTATAGGCTGAGGAGAAAATCCAATAGAATTAAATAATTTGGGGAATGGAAAAAAAAATCTTCATGTACACCCCAGGTGCTTTTGAAACTGCTGCTTCTATGCTGTTTCTCCAAGGGGTTGTTTGCTATACTGGCTCTTTAAGGGCAATTTCAATTTCTTACTGCTTTCAGTGCTCCCAGAGCTAAGCCCACTGAATTTTCAAGTACTGGAATTAAGCCTTGCTAGTTTTGAAAGCCAAATATTGTAGGGACTTGTCTTCCCAGTGCAGGTCCCCCGTGCCTAGGATACCTGGTTGGGTTCTGCTCTTCTACCCTCTGCTTGCTTATGGTGCCCCTTCTGTTTGTGGTTAGTCTCACTAGGAGTTTGGTTCCCTGCCCCATCTCCCCCCTCCTACTGTTCTTGATGTGGCTATACTCTAGGTCCGTCCGTGGGATAAGGTGAACCTAGGATCCTCCTACCTCACCATTTTCCTAGGAGTTCTAGCATTCATAGAAGTCCCTAGTATTCTTTAACTGATGAAACAGTAACTTTTCAGGGGCACCTTCGTAGCTCAGTTGGTTGAGTGTCTCTTGATTTCGGTTCAGGTCATGATCCCAGGGTCATGGGATCAAGCCCCATGTCAGGCTCTGTGCAATGTGGAGCCTGCTTAAGGTTCTGTCTCTCTCTTTATCCCTCTGCCCCTCTCCCTCTAAAATAAAAAAATATAGGAAAATAGAAAAAAAGGAAGTATTTTTCCACTGACATTCAAGCAGCTGATAAATGCAAGTGCATAACTTATATATGATTTTGCTAAAACCAAATCATAACAAAATTATTCTTGTGTATAAATGTACAATTTTTACTAATATAATTTCATATTATTTTATTGTCCTTTTTAACTTTAGGTTTTTATTATATTTTAATCAAAACACTCCAGTTTTACTATCAAAAATCATATATAGCTGTGTGAGGCCAAATAAGAACCTTCTGTTGTACACAGAGTGGTACATTCTGGGCTCACATAGGGTCCATGTTTACTCATCAAGCTGCCGTTGAGACCAATGTATAATTTAGAAGGGAGGGAAAAGAGATTAGAGGCAATGAGTACTTTGCCTTTGCTCAATATCATTGATCAAATAATCTGTCGGTGCCTATATAACATGCCTGAGAAAATAGTGTAGTTTTATTAGTGGTAACTTTCCAGAATCAATAACTTTTCTAATGAATATAAAAGCCTGGGTGCCTTAGAGTCCAAATTCATGCAATTGGATTGCTTGTTGTAATCAAGCAGTGGCATTAACGTTCTGATGTGATAAAATAAGTGTTTAGTAATTTAGTCCTCAACTGCTTCTGGCATTTCAACTCTTTGTTGGCATATAAAGCAGAAATTTCTCCTGTAGTAAAAAGTAATTTATTGACTTTTTTTTTTATCACCTGTGATGAATAGGTTATTGGACTTGCAAGCATTTCTATTCAGACATTGCAGGACAGGAGTTGGCTGGCACCAACCTTAGCAAATTGAAATTCAATCCAGATCAATAAGGCGTTTTATTTAATTTGGTCCTGGAATAGAAATAATCATCACATTTTCTAATAAGCATGTCTAATTTCAATTTTCACACTATGTATTTATTCTGTATAATCAAGCATAACTGCTGGCCTTGTTCTTCTGAGTTGACAAATGCATTGCATAGATGTGCACTTAGCAGGTAACTACTATATAGGATGTGGTGGGCAAAGAATGTGCCTAGACATAATAATGAAAATTTGATAAATGTCTACCTATAACTTGTAAATATTCCTAAGACTTTGATTGTATTTACTGGTTGTCTACCTAGGTAACAACAACCAAAAAATGTATGCATAAGGATATGTAATTTTCTTTACATAGCAACCAGCTTGTTTTTATGAAATATTTCCAAACTGAGGAAATTCTAAAAGCTTACTGAGGTTAAGTAATTCCTGGCTAAAATATGCTAACAGGCTATCAGCATTGAAGTGGTTAAATAAGTGTCAGTTGGCTTGTGCTTTGTAACACTGTCTCAAACTGACTGGTTTTATACAACCATTTATTTAGCTCATTATTCTATGGGTAGGAAACATGAGCTAGACTCTGCTGGAAGGTACTGGTCTCAGGTACAGTCATCTGAGCATCTGTGATAACTGTGGTCAGCTTGAGGGTCAGCGGAGACAGCCTGGCCTCTCAGATATTTGAGTTGGTCGATGACTGTAAGTTGGGTGTCTATCATACTCCAGAGGCCTAGTCTGGACTTATTTGCTTGGTGGTCTCAGGGGTCTAAGAGCACTAATAAAGTAGCATTAATGCACAAGCACTTCTACAGTTTCTGCATTCATCTTATTTGCTCATATCATATTTATTAAAGTAATCAGTTACCAACCACAGACTCTGTAGGAGAAGGCACTACCAACACATATGGATACAGGGAGGTGTGAACATACTGGAGCCTTGCCGAAGCACTGGCTCAGGTCCTGGTTTCTTTAGCACTCTTTATCAATATCTGTATGCATCACTTTCTCATTTCTACTGAGCTAAGATGTATTTTTGAAGACTTAAACATCCTTTTGCCTAAGATTTATTAATCTCAGAACATGAACTGATGTTTAGAAGACTTCTCCAAGATCAAAAGAGATGGCAGGTGTCATTTCTCTCCCCATACGCTAGTCTAGATAGCTAGACACTTGCAGAAACCTATGTGAACATTCTCCACCTATCTTGCTGCAACCACATAGCCTGCTATGGCATGCTCCTGTGTACTTGCCTCATCCAACCTACCCTGCTTGGCAGGCATTCCTCCAAAGCAGCTCCTGCCCCAACACACCCTGCAAGCAGCCCCAGCTTTCACCACTCCAAAATAACTCCTGCCCTGGTAAGAGGAGAAGGTGACCACACACTAATGCACCTGCAGTTCCAGCAGCCAAACCTTACAGCTGGCAGTGCAGAGAAAGTACCCTGCCGATCAGTTCAACTGTAGCCTCAGCAAATGGAATGGCAAAAGGCATCTCGTCTGACTGCCAGCCCCACTCACCAAGGAAGTCTCTCCAGAAACAAGGCATGGGAGAACACCCTGCATATTGGTCCTACTGCAGATAAAATAGGGGAAGGGGCAGGTATCTGGTCTGATTGCTGATATTACCAAACTACTAGCCCATGACAGCCCCAGGCAGATCCCATTTCAGCACAGAGACAAAACCCTCCTGGTGCACCAACAACAGGCAAAGTGGGCCAATGGGAGCCAACTGGACTGAAGGCAAATGAGGCTCAGCCACAACTCGGACACAGACAACCAACATAGGACGTATGCTTGAAGTGCCTGATTCTGGTGAACAGGAGATACTGTGTTATTAAGGAACCACAGGAACACTTCATGAAACCATACTTTCAAAATCAGGAGATTTAACTGATTTTCCTACCACACAGAAGCACATACCGAGAGTTAATACAAAATGGGGAGACAGAAGAATATCCCAAAATGAAAGAACAGGGCAAAATAAAGCAAAAGAGCTCTAAAACAGAGATAAGCAATATGCCTGATAAAGATACTCACCAGACTTGAGAAAACAGTGGAGGATTTCAGTGAGATCTTCAACAAAGAGATGAGAAATATAAAAAACAACCTACTCAGATTGAAGAACTCCATAACTGAAATTAAAAATATAATAAAGGGAATCAACAGCAGATTAGAGGGCACAGAAGAATGGGTCAGCAAGCTGGTAGAGTATGGAAAGCAATCAAGCTGAACAAAAAGAAAAAAATAAAATTAAAAATGACAATAGATTAAGGGAACTCAATTACATCATCATGCATAGTAACATTCACATCATAAGGAGTCCCAAAAGGAGAAGAGAATAGGAGGCAAAAAGTTATTTGAAGGAAAAACAGTTGAAAACTTCCCTAAAGAAAGAAATAGATGTCTATCCAGGAGGTACAAAGATCCCCCAACAAAATTAATTAAAGCAGGTCCACATCAAGACTTATAATAATTAACATGGCAAAACATAGTGATGAAAAGAGAATCTTAAAAGCTATAAAAGAGAACAATTATGTACATGGGAAACCGTATGAGTCAATCACTTGATTTTTCAGCAGAAACTTCGCAGGCCAGAAGAGAGTTGCATGATATTTTCAAAGTTCTGAAAGGAAAAAAAGAAACTTGCAACAAAGAATGCTCTACCCAGCAAGGCTACCATTAGAATAGAAAGAGATAAAAAAGAATTTCCCTGACAAACAGAAGTTAAAGGAGTTCATCATCACTACACCAGCCTTACAAGAAATGTTAAGGAAATTTCTTCAGTGCAAATAAAGGTCATAATCAAGCAGAAAGTTAGGAAAAGGAAAAATTAGGAATGGAAAAAAATTTACAGGTGAATATAAACATAATGAAAGAAGTAGATTAATCACTTATAAAACCAGTATGAATATTAACACACAAAAGCAGTAAAATCAATTATATCTAAAAAAAAAAAAGTCAAGGGATTCACAAAAAGACATAAGACATGACATCATATACATAAAATGTGGGGTGGAAAGAGTAAACATTCAGTGCTTTTAGAATGGATTAAAACTTAAGCCACTCTCAACTTAATATAGATTGCTATATGCCTAAGATATTATATATGAGCCTAATGGTAACCACAAATCAAAAAGCTATTAATAGATACACAAAAAATAAAGAGAATAATATCCAATCATTATCACTAAAGAAAGTCAAACCACAAGGGAAGAGAGCCAAGAGAAGAAAGGAACGAACAGGAAACAGAAAAACAACCATAAAACAAATTCCTATCAATAATTACTTTGAATGTAAATGGATTAAATGCTCCATGAGAAAATATAAGGTGACTAAATAGAAAAAAAAAAAAATACAAGACCTATCTATATGCTGGCTACAAGAGACTCACTTCAGACCTAAAGACATATGCAGATTAAAAGTGAAGGGGGCAAAAACATTTACCATATAAATGAAGGCAAAAAGTAAGCTGGGGTAGCAATACTTGCATTGAACGAAACAGACTGCAAAACAAACACTACAAGAGCAATGAAGGACACCACATAATGATAAAAGGAACATTCAACAAGACAATGGAATACATACTTTTCAAGTGCACATGAAACATTCTCTAGAATCGACCACATGTTAGGTCACAAAACAGTCTCAATATACTCAAAAACACTGAAATAATATCATGCATATTTTCAGACCACAACAGTATGAAACTAGAAATTAATCACAGGAAAAAATTTGTAAAGAACACAAATATGTGGAGACTAAGTAACATGTTACTAACCAATGAATGGGCCAGCCAAGAAATCAAAGAGGAAATCTAAAAACACACTGAGCCAAATCAAAGTGAAAACAATGGCCCAAAACCTTTGAGATGCAGCAAAAGCTTTTTCTAAGATTATAGAAATACTGGCCAACCTCAAGATGCAAGAAAAATCTCAGATAACCTAAATTTAAACCTGAAGGGTCTAGAAAAAAATAAAAAAGAAACAAACCCTGAAGCCAGAAGAAGGAAAAAAAATTATAATAAAGACCAGAGAAGAAATAAAGAGACGGAGAATAAAAAAGAAAGAAAAAGAAAAGAGTAGAATCGATCAACGAAACCAGGAGTTAGTTCTTTGAAAAGATCAACAAAACTGAGAAGACTTTAGCCACACTCAACAAAAAAAATAAGAAAGAATACCCAAATAAATAAAATCAGAAATGAAGAGAAGAAATTACATCACAGAAATAAAATATACCACAGGATTATAAAAGAATATCATGAAAAATTATAAGCCAAGAAATTGGACAACTTAGAAGAAATAATTCCTAGAAATATCTCCCAAAACTGAATCAGAAAAAAATATATGAACAGACCAATTACTAGCAATAAAATTGAATCAGTAATGTAAAAACTCCCAACACACAAAAGATCAGGACCAGATGGCTTCACAGGTGATTTCTTCCAAACATTTCAAGAAGAGTTAATACCTATTCTCAAACCATCCTCAAAATTAGAAGAGGATGGAAAATTTCAAGCTCATTCTATGAGACTAGCATTACTCTCATGCCAAAACAAGATAAAGACATTACAAAAAAAGAAAACTATAGAAAAATATCTCTAGTGAACACAGATGCAAAAATCCTCAACAAAATATTAGTGAAACAAATCCAGCAATACATTTAAAAAATCATTCATCACAATCAAGTAGGATTTATTCCAGAGATGCAAGGATGGTTTGATATTTGCAAATCAATCAGTGTATATATCACATTAATAAGAGAAGGGATAAAAACTAGATGATCATATCACTAGGTAGAGAGAAATCATTTGCCAAAATATGACATCCATTCATGATAAAAACTCTCAACAAAGTAGTTTTAAAGGAAACATACCTCAACATAATGAAGACTATATATGAAGAACTCAAGGCTAACATTGTACTCAATGGTGACAAACTTTTTGAGAACTTTTCCCCTAAGATCAGGAAGGACAAGATGTCCACTGTCTCCACTCTTATTCAACAGAGTACTGAAAGTCTTAGTCACAGCAATCGGACAAGAAAGAGAAATAAAAGGCAACCAAATTACTTTTTCACTGTTTGCAGATAACATGACACTGTGTGTAGAAAACCCTACATACTCTGTCAAAAAGCTATCAAAGAGCTGATAAATGAATTAATTTAGGTCACAGGTTACAAAATAAATACACAGAAATCAGTTGTATTTCTACACACTAATGAAAAAGTTCTGGAAAGAGAAATTTAAAAATTCCACTTATAATTGCACCAAAAAGAAAAAAAGAACTAGGAATAAACTTAGGCAAGGAGGTGAAAGACCAGTATGCTAAAATCTATAAAACACTGGTGAAAGAAACTGAAGATGCAATCAAGTGGAAAGATATCCCATGCTCATGGACTGGAAGAACGAATATTATTTAAACGTCCATACTACCAAAAGCAATTCACAGATTTAGTGCCATCCTTATCAAAGTACCAAAAACATCTTTCACAAAACTAGAATAATCCTACAACTTGTAAGTAACCACAAAAGCCCCAAAGAGCCAAAGAAATCTTGAGAAAGAACAAAGCTGGAGGTATCACAATCCCAGATTGCAAGATCAATTACAAAACTATAGTAATCAAAACAATATGGTCCTCGCACAAAAACAGACACACTGATCAAAGGGTTAGACATCTCAGAAATAAACCCAAATTATACAGTCAATTGATGTAAGACAAAGGAGGTAAAAATATACAATAGGAAAAATACAGGCTCTTCAACAAATGATGCTGGGAAAACTGGAAAGCACCTGTAAAACAATCAAATAGGATCACTCTCTTATACCATACACTAAAATAAACTCAGCACAGATTAAAGATCTAAGTATGAGACTTAAAACCATTAAATTCCTGGAAAAAACATAGGCAGTGATTTACTTGACACAAGCCATACAAGTATTTTTCTAGATATGTCTCTTCAGGCAAGGGAGACAAAAGCAAAATTAAACTAGTGGGACTACACTGAAATAAAAAGCTTAGGCAAGCAGAGGAAGCCATCAACAAAAAAGTCAACCTACTGAATGGGAGAAGATATTTGCAAATTGTGTATCTGATAAGGGGCTATTTTTCAAAATATATAAAGAACTCCTACAATTCAACACCAAAAATACAATCTAAATAAAAATTCAGAGGACCTGAGTGACATTTTACAAAGACGTACAGATGGCCAAGAGAAACATGAAAAGATGCTGTCATTCATCATCATGGAAATTAAAACAACAATGAGATATCACCTCATATATCTCAGAATGGCTAAAATAAAAACACAGGATATAACAAGTGTTGATGAGGATGTGGAGAAAAACAAACCCTTGTGCACTGTCAGTGGGAATGCAAATTGGTGCAGCCTCTGTAGAAAACAGTTTGAAGGTCCCTCAGAATTAAAAATAGAATTACTATATGATCCAGTAATTCCACTACTGAGTATCTGCCTCTAAAAACAAGAATAGTAATCCAAAAAGATATATGCACCCCAATGTTTAATGCAGCATTATTTACAACAGCCAATATGGAAGCAACCCAAGTGTCCACCATACATGGATAAAGAAGCTGTGGTATAAACATATATAAAATGCAATCTTAATCACACACGAAAAAGAATGAGATCTTGTTATTTGCAACAACATAGAAGGATTTATAGGGTATAATGCTAAGTGAAATAAGTTAGAGAAACACAAATACTATATGATTTCATTCATATGTGGAATTTAGGAAATAAAGCAAATGGACAAATAAAAAGCAAACAAAAAAACAGACTCTTAAATACAGAGGACAAACTAGTGGCTGACAGAGGATAGGCAGGTAGGGGGATGGTTAAAATAGATAAAGGGGATTAAGAGTATACTTATTGTGATGAGCACCGAGTAATGTATAGAATTGTAGAATTATAATTATTATACACTTGAAACTAATATAATACTGTATGTTCAAGTGATCATGGACTCTGTGGAGACCCAAGGTTGTTATGGTCCTCAAATATCCATGGTGATCCCATTATCCTCATGTTAAGATATATAATGCATAATTGAATGTAAGAAAGGAACTCTCCTTCATATATGTATTCCTTAAGTCTACTTGCCCTGATTAAAGAGTGAGAGCCCTTGAAGTGATGCAGCCTTGATAAAAGGTTATTCATTGTCATGTGAGGACTGGAATGTTTATCAGCTTCTTTCTCTGCCTCAAAGAAAATGGCTAAGTTAGCATGTAATATATTAAATTACACAACTACTAATGGAAATAAAATATATATAATGAGGCAAAAAATATAATACTATATGTTAACTATATTTCAATTTAAAATGATCCTCTTGCCCAATCCTTCATGAAAATAAGATATTTTAGTGACTTTGCTATAACTTAAAAGTTAGAAAATATTCCCCATACATTTTGGATTTTACAGCTATCTATTTTAATTCCAGATATATGTTACTGTCCCAGATTATCTAATTTGCAATACTCTAAAATATTATTTTAAATGAGCACTCTATTTGAAATTGAAATCCCAAATGTGTAATTCCTATCCTCCTTACCTTTTACTATATTCTTCCAATCACACTCATACCCTCTAAAATTCTCTATAATTTATATTGTGTTTATTGTGTGTTTTCCTTACATTGCAATGTATGTTGATTATATATCCCAAAGTCTGAAATGTGCCTTCCCATGAAGGATGCTTAATAAATATTTAGGGGATGAATTGCATCACTGAACTCTTCCAGGACACCATTACACAAGGCAGGTAGACTCAATACTTATTCTGAGGTTTAATTTGTATTGAATAGAGTCGTGCTTGGTGACTCAGGAGCCCATGCTAACAGCTGCTCAAGAAATAGAAAAATAGATAATTCTAAGAGTTCTAGGGAAAAAGAAGTTGAAGGCATATGTGAATGTGTGTGTATGAATATATATGTGTATATGTGTGTGTGTATGTATATACACCTGTGTATATGTGAAGGAAACATGTTTATACAGGAATTTCATTTTTCTATTATTGTTTTATAATTCATTTTACACTCCCAATAAGGTCCTATTCATGAGGGAGCACTAAAAAAACTAAATGTCTAAATTGGTTGAAACTGAGATTAGATCTAATAATTTCGACAGTCCTTGTGTTTTATTTATTAAATTCCATGAGTGAAATCATATGGTATTTTGTCTTTCTCTAACTCATCTTTCTTAGCATTATACTCCCTAGATTCATCTATTTTGTTGCAAATGGCAAGAATTTATTTTTTTGTGGCTGAATAATATTCCACTGTAACTGTGTGTATGTGTGTGTGCGTGCGTGTGTGTATCCACATCTTCTTTATCCATTCATATATTGATGGGCACTTGGGCTGCTTGCATAATTTGGCTCTTGTAAATAATGCTGAAATAAACAGGGGTGCATATATCCTTTCAAACCAAACAAAAGACTCTGAACTATAGAGAACAAATGGATGGTTACCAGAGGGGAGATAGGTGAAATAGGTAAAGGTGATTAAGGGTACACTCATCATGATGAGCAGTGAGGAATACACAGAATTGTTGCATCAGTATATTGTATACTGGAATAAAAATAAAAATAAATAGAAAAAGAGTCTCTTTGTTAACATTCTGGGGTGACAACTTAGTTTCCATTCATGCAGCACAGTGATTAAATGTACAAATTCTAGCTCCAAATGGCATAGGTTGTAATTCCTGTTTCTCCTCTTAGTGGTGTGAACTAAGGCAAGTTTCCTCTTTATAAAAAATGTCTTCCTGGGGCACCTGGGTGGCTCAGTCTGTTGAGCATCCGACTTCAGCTCAGGTCATGATCTCCAATTTGTAGGTTCAAGCCCCGCGTCAGACTCTGTGCTGACAGCTGGGAGCCTAGAGCCTCCTTCTGATTCTGTATCTCCCTCTCTCTCTGCCCCTCCCCCTCTTACACTCGGTCTCTTTCTCAAAAACAAACAAAAACATTAAAAAAATGTGTTCCCCAAGTTCATAATTTTTTTTGAAGATTAAATGGATACTTCCACATAAATCATTTAAACCAGTTTCTACACATATCCATGATGTAGGCTTCAAAGGTAATGTAGGCATTCCCTGTAGGGTCAACAGATCCTCTTTTTAACTATGTGGCCCATCTCACATGATGCTGAAACCCTAAAGAGCAAATCCTCAAAAGTCTTAAACCTACTGATGCTCCTCTGCCCTTTGCATTCCCTCAGCTTACCCGACCCTCCTCTTGCCCACCTTTACGTGGGCTGGAGTCTCAGGAAGAGACATGGAGACACCTCCTTGCCTGACATCTTTCCTCCTTCCATCTCATTTCCTGTTTCTCTTCTCTTCTCCATCCTCCAAGATTAGAAAGGAGTTTGCTTTTCCCCACTCTTCTTGATCATACATTCCTTCTATGTAAAGACAACAAACCTAAGACTTGACCCTCATAGTGGAAAATGCTTTTCTATACTGAGAAATAACTCTATTATCTCCATGACTGCAATCATTCAGAATTACACTTAGCCAAAGGAGAACTAAAGAAGTGTAGAAAATTCCTTCCCAGAGTCCAGCTTGTAAGTCTCATTTTGCTCCAAAATCTTATTTTGCATGTGAGATGTTAAATTATATCTAACTTTTTAATTTGGCATGCCTTCTGTAATAAATCATGATCTCTCTTGAGTCTGACTGATCCCTTGGGGCAATTGGGAAGGAAGTAATATACTTGAGAAGGAAAAGAAAAACTGATATTTTTCAAATGATACCACATTTTTCACACTTATTACTTTAATTGTACATAGGCTCTTTTGTTTATATTATGCTTTTTAAAAACCAAAACAACTGTTTCAAAGAATTAAAAACTTTAGACAGGAAAGTTAACATTATAATAAAAGTTTATGCTGTATTTGTAGGCAGTTAATAGCCTTATTAAAACCTTGTTCTAGATTATTGAATTATTAGTAGGCTAATACTAGATAATGACTGTAAACCCCTTAACGTGAGGACTGGTACTTGATAAGAATGCAATAAGTCATCATGGTTTTTGTTATACCATTTCTAGTTGCAATAAATTCTTGGCACCTTTCCTCCTTATCTGCGACAACAGGATAATAAATGATTATTTGCACAACTTGGATGGGGATGAAATTATATGAAGGGCTAATTAAGCATTCGTTTCATTCTTTTATTTTACTTGAAGTTTCATTCATTGTGGACATTCAATTTCCTTTCTCATCTTTTAGACAAGGTTTCTCTTGGTTCACTTGGTTGTTACTGAAATGTTTATTGTGTTTACTGTAGTAAAACTATTTTTACACTGTTTTCACTGTCTCTTTTATAATTACCAAATTATTAAATGCTTTCATCCTCTTTATATAATTTTTATGTTATGCCAAACTACTTACATGTGATAAACTGAACTGGTGCCAGTCAAATCACTACTTGTCTGTAAAGTCATCTTCTATATGGCCTAGATTTAATAAGTATTTTAAGCCACCAATACAACCTTTAGTTGACTATATTCTATTCAGTAAACAACAAAATAGAAGTTGTCCTTCATTTCTAAGACCTGGACACTTCCATTCTCTGAGGCCAGTTTCTTGATGTCATTAGATCACCTATTCTAATATAACTTTCCTTAGGACTTGCTTAGACTCTTTGATTCTGATTTTTGCATTGACTCACCTATACTCAATATTTATTTTTCAAAAATTATACCATCTGTCAAGCCCTGTGCTGAGCACAAGATTAGAACAGTGAACAAAATAAACATAAAACCTTCCCTTAGAGCTTAGACTTTTTGAGAACCTGGACAGTTACAGGCAATGCTATACATGTTATGACAATAAAGTATAAACTGCTATTGGATACTATGGGCACACACATGTAAGGGTTTCTTAGCTTAAACTTAAGGATAAGGAAACTTCCTGAGCATATCACCCATAATGAAGATCCAAAGATGAATAGAAATGGCCCAAGTGAAGCACTGACTATGAGTAGAAGGGAAGAATTTTCTAGACAGAAGTCCTTGATATAGGAGATAACACGAAGTAATCAGGGTGACTAGAACCTATGTGTATATGTGTATGAGTTTGAAACTAGAATAAGGGTAGACAGGAAGCTTGAAGATGTCAAGGGTAATAAGTCTATAGAAACAATACATAATATATAGAATTTTATGAATTTTGACCTATTTTTTAGAATCAGCTACTTTAAAAATAGCTAATTTGGAAAGAAGAGTTCAGCATATTTACATATTTATATATGTATATGTATATGTGTCTGTATACACACATGTATACTCAGTTTCTTTAGTTATACTGGCTGGTTTGGGAAGGGTATAAATTTTCAAAGGAAAAGAAATTAAGACAAATCACACACACACACAAAAACCTTTGAGTCCTGAAGATGCTATAAAACATGACCCTACTTTTCCCCTCAAGAAGACTGTTTGCCCATAGAGACTAGTCCCCCATGAATGAGCATGGGGAGTCATGTCTATGGGACACTGCCACTGCTCCCTGCCATTCTCTGACCCAGCTCTTTCCCACCGCCTCCATCTTCCCCTTAATTGTTTCTACTCCTCTGCTTACCATGAAAGGACATACTTCCTAGTAATATAATAGAAATCCCAGTTAAATTTGGTAAATATGAGATCAGAGGGGTCCTCTAATCATCAGTTGAGTCCAGAGAAAGAGCAGCCCGTCTGATACCCCAGAAATTACAAAGTAAGATGTCCGTATTCTGTGTTAAAGCTCTCTCACCCAAAGTTCATGGGGATCTGTATGTGGTGGCCTAAGGCTTCTAGAGGACTGGCTAAATAGCCAAATACTTCTGTTTACCAACAAGGGACGAAGAAACAGCTGAAGGAGCTATACAGGCAGAGAAGAGAGGGTTCAGTGGTAGTCAGGGAATCCAAATGAGAAGATGCATAGCTCTGCAGACAACAATGTGCAGGGATGATCATGACAAAGGACAAGAGGTTCCTTCACATCATAGACTTGACATAGAGAATGCTTCCAAGAATCTAGGTTTCACCCTGGAGAAAGAGGATACCCAAAGTGTCAGAGAAAACTCTTAATGAATGAATGTGTCTGCTACCTAATGAAATGAGATTCTCAAAATAAAAATTACATACAGCTATAGAAGAAATAGACACTTTTTCACCCATAAGATTTGTCTTGGGAATTATGCATGCTATACCACGAAGCTTTGGCTGGCCCCTTCACTCTTTCTAACAAAGACCCCTTCCTATTGAAGGAAAAAAGGAAGAAAGACTATAGAAGAGATGCATAAACATTCTCCTGCCACATGAAGACAATTTTGATGAATGAGAGTGACTATTTTTTGTGACAATTATTGTATATGTTTCTGAATAAAAAAGCATATCTTGACTACCCTGACGTTAGAAAAAAAATATATATCACATGCCCCCACACATATTTTCTTAACTCACACAAGGACAGAATACAAATGCCCATGAATAAACTTACTGTTTTACTAATGACTTTTAAAAAAAGTCTTGAGAAAAATTAAGACCCTCCATTTTATTTTAATTTCTGCTAATTATTTGGATTTCACCATTGGATCTAGTTTCTATATTAAACTTGAAGCCAAAAAAGTCATCCTTAGTTCTACTGACAGCTTTTTCTGGAGTTTCATTATTGTTTTGAAGAATATTTTTTACATATGTTATCAGAATCTGAGTGAAAGTATTGATGTATTGTTATGAAATATTCAAACTAAATATACATTATTTAAACTATTTGAATTAAATGTTTGCAAAAGAATGTTTAAATGATATTTGCTTTAATAAAGACTGATTTTAACAAAAACATATGTTAGAAGTTGAAAGACCATTCTAGTCTTTTCTTAAAGACGATTAAATTGAATATCACATTTTTTTGAAGGAAAACATTGGCAAAATTGAATTAACTGTGAAAATGGCAAGCCTCCTGAAATTAATATTATGGAGACTCACAAAGTAAGAAACAAGAAAATGCACAGTGGTTATTATACACGTACAAATTATGATACAGAATTGTGTTCAGTTTCCTAATTCAAATTATGTTCAATTTCCTGTTCCTTATTTGTTTCCACTTCTGGATAGAAACAATGGAGTACATCACAAGTATAAGCTAAATTTGTTTTGCCAGTGATGCTTGGCAAACAATTGCCTTAGTGATCATTGTGGCTGATCAATTTAATTAGATGTCAGAATCAATGCACCATAGGTGAATGAGGTGAATTGCAACCATGCAAATCTGACTGTTTTTTTTTTTTTTTTTATCTAAGGCAAAGATACACTGAACTTGGGTTTCATTGTTTTAGCTTTCCATGATTTAAGAAGACCATCAGAGGATATGTCTCTATTTAAAATATACAGTTCTGCAGTGCCTACAGATTGTAAATGACATCTGAAGCTTTTAAAGATTTAGCTCTGAATTATCAGGTGTATAATCCAAGCCCATGTGGAACTTTCCCTTATAGAACCCCTCAGAGCTAAGTGAAGGGGTTGTATCCCTATAAGGGATACAAGGGGGTTCTATAATATGTGAGTGATATTTGCATGATTAAGCTGGGATCGTACAGAGAAGTTAGAGCCTGGAAATATAATGGATGGACTCCAGCCACAACCTATCTAATATAAGCACAGAGTTCCAGATAGCACCAGGGTCAGTAAGTCAAACTGATTAATGGGCGTCAGCAGCTCAGAAGCAGAGGCAGCCCAAAGACAATAAATCTTACACTATAGCCAAGATCTAGGCAGCAGTTTTGAAGAAGACAGGGAGGCAAATACGTACCACAATGACCACAACTGTGAAAAATATAACAATCTGGACTTGTCTGGACAGACAAGTTGGACAAGTCTGTGTATTCTAGGGACAAGTATACGAAATATCGAAGACCCCTAAAAGAAATTAGGAAAACATTTAATGAGAACACAGCAAGTGTTCAACTTGGCAAAGACAGTTTAGGTTCTTAAGTAAATGTATTTTCCCTTTTAAATATATTTTTTTTATTTTTTTATTTTTTAACGTTTATTTATTTTTGAGACAGAGAGAGACAGAGCATGAATGGGGGAGGGGCAGAGAGAGAGGGAGACACAGAATTGGAAGCAGGCTCCAGGCTCTGAGCCGTCAGCCCAGAGCCCGACACGGGGCTCGAACTCACGGACTGCGAGATCATGACCTGAGCTAAAGTCGGACGCTTAACCGACTGAGCCACCCAGGCGCCCCAAATATGTATTTTATAAAAACACAGATGTACCACAGACAAATATAAGGATGTGACCAAAAATAGTATTGGTTAATCTAATTCCAGAGCACAGACTTTTCTCTGAGAAACTAAAAACAAAACAAAACAAAACAAAAAATTCCACACACAACTTTTTTTGAAAAGGTATTATTATTTTAAAATACCAAATACAGATTATATCCTGAAGGGAAATGAGCTATTCCTCTTTCAATCTTGAGGGAGAAAAAAATTTTCAGAAATGAGAGTCTTTTTTGAAAAATGACATACCTAATGTTCAATTATACAACACACATACACATCAGCTAATTGCTTTTATTTCTATCTTTCATTCTCCAAATACTATGATCATCATGATGATCCATTTGGGAAAAGATCATCTTCACTTTTATTACATTCTGAACAGGGATTTGCAGATTTCACTTGATGTCCTAGATACCGAAATCAGAAGATGTAACCTTTTAGTGAAATATGATCTGGCTGATAAGCCAGAACCCAATATTCAGCGCTAAACTGAAAAACTTCAAGACTGTATATAAGGACTTCTGGGAAGATGGCGGAGTAGGATGAGCCTAAGCTCACCTCATCTCACAAACACCTGGAGAACACTACCTCAGTGAAACTAACCCAGAAGATGATCTGAAGACCGGCAGAACAGACTTCCCACAGTTAATCACAGACAGGAGACCACAGAGAAAATAGTAGGAGGGGCAGAGACAGTCAGGAACCAAACTCCCAGTGAGACCTCAAATGGGAGGGGCACCACAAGCATGGAAAGGGAAAGGAGCAGACCCCACACCAGGCATCCCCGGCACAGAGAACCTGCTCTGGGAAGATGAGTCCCCAGAGTATTTAGTTTGAAAATCATCAGGGCTTCACTTTATGAGTTTTGACAATTAGTGGGGCTTAACCCCAGATACTTTAAAAATCAGTGGGCTTAGCCTGGAAGAGTCAGAGGGCAATAAGAAACTGAGTTCACACTGTTAAAGACATCATGACAACCAACCCCCTGGAAGATACAGCATCGAAGCAGCAGTTTGAGAAAAGCACTTGGGGTATACGTGAAGGAGGTTTATTTACTAATCTCAGAACGCATGGTGGGATTACAGATGTTGAGAAAACCTGTCTAAGAACAAAAGAGCAGGCAGGCACCTCTCCCCCACCCCCTATCCCAGACAGCTGGACACCTGCAGGAATGGCGCAAACACCCTCCACCTAACTTGCTAACACTGTACACACCACCCCTGCATTCTCCTTCAGATCTACTCCATCCAACCTAGTCCACTTGGCAGAAGTCACTCCAAAGTGGCTTAGGCCCATCTCCCCCTGCAAGCAGCCCAGCAGGGATTGCCATCACTCTAGTGACAACTGCCCTGGAGAGAGGGAAAGATAACAACATATACCAGTGCAACTGAAGCCCCAACAGGTAGAGTGGGGGTAGGCATTTGGTCTGACTGCTGGTCCCACCCACTCTTAGGGGAAAGCACGGAAAGAGAGCCCTGAAGGGTGGGGTGACTGAAGCTCCAGCAGAAAAAAAAGGGTGCAAGGTCTGGTCTGACTGCTGGCTCCGCCTACCAATAAAAACCTCTCAGGAGACAAGGCTGGGAGAGCACCAACAGCTTGGTATGACTGCAGCTTGGGCAGACTGGCCTGGGGCTGGCATCTGCTGTGACCGCTGACACTACCTACTGTCATACCGCAGCAGCCCCAGACTGGCCCCTTAACAGCACAGGGACCAAACCCTGCTCGGTGCACCAGCAACAAACAAAGTGGGCCATTCCAGGCTACAGGACAAAACACAATCGTGGCTCATCAACAACAATGGGGTGCACACAACACACATAGCAGACATAGCTGAAGGGTGTGGTTCTGGTGAACAGGGGACATTATGCAATAGAGCATCACAGGACTTCTTCATAAACCAATACTTTGAAGATCAGGAGATGTAGGTGACTTTGCTAATACATAAACACAGACTCAGACAAAAAGAGGAGATAGAGGAAAATGTCCCCAGTAAAAGAAAAGGATAAAAGCACAGCACAACTGCTAAATGAAACAGAAAAAAAAAAACAAAAAAAAAAAACAATATGCCTGGTAAAGAATTCAAAGTAATGGTCATAAAGAGACTCACTGGACTTGATAAAAGAGTTGAGGATCTCAGTGAGATCTTCAGCAAAGAGATGCAAATGCAGAAAAAATCAGAGATGAATACCTCAATAACGGAACTGTATAAAAAAAAGATACTAGAGGGAATAAATAGCAAATTATAGGAGGCAGAAGAACATATCAGTGAGCTGGAAGACAGAATAACGGAAAATAAGCAGGCTGAATAGCAAAAAGAAAAAAGAATAATAAAAAGTGAGAATAGGTTAAAGGGAAATCAGCAACATCATCGCACATAATAATGTTTGCATTATTTGGATTCCAGAAGGAGAAGACAGTGAGAAGAGGGAGTAAAATTTGTTTGAAGAAATAATCACTGAAAACTTCTAATCTGGACAATGATACAGACATCCAGATCCAGAAAGCAAAGGGAATCCCCAACAAAATCAGCCCAAGGATTTTCACAGCAAAATACAGAATAATTATGTAATATTATTTTAATTAAAATGACAAAATGTAATGATAGAGAATTTTATTTTATTTTTTTAATTTTTTTTTTAACATTTATATATTTTTGAGACAGGGAGAGACAGCATGAATGGGGGAGGGTCAGAGAGAGAGGGAGACACAGAATCTGAAACAGGCTCCAGGCTCTGAGCTGTCAGCACAGAGCCTGACGCGGGGCTCGAACTCACGGACCGGGAGATCATGACCTAAGCCGAAGTCGGATGCTTAACCGACTGAGCCACTCAGGCGCCCCTGTGATAGAGAATTTTAAAAGCAAAAGAAAATAAAACAGTTTCACAGCCCCATAATGCTATGAGTTGATTTCACAGAAGACACTTTGTAGGAAGGCAGTGGCATAATATATTCATAGTACTAGAAGTCAAAAACAAAACCAAAAATACTGCAACCAAGAATATTCTACCCACCAAGGCTGTCATTCAGAGTATAGGAAGAAATAAAGAATTCACCAAACAAAAGTTGAAGAAGCAGTTTGTCACCATTAAACCAGCCTTACAAGAAATCATTAAAGGGAATTCTTTCAGTGGAAAGATAAAACCATAATTAAGAGTAAGAAAATTATGAAAAGGAAACATTTGAAAGATAAATTCACACATAATAAACAGGTATATTATTTATACACCTAGTATATAGTATAAAGGCTAAAGCACAAAAGGAGTAAAATCAATTACATCCATAAAAATCAGTTAAGGAATTTATAAAAATAAAAAGATACAAAGATGACAAATACATAAAAGTCATGGGAGAGTAAAAATTTAGGGTTTTCATAATGGGTTCAAATTTAAGGGACTATTCACTTAATATAGACTGCCATATGCATAACACATTATATATGAACCTACCAGTAACCACAAATAAAAAACCTGTAATAGATACACAAAAAATGAAGAGAAAAAATCCTGGCATATCACTAAAAAAAAAAGCCATCCACAAGGGAAGAGAGCAAGAGAAGAAAGGAACAATAGGAACTACAAAAACAACCATATAACATAAATAACAAAAAAGGAACAAGCCCATACCTATCGATCATTACTTTGAATGTAAATGGAGTAAATGCTCCAGTCAAAAGACATAGGGTGGCTGATTGGATAAAAAAGCAAGACTGATCTATATGATGACTCGAAGTCTCAAATCAGACCTAAAGACACATGCAGACTGAAAATGAAGGGGTGGAAAAACATTTACCATGCAAATGAAAGTAAAAAGAAAGCTAGAGTAGCAATACTTATGTCAGACAAAATAGAATTTTAAACAGACATTGTAACAAGAAACAAAGAAAGATACCATGTAATGATAAAGGGAATAATCCAACAAGAGGATATAACAATTATAAATATTTACACAACCTGTATGGGAATGCCTAAATACATAGAGCAACTATTAACAGATATAAAGGTAGAAAATCACAGTAATACAGTGATAGCAGACTATAATACCACATTTACATCAATACATCCATGATGCATCTATCATCCAGACAGAAAATCAACAAGGAAGCTTGTTTGAATGACATATTGAACTTGATGGACCTAACAAATATATTCAGAACATTCTATCCAAAAACAGCAGAGTACACATTCTTTTCAAGTGCACACGGAACATTCTCCAGAATAGATCACATGTTAGGCCACAAAATAAGTCTAAGTTTAAAAAGACTGAAATCATATCATGCATCTTTTTAAACCACAACAGTTTGAAACTAGGAATAAATTACAAGAAAAATCTGGAAACAACACAAGTATGGGAAGGCTAAATAACATACTACTAAACAATAAATGGGTTGGGTAAGAAATCAACAAGGAAATCACAAAACAAATGAAAATAAAAACACTGGTCCAAAATCTTTGGGATGCAGCAAAATCTGTTCTAAGAAGGATGATTATAGCAATACAGGACTACCTCAGGAAGCAAGCAAAATCTCAAATAAATAACGTAACCAAACACCTAAAAGGGCTATAAAAAGAAAAAAAAAACATAGCTCAGAGGTAGTAGAAGAAATGACATAATAAAGATTAGGGCAAAAATAAATAAAATGGAGGGAAAAAAAAAGCCCAGAATAGAACAGATCAATGAAACAAAGAGCTAGTTCTTGAAAAGATCAACAAAAATGAGAAGTCTTTATCCAGACTAAACAAAAAAGGAGAGAGGACTCAAATAAAATCAGAAATGAAGCAGAAGAAATAACACTGAACACAACAGAAATACAAAGGATTTTAAGGGAATATTATGAAATATTACATGCCAACAAATTGGACAACCTAGAAAAAATAGATAAATTCCTTGAAACATGCAAACTTCCAAAACTGAATCAGGAAGAAACAGAAAATCTGAACAGACCAATTAATGGCAGAGCTTCACAGGTGAATTCTACCAAACATTTAATGAACAGGTAATACCCAATCTTTTCAAACCATTCCAAAAAATACAAAAGGTAAGAAAGATTTCAAATTCCTTCTACAAGGAATCTACCTTGATCCTAAAACCAGATAAAAATATACAAAAGAAAAAATTACAGGCCATTATCTCTGATAAACAAAGATGCAAAATTCTTCAACAAAATATTAGCAAACTGAATCCAACAATATATTTCAAAAAATTATTCCCACATCAAGTGGGACTCATTCCAGGGATGCAAGGATGGTTCAATATTCACAAATCAATCAGCTTGATACATCACATTAACAAAAGAAGAGATGAAAACCCTATGATCAGTAGATGCAGAGAAAGCATTTGACAAAGTAGGCCATCCATTTATGATAAAAACTATCAACAAAGTAGGTTCAGAGGGAGTATACCTCAATATGACAAATACCATGTATGAAAAACCCACAGCTAACATTGTACTCAATGGTAAAAACACTGAGAACTTTTCTTCTAAGATCAGGAACAATACAAAGATGTCCAGTCTCACCAGTTTTATTCAGCAGAGTACTAGAAGTCCTAGCTGAAGCGATAAGAAAAATAAAATGAAATAAAAGGCATCCAAATTGCTAAGGAAGAAGTAAAACTTTCACTATTTGCAGATGACATGATACTCTATACAGTAAACCCTGAAGAATCCACCAAAAAGCTACTGAACTTGATAAATGAATTCAGTAAAGTCACAGGATACAAAATGAATATATAGAAATCTGTTGTATTTCTACACATAATAACAAATTAGCACAAAGAGAAATTAAGAAAATAATCTTATTTACAACTGCACCCAAAATAAAATAATTGGGACAAACTTAAACAAGGATGTGAAAGACCTGTACTCTGAAAACTATGAAACACTGATGAAGGAAATGGAAGATGATACTAACAAATGGAAAGATATTCCATGCTAACGGATTGAAAGAACAAGTATTTGTAAAATGTCCACACTGTCCAAGGCAGTCTACAGATCGTGTGCTTTACTCACTGAAATACCAACAATATTTTTCACAGAACTAGAACAAATAATTCTAAAATTTGTATGAAATCATAAAATACCAGTCAAAGGAACCTTGAAAAAGAAGAACAAAGCTAGAGGTATCACAATACCATATTTAAAGATAAATTACTAAAATTTTGTGGTTTAAACAGTATGGTACTGGCACAAAAACAGACACATTAATCAATGGAAGAGAATAGGGAGCTCCAAAATAACCCACACTTATATGGTCAATTAATTAATAACAAAGGAGACAAACTGTATAATGGAGAAAAAGGCATTCTCTTCAACAAATGGTGCTGGGAAAAGTGAACTACCAAAACAAGAAATGAAATTGGAACAATTTCTTACATCATACACAAAAATAAACTCAATACAGATTAAAGACCTAAAAGCGAGACGTGAAACCATAAAACTCCTAGAAGAAAACACAGGTAGTTATTTCTTTGATGTGAACCATACTAACATTTTCCTAGGTATATCTCCTCAGATAAGGAAAACAAATGCAAAATTAAACTATTAGGACTATACCAAAATAAAAAGTTTATGTACAGCAAGGGAAACCATCAACTACATAACAAAGTAACCTACTGAATGGGAGAAGACATTTACAAATTATATATCCAATAATAAGAGTTTAATATCCAAAATATGTAAAGAAATTATGCAACTCAATACCAAAAAAACCCCACAAATAATAGATTAAAAAATGGGCAGAGGACCTGAAAAAAACATTTCCCCAAAGAAGACCACAGATGGCCAACAGACACATTAATAAATGCTCAACATCACTAATCATCAGGGAAATGCAAATCAAAACAACGAGATAGCCCCTCACTGTCAGAGTGGCTAAAATCAAAAAGACAAGAAATAACAAGTGTGGGTGACAATGTGGAGAAAAGGGAACCCTGGTGCACTGTCAGTGGGAACGCAGATTGGTGCAGCCACTGTGGGAAGCAGTATGGAGGTTCCTGAAAAAATTAAAATTACCACATGTTCCAGTAATTCCACTAATGAATATTTAATCAAAGAAAACAAAAACACTAATCCGAAAAGATATATGAACTTCTATGTATTTGCAGCATTATTTATACTAGCCAAGATGTAGAAGTAACCCAAGTGTCCCCTCATAGATATATGATTAAAGATGTGGTATGGAGCACCTGGTGATTCAGTCAGTTAAGCATCTAACTCTTGATTTTGGCTCAGGTCATGATGTCACAATTCGCGAGATCGAGCCCCGTGTCTGGCTCTGCACTGACATTGCCAGAGCTTGCTTGGGATTCTCTCTCTCCCAGTCTCTCTGCCCCTGCCCTGTTTTGCACTCTCTCTCTCTTTCTAAATAAACAAACAAACATTAAAAAATGTTAAAGAAGGTGTGGTATAGATATATACAATGGAATATTATTTAGCCATAAAAAACAATGAGATCATGTCATTTTCAACAACATGGATGGACCTAGAGGGTATAATGCTGAGTAAAATAAGTCAGAAAAACACAAATACTATATAATTTCATCTTCTCATCTTCACTCATCTGTGGACTTTAAGACACAAAATGAACAAAAAAGAAAAAAAAAAAGATAAACAACAAAAAAAACCCAGACAATGAAAAGCAGAACAAACTGGCAGTTGCAGGATGAGAGATGGATGAGGAGATGGGAGAAAAAGATAAAGGAGATCAAGAGTATACTTACCTAGATGAGCACGGGAGATGTATAGAATTGTTGAATCATTATATTGTACACCAGCAATTAACACTGTATGTTAACTATACTTCAATTAAAAAAAAAAAGATTTTATATGATGATTGATGTCTGGGAACACAGGAAAACAGGAAGCCCTGATTTCTGCCGAATCCCTAGCCCCCCTCCTAGACTTAGACATACTGATCTATCACGTGGTTATTGGAGCTGTAGATGAGGGAAGATTTGTGGGCTCTTCCCTCAGGGAGAGTAAACTGGAAAAATAAATGAGCTAATTCTTTTTAAAAATATAAGCTGCTTCTTCTTTATTAAGAGCCATAACAGCTGAAAAGTATCTAAGCAGGGTTCGGGCAGTCCTGAAATCTTTTTTCAGCATCCCAGGGAAGTGTTATCAGACTAAATATAGGAAAGCAGTACTGAATTATAGAGGATATAATCCCAGAATATCCTAGAAAACTTCAGTATGTACACAGATGATAAAATGGCCACTATTTATGAAGTGCTTCTTATCATATCAGGGACTTTAAGTACATAGCCTCATTTAATCCTTTCAACAACGCTTGGAGATAGGATCCATGTCGTACAGATAAATAAGTAAAGACAGTTTCTTACTTTATCACAGCTGGTGAGAGATGGGGCCCATTTTAATCCCACAACAATCTGATTTCAAAAAATACACTCTTTCCACAACAGATCATCTCCCTAAGGAGTTCTCTAGGCTGTTTATGGTGGGGGAAATACACTCTAATTAGAAGCAATATTTCCAGCTAAATGGTCCTAAAGCACCCAGAACTAATATTTTAAAATCAAACTAGAGAAAAATTATTTCTGTACTTTAAGACCTACCATTCTCTTTCACCTTTAAAATAATTAAGAGACATGGGCAATCAAAGAAGAGAAAACCACTCTTTTGCTTTTTAAGTTTTTAAACAATTTTTTAATGTTTATTTATTTTTGAGAGAGAGAGAGAGAGAGAGTGAGGGAGGGGCAGAGAGAGAGAGAGAGAGAGAGAGAGAGAGAGAGAAAGGCAGAGAGAGAGAGAATCTGAACCAGGCTCTGAGCTATCAGCACAGAGCCCGATGCGGGCTCAAACCCACAGACCACGAGATCTGACCTGAGCTGAAGTCAGATGCTTAACCAACTGAGCCACCCAGGTGACCCAAGAAAACTATTCTTGCTAGCCTCACTGCAATTCAGATCAAGAGCTGCAGGCAGTGTTCTGATATGGCAGAGGCAGGTGTCATCAGACACAGAAAGATTCCAAAATGCCTTCCAGGATGGACTGCTTACTACAAAAAGCAGATTGAAGGTATGCTTTGAGCAAGGAGTTGGTTTTGTGACCAAAACAATTTACACTGGAATTACCCAAGCCAGACAAAATGAGCGGGCAAGGGGAAGCATGATGTGAGGTTAATAACCTTAACTTGGGATGGCCCTGAAAAGAGAAGTTGAACAGACAGAATGAAGATGACAGTGGGGAGGATAGTACTGGAGGCGAACACCTGAGGAAATGGTGGTTTTAGAGTTGGACTTCATTAATTGAAAACAATAAAATGAGGCAGTGTAACAAATGCTTTGGGAGGAAAGGACAGACTAGTAATCGGTAAATCCCAAAATCTTAATAAACTGAGTTTATTAGATTAAGAGAAAAGTGTATAAAAGTAACTGAACTCTACAAGTTTGTCATTTTTTTGTTGAAGGTATCTATTCTACAATATATCATCTGCAAAATATCATATCTACCAGCGGAAATATATTCTCTATTGATTCATTTAAAAGAGCATCGTTATATCTTCCAAACATAGTTTAATGTTAAAGTTTGGTCTGACTACTAAAATAATAGGTCAATATTACTACTCTGGAACTGGAAAAATTTTAATATTCCATCTTAGTGCATACACACACATACACAAGTTATAAATAATAAAAATATTAAAGAGCCTCTAGAAAAAGGATGGAAGAAAAAGGGAAAATCTTACATGAAATTTTCTTTGAACTATCCCTGCTCAGATTCTGGTTAAATATCGTAGTTTGAGTATATATGTTATCTGCTCTCCCTCAAGAAAATCAACTAAAAGGAGAGCAAGGAAATTAAATATGTATAAACCCACAAGCACAAAAAAGAATGGAGAAGTGGTAATAGGAGATAAGAAGGTGAATATTTTTTATGAATTTAACGGACGGGTGGTAATTGATTTAGTAAAATAAAGAAAACTGAAATTTAAGTTTCAGAAGAGAAGAAGTATGATTCACCCAAAGAATCTTAGAAAATGTTGTAACTTGGAGTCACCTGGTAGGTCAGAAGACGTGAAGCTAAAAATTGGGGATTGGTTGAAAGTCTAGATGCAAAGAAGTCATACACTCAGGTCTCCAGGCAAGAGCAAGGTTTCCATTTCTGGAAAATTTTAACAGAAGAGGCCTCATCAGAACACCAGGTGTCATGGTGGACTGGGTGAAATATGAGGCTAAAATTAGGAAATTAAGTGAGAATATACATTTTACATAATGGAAGTAAGCACCTTCCTGCTCTGTCCCTAGAAGGCTTCAGTCAGACATAACCCCTAAGGGGGAGGTTCTACTCTGGACACTGGAGTTCAATGATGCCCAACAAGAAAAAGATCATTTTACTAAGGATCCACTTGCCCACAAGCCCACTCACATACTGAACTTCCAAACATTTTCTAGTGCATAATGCTTATTTATGAATGGAAAGCTAAGGATCAGTTGACATGTGAGACAAATGTGTAATAGAAAAGGAACAAAATCAAATAGATGAAAGGAACCCAGCAGAAAAAGAGATACTGCAGAAACAAAAATTTGTTTTTTTTATTATAAACTGTTTCTAAGATCCTTAAAGATACAAGACAAACCCACAACAAGAAAAGATATGAAGGAGAGAAAATCATTAAGTAATGCACATAGGCACTAAAATTAGAAACAAAATTGAGAAATGATTACACTAAGGGCAGAAAAGTAGTTGCCCAAAATGGATGGAACTAGAGTGTATTATGCTAAGTGAAATAAGTCAGTCAGAGAAAGACATTTCACTCGCGTGGAATCTAAGAAACTTAACAGATGATCATAGGGAAAGGGAGGGAAACATAAGATAAAAACAGAGAGGGAGACAAACCCTAAGAGACTCAAATACAGAGAACAAACTGAGGGTTACTGGGGGGATGGTAGGTGGTGGCATGGGCTAAACGGGTGATGGACATTAACGAGGGCACTTGTTGGGATGAGCACTGGGTGTTATATGTGATGAATCACTGGGTTCTACTCCTAAAGCCAAGACTACACTGTATGTTAACTAATTGGAGAATATAAATAAAATAAAATTAAATTAAAATAAAATAAATAATAAAATGGATGGAAGACATGAATCAAGATTTAAACACATACACAAAATTAAATAAAATAGTTCAAATTTGGACTTGTCAACTTTAGCTATATTTATACTTGGCAGGTGATTAAAAATGCAGAGGTGAGCAAGTGTGACAGACACTGACTTGGGAAGCCGGATGAGTGCAGCACCATGAGTCAGGGGATTGGAAGTCTTTGCATTTGTAAGGCCTTGGTGAGTACCTAACCCCCTCTGGCTCTTTGCTTCCTCATCTGGAACACAAGAGGACTGGCTTACCTGACTGTTGCAGTGCCTTTCAAATGTAAGAATCTTTCATGTATACACTAGAATCCACTAGGAAGTGGACTAGGATAAGTGAACTAGGCTAGGTCATTTGCAAGTGAGGAGATCCCAGTGTACACAACCTAATGTAAATTTCCAAAACCAATGAAACTTACCTTTGCAAAACCATTGCTGAATTCAAAACCAACAGGCCTTACTTTACTAACCAATGCAGGAGCACTTGGGTGACTCAGTTAAGTGTGCGACCTCAGCTCACGCCATGAGGTTCATGGGTTCAAGCCCCGTGTTGGGCTCTGTGCTGACAGCTCTGAGCCTGGAGTCTACTTCAGATTCTGTCTCCCTCTCTCTCTGCCCCTCCCCCACTCACACTGTTTCTCTCTCTCAAAAATAAATATTTAAAAAAATAAAAAAAAAACTCCAATGTAAAGATTTTAACTTTATTCTTTTTTTTTTTTAAAGCTTTGCTTGTTTTTATTTCCACAAGAAGGAACACGACAGCCAGATTATTTCCAATGATCTGGCTTCTGTTTATGGTTCTTTACAAAAATAAGATTTTTTAAAAAGATAAAACAGATATTTCAAAGAAAACAAAAAGGTAATTTATTTTCCCTTCTTGTAGAAAATTGTCAAATGTCATTAGGAGAAATCAATTACTTCATACAACAAACACTCTGAACAAGTACTGTTAAAATTCAAAGGACAAAAGTGATACATAAATGTGAAAATACGGCCTCTTTTTTGAGATAAAACAATTAGAACTGCAAAAAAAGAAAAAAAGGAAAGAAAAGTAGTTGCCTAGTGAGTGTAAGGGGTGTTCTGATGGGGAGGAAAACATTGGGGTCTGTGTAAGTGTGTCAGTGCTTCATTTCTTCACTTGTGTGCTTACTGCTGTCGGCTTTACTACTACCTGTGAAACTGTACACTTAAATTTTGTGTACCTTTCTCTATGTGTATCATATGTCATACACGCATACATGGGCACACAACGAAAAGGAACAAAAAGAGCAATCAGAATGAGATGTGCTCCTAGAAAATACAATTCTGACAACATCCCCAGATACCTTAAAAAAAAAAAAAAAAAGAATTGGAAGCAGTTGAGAAACCTCTCACAAAGTAGGGAGAAAAAAAGACAAGGGGTATATATGTAATTTGAAGACAAGATATAGATAACATTTCCCCCAAAACAACCCACAGAATTAAAAACAGAGGAAAAGTCCATTTCAATCAAAAACAACAGTGTGGTGAAAAACCAAAACATAAAATAGAACTAGGGCGGTAAGTGCAGTGCAAATTGGCCAGGGCTGCTTGTGGGCGGAAGCAGAGAGCCAAAGTCGGGGCCGGCAAAGAATAGCTTTCCCATGTGTCCATCCTAAAGGCAAAATGTGAATTCCTTGCTTTAAACAGTGGAATGGCAAGCATGGACCAGCGACCGATATTTGCTGGTCCTGGGTGAAATTCCAGAAGCAGAGATAGGGTTAAACATGCAATCACATCTACATATATAAATTTAGAGGAAGGGGACGATCCCTGAGGGAGGAGGAGGACCAAGCAACCCGCCTTGTGACCAAACACACAGCCAGGCTTCGGAGCTGCAGGACAGGCACAGCTGCCTCACGTCAGACACGACTCGGCGGCTCTTCCACATCCTCATCATGCCTCCAACCTACCTGGAACTTACACAGTATTATACGTCAAGTATACCCCAATAAAAAATAAGCAGAAGATTAAAAATAAACTTAATAAAACTAAAACTAAAATCAATCATGGCTTTAACCTCCCTGTAAAATATCTTCTTCCACCTACGATGAAGAGCTGATCCAGGAAAAACGAAACATATTCCAAAATGAGTAACCAGAACTAATTATAAAGGATTTATTTTTAAAAGTGTGTAACAGATGTGTTAGGTAGAAGCTAGACGTGAGCAGCGGAAGGAACACAGAGTCCCGAGTCCCTGAAAGGGAATGAAGGAGACGGGAGCTGGAGGCAAGGACGGTGATAAGTAAGCTACACATTATAAGCCTGGAGGCACAACATCCTGACCTTGTAGCTTCCAAGACCTTGGGGCTGACACACCAAAATCCACAGGTGCAGAACACGTGCTCTCCTCTTCCACCCCTGCCCCAGGGAAACCCTTAGACTCATTTATAATGCATTTGCATTGCAGGAGCAGCCATTCCAGACCAGACGGAAAAAGGCTGTCATGAAGGGTCTGGTATAAACCTGGTAGGATCACAAACTCCCCCTCCCAACCTGCGGGAGGCATCTCCCAAATGACTGCAAAAGCCCTGTTTGTATGTTGGAGTTCCTCCCAGCCCAGAGAGACCAAATAATATTCAATCCCAAAACAACTTAGGGGCCTACTGTTCCACCTCTGGAAACTGCCAGGCTCTCCTGGCAAGCTTTGTGCTTGCTACTTTTCTGCTGGCTGCCTTTACTCAGAGCACACATCCCCATGTAAATCTCCAAGGGGATCCAAAGGATGAGATCTCCATTCACACAATGCAGATTCTCACCCATAACAGATAGAGAACAGAAGCAAAATACAGCAGGTAAAGAAAGTTCACCAGGAAAAAATATATATATGATCACTGAAATGTAGCTGAAACTTGTAACCAAATATTTTGCCATTGGTTAACAACAGTAATAAAAAATACCACCTAAAGAATCAGTCATCTCATGGAGCCAAAAAAGGCAAAAGGATGGAATATGTAAGCTCACTGAAAAGTCGGTAAGAAAGTAGATGATGAGGGGCACCTAGGTGGCTCAGTCAGTGAGGTGTCAGACTCCTGATTTCGGCTCAGGTCATGATTTCACATTTTGTGAAATCAAGCCCCATGTCAGGCTCTGTCTGGATAGTGCAAAGCCTGTTTGGGATTCTCTCTGTCTCCCTCTCTCTCTGCTCCTCCCTCGCTTACTTTCTCTCTCAAAATAAATAGGTAAACTTAAAAAAAAAAAAGAAAGAAAACAGAGGATGAAATCTGAAGGAGTTAACTCAGGAGAAAAGTGGAAGAAAAACTAAAAAAATCTCACAAATGATGGCAATATTGGAAGTAGCTTAAGGGAAAATAGACATTGCAGACAATATAGTAAGGGGCATGAAAACAGAACTAAGGGAAGTAAAAATAAAAAATACAAAATAAATAAAAAGATTAGAGAGAAAATAAGTGGGAATTAGGAGAAAAAGGGATTCAGCCTAAACCTCATCTTAAAGAAAAAGAAATCAGGGAACAAACGCATGTTTAAGGATACAGTAAATGAAGATGGTCTTGGAATACAAGATCTGCATAAAATAGTAAAAGTGAACACCGTGTCCCAAGTAAACTGGGAATGATCCACACCAAGACATATCCTAGTAAAATTGGTAAACCTTTAAGTTAAGAAAAGAATCCCCTGGGTAGCTAGGCAAGAAAATAGTGTTTCATTGTGTGGCGGGAAGAGGGTAGGGTGAGAATCAAGTGGTCTTCAGCATCTCCATAGCAGTCATAAAATGTCACTTCTGGGAACGGTCTCCAGGTATGTCTTGTCGCATTACTGTTTCCTTGGTGTGGTGATTTTGAGGTGTCCTTCCACTCTTGAGTCTTGGCTGAGCCACGTGACTTGCTTTAACCAACAGGATGTTAGTAAATGTGACACAAGCAGAGTCTAGAATGCTTGCTTGTTCAGTGAACCAGTCCTCTTTCCTTGCAATTAGGACTCTGAGCTACCAAGTGAGTGAGGTCTCTTCTGCCTTCTCGGTGATGAGACTCATGGCCCTGTCATCATCATGCCTGAGCCCAGAGGAAGCTGACCACCAGGCCCGTGGGTAGGCTATCCGGAACTAGCCAGTGTTCCACCAAAGAGCCAGCTGATCACAGACCCATGAGCCAGTGTGGTTAGAATTAGACAACCCAGCCCAGACCACTGGAACTATTCAGCAGACCCCTGAGTAAATGTATGGTTTTTGTTTCAAGCTACTAAGTTTTGGGATCAATTCTTAAACAGCAAGAAAACTACCAGGCACACTTGGAAATTACATATTTAAAATAAATGTGCAATGTCTTACTCATCTTCCATGTTCCTTTGTCCCAGAAACAAGGGAGCTATTAACTGGCAGCAGCTTGTGCTTTTGTGTCTGTAACAGTTTAAAAGACTGATGAAGGGGCACCTGGGTGGCTCAGTCAGTTAAGCGGCTGACTGTTGTTTTCAGGTCATGATCTCATGCTTTGTGGGTCTAAGCCCCGTGTCGGGATCTGTGCTGAGAGTGTAGGCCCTGCTTGAGATTCTCTCTCTCCCATTCTCTCTATCCCTCCCCTGCTCGCATGCTTTCTCTATTTCAAAAATAAATAAATAAATAAATAAATAAACAAACAAACAAACAAACTTTTAAAAATTTAAAAGACTGATGGGAAATTAAGGTAGTGGCTTCCCAGTATCGAAATGCCCCCAAGAACCTTCACTTTTGTTTGTGCCCACCACACATGGCCTATATGGAGGCGACGGCAAAAAGCAATGCTGTGTTTGCCAATGAGATAGTTTCTGTGCCAGCTGGGTCCCCTGTCTTGTATCCTTCTATAAAGCTACGTAAATGCAGTATCAGATTAAAACCTATTTGTGTCTGGTGAGCCTGACTGCCATCTTGAATCTGTCTTCACAGAAGTGGGAGGTGGGGCAGCATTCAACACCAGTAGAAGTGAGACCCACAAAACTCTTATATGAGAAAGTGCAATGGAGGAATAGTTTTTTACTAAGCCATAGTTTTATTTAAGTATAAAGGCAACAATGATTTTGAATGCTTAAACATAACATTGTTTCCATGGGAACTGCTTAAGACATCTACTATAGGACAAACATCAGTGAACCACATGTTGACATGACATGTGAATTTGCAGCCAAGGGCCTGGCAATGAGCACTGGATCTCTCTGACTGGGGGAGAAGTTGAATGTGGGAAATGTGACAGGAGAAGCATAGAAGCACTACAAATGATATCAATATAGCTGTGATATTACTAATAAGAAAGGTGTGTGATTTGACTGGGGCCACTTATTCTCTTATTTTTAATAACTGTAGAAGAGCAGAGAAGTAACAAAATGAGAGAAAAAAATAAGTGTGCGATTCACAATGAAAGTATACCAGTTATTCTAGAGATTAAATAACACAGCATCAGGATCCTTAACACAAAATATATGTAGTATACAAGACACAAAAGCATGCTACCAGGAGAAATTAAATCACTTGTATCAGACTGACTGCCAAAGAAAGCAAAAAATAGGCTATGAAAACCTAAATAAGATAATTAGTTCTCTTAATTGACAGATACCAAACTTGGCATCTTAAAAATACAGAATACTGCATCTCCATTAAAAAGAGAGAGAAGGGGACCATATTTCAGACCACAAGAACTATAATGACTTCAAAAGAATAAAAAACAAAAAACAAACAAAAATATAAACAATATTCTCTAAATAAAATGCACTGAGGTTAAAAAAAAAAAAAACTCCAATAACGCAAATAACTTTTTTGAAAAGCTTTCTTATATCAATAAAGTCAAAAAGTATACAGTTACAGAATATCTTTAAAAGAACTATAATATAAACAACTGTATAAAATATCTGTAAGATATTTGCAAACCTACACTCAACAAATGTCTTAGCTTTAATCAGACTATCATAAATAAGAAAAAAATGTTTGAAATATCAAACTATAGAAGAAACTAAGGAAAAAAAGAAGAAAAATTAAAGAACTTAATGACTAAAGCAAAATAATAGCATTAATTTAAAAAAATTCAAAGACTGCTTCTTTGGAAGGAAACTTCATGAAATAAGTAAGCCTTCTCACTACCTTATTTGCAAAGTCTAACCTAGAGGAAATAGGTAAGTGTTTAAAGGAAGAAATAAGTGAGAGATAATCTCAGATGGAGAAATGTGCAATAGATCCCCTAGCTTCTGAACCTCATCCAAGGAGCCAAGAGAAGCTCTGCACAATCTTTAACAGGACACTGCTCCCGAGTGCGGGAGAGGTCATATCTGCTTGGACTACATAGTCTGGAGGAATCTGTGGATCCAAGGTTGCATGCAAACAACCTTATCTCACGTCACCAAAGGCCCAGACACTTAAACCTCAGATACAGAAATCAGAACCTGTGAGTAATGCAGTCACAAGCCAAAGAAGCCAAGAAACACCGGGAGCGAGCAGACACTGGAAGAGGCAAGAGAGGATTATGTGCTGGAAGGAGGACAGCTCTTCCCACACCTTGATGCACAACTGTGAGAGAGTAAATTCTGTTGCTTTGAGCCACCCAGTTTGTGGTAACATGCTACAGCAGCCCTAGAAAATGAGTAGGCTTCCACTTCCTTTCATTTCTAGTTCTGCCCGACCAAAGCACTCCTGCCCGACCAAAGCACTCCTGACATTTCGTGCTGAAGGACTCTGTGGTGGGGGCGTCCTGTGTCCTGGAGCTGTGTCGCAGGGCCCCTGGCCTCCGCCCACTAGATGCTGAGGACACTCTCTTCCCAAGCTGTGACAGTGAAAATGTATCCAGACATAGCTAAACTGCCCTGTTTGAGAATCACTGTGCTACGCTAGTGGGAAGTAAATTTTTAGGGAAATGGACCAATTACAGAAAAACATCAAATGTTTAGGGACTGAATTTTTAATTAAAGAAATGAAGAGTACTTTATTAATCCCTGTTTTAAAGATAAGCAATATTACAAATATATGTTCTTAAAGCTTAGGAGCTTGGGATGCTAAATTATTAATGAGCTCAATAATATCAATGAGAAAATTAGCTAGAATTAGCTAGAAAATCAACCAGTCATTTGGGCATATTTGAAAAGCAGCAACATACAAATTGCTTTCCTTTATTCCTTTATCCATTAAATAAATATTTCCTCAGTCACAAAAATGCCAGGACAGTGTCCTACACATATGACAAACAGACAAGATCCTTGCCCTCCAGAAGCTGACATAATTAATACCTTTTTTCCCCCCAAATCAACTGCAGGCTGCACTGTGCCCAGGCAACCCTGGAACCTTAACTGTTTCTGAGACATTAGAGTTGCAGGATTTTTCTGGAGGAGGCAGCCTCAGGCCATTTGTATTGCACCAGACCTTGAACTTCAAAGACAGATCCCCAGAGAAGGCAATTTTAACTCTTTGCTCCCTGACTCCACCTACAACTTACTAGTGTGTACAGAGTTGACTGTGTTCTCTTGACTCCTGGGGACTCCTACTCCTTGTGGTCATTTTAGGAGAAAACTTCAAACCTTCCCTTGGGCAGAGATTGCACAGCTAATCAAACCTCTCTTAATGGTTGTTGGAACCATTAAGCAATAAACTGTATGTTTATTGATGAAATTTTTACCTATGCTTTCACTCAAATGAACCTTTTAAGGTAGAATCTAAACAAGAAGGAATGCAGTGCTTGCCTGAAACTGGACTCCACCATCAACAATCTGAGCAGTTGAATCAGCCTGTAATCAGCAAATGATTATTTCATTTGTTTCCTGCACTTGCTGTGGGGAAGCCTAAATATTCTATCAACTATGGCATGACCACACTGATATTTTCCTTATTTTATAAAGGAATTAAGTTTTTAAATAAATTAGGGAATATAAATAATAATCTGATTATTTACATCTATCTGCGGATTCGGATCAGAAGACCTCTAGATACTAGAGTACTTTAAGTCTCAATTTCTTAGCCAATTTCTTAGTCTCTCACTGTATTTTTTAACTTTTAAGATGTTACTGGTAAATTCTAACTACTGGCCTGGCACCAAAAATTTTTAACTTACATATTTTTGACCCAGGAAAATGGTGATCGTTTTCTGATATGGAACATAGAAATAGTGTATGCCCATTTTCTACTTGTTGTTATAAAGATCTATAAAGGGCTGGCAATAGATTAAAACTATTTTCAGGATATTATGGAGAAAATACAAGATAAATTTCAGATGTCATTGCTCTTACTGTGTAGGTGCATCAAATTGGCCGTCAACTCTCAAGGTCTGTAAATGATAAGCGACTCCTGTTCTAAATGGAGATTTACCCTCATAGTCATACTGTATCCCATTCTTGGCTTATAGTTCTCTGTTAAATGCCAGTCTTTTTCTGTTGAGGCGAAGGGTGTGATTAAAGAGCTCTTGTGACCATATTAGAAACCAGCCCTGACCACTGCTGCTGCAGCACACTGAAGTATTTTATAAATAATTTATGAGCCTCCGAGGTCTGGCTTTGGGAGATACTCACCTTCTCTCCATCTGTGCACCACACCTCATTCATCAAAATTGAGACCAGCACATGCATTTCTCCTTCAAGATGGGTAGAGCGATATATACGATAAATAAATAAGTCTACCGTATAACTCTGCTGCTGTCCAAAGACCACTTGCAGTAATTCTGGGAGCAATCTATTTTGACCATGAACCTTGACCAACTATATCACAGGAAAGAAAGGGTGAAATTCCTTTTTATAAATGACAAATACTACTATGAAAAAGGAACACTGAAGATGTTGGCAAAACTGCCTAAGAAGTTTAATTATGACAATGTAGCCCCAATGGCTGCTTTAAAAACTGTAACTTTTTAGAATGTTCCCTGTGACTTAATGTTGCATGAGACTTGCCAGTGGAATTTCTCCCATTACAGATTGTCTCAAAGGAAAATACTGTTGCACGTACACTGAATTTACTTTCTAAATTATGCAGAATTTTAAAAAATTTTATCACCAAATATATTAAGCAGAACCAGTACTTTTAACAGACTACACATTCCAAACTGAAACTGCTCATTTATGCCTTATTCACAAATATTCCAAATTTTTCATTTTATCATAGTGCTATTGATATAAAAGTTTGTGATAACATAGTTAACTCTTGTCTACAATTTGAAGTGGACTCTCTTAAATTATGTACTCCTTACATTTTATTAGATCTTCTTAGTCTTTAGGGTCACAAGTAATACCTTTGAACTTAATTTCATTAGTGGTTTCAGCCCAAGGACACTGTAATATTTATTAGAGATTTAAAAATTAATTTTCTCTTAAAGAATTATTTGAAAATAAAGGTCATTTGATAAAATATAAGTGACTATATATGTAATTATACATCAAAATGTATAAATCCCTCACCTAATAATGCTCTATTTTTACAAAAACATAGTTAATAAGAGATTTCCACAAGTACATTGAAAAATGTGAGGCAGTTATTATCTTTGCCAAAGAAGGATTAACTTTCTTAATTGCAAGGAAATCAGAGTTGTCTATTTATGTATTTGCTTATAATGTGTGCAGACTTTTTTGAGTAACAATTTCAGGATAGGTATAAATGAGTAAGATACAGTTCAATTCATATCGTGAGGATGTTCACAGTTTTTAAAGATATATGTTATAAGTTATGATATAATAACACAATGAAATAAAAGCATAAGTAAAATTCTAGCGCCCAGTAGGGAGTGACTGATTTAGAATGAATTTTGGGAAGTCTTTATAAAAGGGATATCATTGGGGTGCCTGGATGGCTCAGTCAGTTAAGCCTCTGACCAGCTCATGTCATGATTTCATGGTTCGTGAGTTCGAGCCCTGCGTCAGGCTCTGTGCTGACATCTCAGAGCCTGGAGTCTGCTTTGGATTCCATGTCTCCCTTTCTCTCTGCCCATGCCCGAATAATACTCTGTTTCTCTTTCTTTTCAAATAAATAAACATTATAAAAGGGATATCATTTAAGGTAGGTCTTGACAAATGGGTCAGATTTCATCAAGAAACTGGAGACAGTTGAAGGAATAGCATGGAGATTAAAAATAAATTGTGTTTTAGTACAAACACAGGATTCGAATTAATACATGGTGAAATGATATATCCACTAAGGGTTAACATCCAAAATTCTACAACTCAACACCAAAAATAACAAATAATCCAATTTAAAAAAGACCAGAGGACCTGAATAGACATTTCTTCAAAGGAGACATACAGACACATAAACAGGCCAAAAGACACATGAAAAGATGCTCAATGTCACCAATTATCAAGAAAATGCAAATAAAAATCACAATGAGATATCACATTACACCTGTCGGGATGGCTAAAATCAAAAGGACAAAAAATAACAAGTGTTAGTGAGGATGTGGAAAAAAAGGAACCTTGATACACTGTTGATGGGAATGTAAACTGGTGCAGCCATTGTGGAAAACGGTATGGAGGTTCCTCAAAAAAATAAAAATAGAAATACCATATGACCCAATAATTGTACTACTAGGTATTTACCCAAAGAAAATGAAGACACTAATTCAAAACTATATATGCAACGCTTTGCTTATTGTAGTATTTACAAAAGCAAGGATATGGAACCCAACTAAGTGTCCATTAATAATGAATAGTAAGGAAGCCGTGATCTGTGTACACACACACACACACACACACACACACACACACACAGGAATATTATGCAGCCATGAGAAAGGATGAGATCATATCATTTTCAACAACAAGGATGGAGCTGGAAGGTATTATGCTAAGTGAAATAAGTTAGATTAAGAAAGACAAATGCCATATGATTTCATTTATATGTAGACTCTAAAGAACAAAACAAAACAAATGAACAAACAAAAAGCAGAATTAGACCTATAAATACAGAGAACAAACTGATGCTTGCCAGAGGGGAGGGAGCTGGGGGGGGGGTAGGAAAAATGACTAAAGGGGAGTAGGAGATATAGGATTCCAGTTATGGAATAAATAAGTCATGGGAATAAAAGGTACAACACGGGACGAGGGGGAATAATACATGCTATAAAATTTCTACATTAACTACCATAAATAAATGATAGGAGGACTCAGCTAAATTTTGAAAGAAAAGGTGGTACAAATATTAAATTATCTCAACAATATCCTTTAGTTGTTTTTCCTTTGTTTATTCTTTATAGATTTAGCATGTTTCTCTCCAAATCCTTTTGCTCTTACCAGCACACACCTCTCTGATGTGCAAATGCCAGCACGTGCGTTTTTTGCATGAAAGCTTTCTATGACTCTGAAGCCATCTTGGCCAGCTTCACTCTAGATATAAAATACTGAAGAATGAACACTCATGGGTACTAACTCAAGCAACGGCTGTAGCAACTGGGCCATAAAAGTCACAATTTTCTTGACCTCTGGTTAGTATTACTCAGGTGCATATTTTCCCTTGCTCCTGAAGTTCCACAGAAAGACTAAACTCCAGTTGTCCATACTGGTTACTTGTTTCAAAATGAAGGCTTTTAAGCTTTTATTTACTTCCCTGTCTAAACTTTTTCTCTTGGAATCACCTGCAAAATAAACCACTTGCACTTGAATTGCTGTTTTGGTCTGGGTCCCAAATTAATATGTATGTTGGGATAAAAGTATATCAAATAAAGTAAAATATACAAGAAAGAAATAAACTTTATGTAAAGTAAGCCACTCTTGAAGAGTAACAGAGCCTGCTCTAAAAACTAATATATTAGGGGGAAAAAGGCATCTATGGAATTAGAATAAAAGACAATATTATAAATAATAAAGAAGATACTTGGAAAAGACATCCTTGTACTTCAGGAGAAAGACAGTGTATTTACCAAGGAACACAAGTTGAACCAAAATAAGGGGACCTCAAAAAAAAAGACTTCTATAGGATGTTTAGCAGGAAAGCAATGAATTTTGGAAGATTACGGGTGCAGAAAACGGAAAGCAAATGAATCTATACAAAGATGCATTCAATATCTTATCACCCAAATCTGCTTTATCCATGACATTCTCTGTCTCATAAAACACTGCCACTATTCTCCTAGTCACAGAAACAAAACTCGCACACATTTAATTCTGTGCCTTTACCCTCCCCTCTCAGAGCCACTCCCTAGTCCCATTCAATGGGCAGGTCTTGCTGATTCTACCTCCCAAATATTTCTCAAATCTCCTCCTTTTTATCCTCATAACTGCTGTCAGAGACAGAATCTCACCTTATCTTGTTTGGTCCAATGCAGCACACTGACTGTCCGTCTCCATTCATGAGTCCTATTTACCACAACTTCTAGTCTCCACACTCTGGACAGAATGAGTGACAGAAAAGGCAAATCTGGTCACCCCTCTCCCCCTTTGGAATCTGTCAACAATCTACATGTCCTCAAGGGGAGTGAAGAAGATAATCAATTGGGATGTAGAAGAAAATATGAGAGACCTCACATATTTTTATTTTATCCTATAAAATGAATTACTAAGATCTAATGCACAGAGACAACAAAATATGTATGAAATTTATAAATACAAGCGTATAGCTATATTAGAGGTGACTGTTCAAAAAGTTTTACTAAAATAGATGTGTGATCTAAAATGTCTGGAGGTAAGCATCCGGCAATTGATTTCTTTACCATGGCCCATTAAGCAAGCATCAGCTTCAGTTTCCTACTGCTCTACCCAATGAGCTTCACAACCTAATAACACAGGTAAGTTCCTTCACTATGTATTTTTCTATTTTGTCTTTCCCTATATTTCCTTAATTTGCTTTATATCAAAAACAGTCTTTTCACCTATCTTCATACATCAAACTCAATCTCCTTCAAAACTGACCAGCTGCAGTCTGATTCTTTTTTTTAATTTTTTTTCCTTTCTTTCCTTCTCTTTTCTCTTTTTCTTTCAACCTTCTTTTTTTCCTTTGGAATCGGGCTCATAGTCTGGTTTTGATTTTTGGCCAATTCTTATTATATATATTTTTTCTTCTTTATCTGTTTTGTTTGTCTGTTTAACCACGCATTTTACTCTTTTTTCATGTGTTCTATATCTACTTCTTTCTCTCTCTCTCTCTCCTAAACATAGTTTCTTTGATTCTCTGCTAGGTCTTTTTTGTCCCCCCTTTCATTTTTCTCTTTGTATACGATCAGGTCCCCCACCATTTCCTTTTTTCCAAGGTTACTTCAATGAACAAATAAAAGTACTTGGTGGGAAGCCTACACAATCCACCATTGAGTAACAATGAGTTCTGTAGAAGACTGACCAGTGAGACAGAGTGGCCAAATACACAACAATGGAGTGCACACAACACACTCCAAAAACACTTCCTGAAGTGCCAGGCCCTGGACAGTGTACGACTCCTTTTTAATACAGTATTACTTGCAGGTGCAGGACACATAACAAGCTATTAAAACACATAAAAGACAGAAACCTAGCCAAACAGAAGAATTATCCTCAAAAGAATTCAGGAAGAAATGACAGCCAGAGAACTGCTCAAAACAGATATAAATAATATGTCGGAACAAGAATTTAGAATAACAGTCTAGACTGTTAGAGGACTTGAAGACTAATAGCTGGGCTTGAAAAAAAGCATAGATGACAGCAGAGAATCTATTGCTGCAAAGATCAAAGACCTAATAATAGTCACAATGAATTATGAAATGTGATAAATTAGATGCCAAATAAACTAGATACAGTGACAGCAAGGATGGAAGAAGCCCTGGAGAGAATAGGTGAAATAGAAGATAAAATTATCGGGGCGCCTGGGTGGCGCAGTCGGTTAAGCGTCCGACTTCAGCCAGGTCACGATCTCGCGGTCCGTGAGTTCGAGCCCTGCGTCAGGCTCTGGGCTGATGGCTCGGAGCCTGGAGCCTGTTTCCGATTCTGTGTCTCCCTCTCTCTCTGCCCCTCCCCCGTTCATGCTCTGTCTCTCTCTGTCCCAAAAATAAATAAAAAAAAAACGTTGAAAAAAAAAAAAAATTTAAAAAAAAAAAAAAAAAAAGATAAAATTATGGAAAATGATGAAGCTGAAAAGGGGTACAAGTAAATTACTAGACTACGAGGCGAGAATTAGAGACCTAAGTAATTCAATTAAATGAAATAATATTCATAACATAGGAGTTCCAAAAGAAAAAAAGAAGAGACAGAAAGGGGCAGAAGGTTTATGTGAACAAATTATAGCTGAGAACTTTCCTAATCTGGGGAAGGAAACAGGCATCCAAGTCCACGAAGCACAGAGAACTCCCTTCAAAATCAACAAAAACAGGTCAACACGGTGACATATCACAGTGAAACATGACCACTAAACCAGCCCTGCAGGAGATCCTAAGGGGGACTCTGTGAGTGGAAAGCAGCAAAGACTAGAAAGGACCAGAGACATCAACACAGGCCAAAACCTACATATGACACAATGAAACTAAATCTGTATCTTTCAATCAATAACTCTGAGTGTAAATGGACCAAATGCCCCAATCAAAATACATAAAGTATCAGAATGGAAAGAAAAACAAAAACAAAAAAACAAGATCAACCTATGCTGCCTACAAGAGACTCATTTTAGACATGAGGACACTTGCAGATTGAAAGTGAGGGGATAAGGAACTACCTATCATGATAAGGATGTCAAAAGAAAGCTGAAGTAGCCATACTCCTATCTGACAAACTAGATTTTAAAACACAGACTGTAACAAGAAATGAAGATGGGCATTATATCATAATTAAGGGGTGTATCTATCAAGAAGAGAGCTAACAATTGTAAATATTTATGCCCCCCCAACATGAAAGAACCAAAATATATAAATCAATTAATCACAAACATAAATAAATGTATAGATAACATTACCATGGTTATAGGAGATTTTAATACTCCATTTACAACAATGGACAGACAATCTGGGCAGAAAATCAATTAGGAAGCAATGGCTCTGAATGATACACTGGATTAGATGGACTTAACAGATATATTCAGAACTCTTTATCCAAAAGCAGCAGGATACACATTCTTCTCGAGTGCACATAGAACCTTCTCCAAAACAGATCACATCCTGGGTCACAAAACAGCCCTCAACAAATATAAAAGGATTGAGATCACACCATACATATTTTCAGACCACAACGTTATGAAACTTGAAATCAACTAGAAGAAAAATTTGGAAAGCCCCCAAATACATGGAGGTGAAAGAACATCCTACTAAAGAATGAATGGATCAACCAGGAAATTAAATAAGAAATTAAAAAAACATATGAAGCAAATGAAAATGAAAACACGATAGCCCAAACCCTTTAGGATGCAGCAAAGGTGGTCCTAAGTGGAAAATACATGGCAATTCAGGCCTATCTCAAGGAGCAAGAAAGGTCCCAAATGCACAACCTAACCTCAAACCTAAAGGAACTAAAGAGGCAGCAGCAAAGAAAGCCCAAAAACAGTAGAAGAAGAGAAATAATAAAGATTAAAGCAGAAATAAACAATATAGAATTAAAAAAAAACACAGTAGAACAGATCAAGGATTCTAAGAGCTGATTTTCTGAAAGAATAAATAAAACTGATAAACTGCTAGCCAGACTTCTCAAAAAGAAAAAAAGAGAACCCAAATAGATAAAATCATGAATAAAAGAGGAGCGATCACAACCAACACCACAGAAATACAATCATTGGAGAATACTATGAAAAATTATATGCCAACAAACAGGACAATTTGGAAGAAATGGAAAAATTCCTAGACTCTCACACACTACCAAAACTCAAACAGGAAGAAATAGAAAATTTTAACTGACGCATAACTAGTGAATCCATTGAATCAGTTATCAAAAGTCTTCCAACAGTAAGAGTTCTGGGCCAGATGGCTTCCCAAGGGAATGCTACCAGAAATTTAAAGCAGTTAATACCTATTCTTTTCAAGCTGTTCCAAAAAATAGAAAAAGAAGGAAAGCTTCCAGCCTCATTCTATGAAGTCTGCATTACTGACATTGATTCTGAAACCAGAAAATGACCCCACTGAAAAGGAGTATTACACTACACTATTTCTGATGAACATGGATGCAAAAATTTCCAACAAGATACTAGCGAATCAAATTCTAACAGTATATTAAAAGAATTGTTCACCATGATCAAGTGGGATTCATTCCTGGGCTGTAGGGCTGATTCAATATTTGCAAATCAATCAACGTGATACATCACATTAATAGAAGAAAGGAGAAGAACCATATGATCCTGTCAATGGATGCAGAAAAAAGCATTTCACAAAATATAACATCCTTTCTTAATAAAAACCCTCAAGAAACTCAGGATAGAAGAAACATTCCTTAACATCCTAAAAGCCATATATGAAAGGCCAACAGCTAATATCATCCTCAGTGTGGAAAAACTGAGAGCTTTTCCCATGAGATCAAAAACACAACAGGGATGTCCACTCTAACCACTGCTGTTTAACATAATGTTTGAAGTCCTAGTCTCAGCAGTCAGACACAAAATGAAATAAAAAGCATCCAAATTGGCAAGGAAGAAGTCAAATTTTCAGTCTCCACAGATGACATGATACTCTACATGGAAAACCCAAAAGACTCCACCAAAAAACTGCTAGAGCTGATATATGAATTCAACAAAGTCACAAGATATAAAATAAATGCACAGAAATCAGTTGCATTTCTATACACCAATAATGAAGTAACAGAAAGACATATCAAGCAATTAATGTCATTTACAATTGTACCAAGGACCATAAGATACCTAGGAATAAACCTAACCAAAGAGGTAAAATATCTGCCCCAAAACAGCAGAAGATAGTAAATAATAAACAGAGCAGAAATCAATGCTACTGAAACCAAAAAAAAAAAAAAAAAAAAAAGTAGAACAGCTCAATGAAACCAGAAGCTAGTTCTTCGAAAAAATGAACAAAATTGATAAACCACTAGCCAGTTTGATCAAAAAGAAAAAGCAAAGGACCCAAATAAATAAGATCAAGAATGAAAGAGGACAGATCACAACAAACACAACATAAATAAAAACAATACTAAGAGAATATTATGAGCAATTATATGCCAATAAAATGGGCAATCTGGAAGAAATGGACAAATTCCTAGAAACATATACACTACCAAAACTGAAACAGGAAGAAAAAGAAAATTTGACAGACCCATAACCAGTAAAGAAATCAAGTTAGTAATCAAAAATCTGCCAAAAAACAAGAGTCCAGGGCCAGATGGCTTTCCAGGGGAATTCTACCAAACATTTAAGGAAGAGTTAACATCTATTCTCTTGAAGCTGTTCCAAAAAATAGAAATGGAAGGAAAACTCTTTCTATGAAGCCAGGATTACCTTGATTCCAAAACCAGACAAAGACCCCAGTAAAAAGGAGAACTACAGACAAATTTCTCTGATGAACATGGATGTAAAAATCTTCAACAAAATATTAGCCAACCAGATCCAGCAATACATTAAAAAAGTTATTCACCACAACCAAGTGGGATTTATTCCTGGGATACAGGGCTGGTTAAATACCCACAAAACAATCAGTATGATTCATCACATCAATAAAAGGACAAGAACCATATGATCCTCTCAACAGATGCAGAGAAAGCATTTGACAAAATACAGCATCCTTTCTTGATAAAAACCCTCAAGAAAGTAGGGATAGAAGGAGCATACCTCGAGATCATAACCAGCCACATATGAAAGACCCAACGCTAATATCATCCTCAATGGGGAAAAACTGAGAGCTATCCCCCTAAGGTCAGGAACAAGACAGGGATGTCCACTCTGACCATGATTATTCAACATGGTATTGGAAGTCTTAGCCTCAGCAGACAACACAAAGAAATAAAAGGCATCCAAATCTGCCAGGAGGAAGTCAAACTCACTCTTTGCAGATGACATGATACTCTATATGGAAAACCCAAAAGATTTCACCAAAAAACTGCTAGAACTGATTCATGAATTCAGCGAAGTTGCAGGGTATAAAATCAACGCACAGAAATCGGTTGCATTCCTATACGCCAACAATGAAGCAACAGGAAGAGAAATCAAGGAATCAATCTCATTTACAACTGCACCAAAAACCATGAGACACTGAGGAATAAATCTAACCAAAGAAGTGAAAAATCTATACACCAAAAAGTATAGAAAGCTTATGAAAGAAATCGAAGAAGACACCAAAAAATGGAAAAATATTCCATGCTCCTGGATAGGAAGAAAAAATACTGTTAAAATGTTGATACTACCCAAAGCAATCTATATATTCAATGCAATCCCAATCAAAATACACCAGCATTCTTCACAGAGCTAGAACAAACAATCCTAAAATTTGTATGGAACCAGAAAAGACCCTGAATAGCCAAAGCAATCTTGAAAAAGAAAACAAAAACAGGAGGCATCACAACCCCGGACTTCAAGATGTATTACAGAGCTGTAATCATCAAGACAGTATGGTACTGGCACAAGAACAGATACTCAGATCAATGGAACAGAATAGAGAACCCAGAAATGGACCCACAAACCTATGGCCAACTAATCTTTCACAAAGCAGTTAAGAATATTCAGTGGAATAAAGACAGTCTCTTGAGCAAGTGGTGCTGGGAAAACTGGACAGCAACATGCAGGAAAATGAACCTGGACCACTTTCTTACACCATACACAAAAATAAACTCAAAAGGGATGAAAGACCTGAACTTAAGACAGGAAGCTATCAAAATCCTCGAGGAGAAAGCAGGCAAAAACCTCTTTGATCTTGGCCGTAGAAGCTTCTTACTCAACACGTCCCCAGAGGCAAGGGAAACAAAAGCAAAAATGAACTATTGGGACCTCTTCAAAATAAAAAGCTTCTTCACAGTGAAGGAAACAATCAGCAAAACTAAAAGGCAACTGACAGAATGGGAGAAGATATTTGCAAACAACATATCAGATAAAGGGTTATATCCAAAATCTATAAAGCACTTATCAAACTCAACATCCAAAACAAATAACCCAGTGAATAAATGGGCAAAAGACATGAATAGACACTTCTCCAAAGAAGACATCCAAATGGCCAACTGACACATGCAAAGATGCTCAACATCACTCATCATCAGGGAAATATAAATCAAAACCACAATGAGATACCACCTCACACCTGTGATAATGGCTAACATTAACAACTCAGGCAACAACAGATGTTGGCGAGGATGTGGAGAAAGAGGATATCTTTTGCACTGCTGGTGGTAATGCAAACTGGTGCGGCCACTCTGGAAAACATATGGAGGTTCCTCAAAATATTAAAAATGGAACTACCCTACCACCTAGGAATTGCCCTACTAGGCATTTATCCAAGTGAAACAGCTATGCTGTTTTGAAGGGACACATGCACCCCCATGTTTATAGTAGCACTATCAACAATAGCCAAAGTATGAAAAGAGCCCAAATATCCATTGACAGATAAATGGATAAAGAAGATGTGGTATATATATCTACAATGGAGTATTACTCGGGAATCAAAAAGAATGATATTTTGCCATATGCAACCACGTGGATGGAACTAGAGGGTATTATGCTAAGCGAAATTAGTCAGTTGGAGAAAGACAAATATCATGTGACTTCACTCATATGAGGACTTTAAGACACAGAACATATGAACACAAGGGAAGGGAAGCAAAAATAATATAAAAACAGGGAGGGGGACAAAACAGAAGAGACTCATAAATATGGAGAACAAACAGAGGGTTACTGGAGGGGTTGTAGGAGGGGGGATGGTCTAAATGGGTAAGGGGCAATAAGGAATCTAGCCCTGAAATCATTGTTGCACTATATGTTAACTTGGATGTAAATTTAAAAAGTTTAAAAAAAATGTAAAAAAAAAAAGAGGTAAAATATCTACACACTGAAAACTATAGAAAGCTTATGAAAGAAATTGAAGAAGATACAAAGAAATGGAAAAACATGACATGCTCATGTATTGGAAGAACAAATACCATTAAAATATCAATACTGCCCAAAAGCAATCTACACATTCAATGTAATCCCAATAAAAATAGCATCAGCATTCTTCACAGAGCTAGAAGAATTCTAAAATTTGCATGGAACCACAAATGACCCTGAAGAGTGAAAGTAATGTTGAAAAAGAAAACCAAAGCTGGAGGCATCACAATCCCAGACTTGAGCCTGTATTACAAAGCTGTAATGATATTGTCACAAAAACAGACACATAGATAAATGGAATACAATAGGGAACCCAGAAATGGACCCACAAATATACAACCAACTAATCTTTAACAAAGCAGGAAAGAACATCCAATGGAATAAAGACAGTCTTTTCAGCAAATGGTGCCGCAAGAACTGAACAGCAACAGGCAGAAGAATGAACCCAGACCACTTTCTTACAACATACACAAAATCAACTCAAAGTGGGTGAAAGACCTAAATGTAAAATAGGAAACCATCAAAATCCTACAGGAGAAAACAGGCAGAAACCTCTTTGACCTCGGCTGCAGCAACTTCTTACGTGACATGTCTCTGAAGGCAAGGGAAATAAAAGCAAAAATGAACTACTGGGACCTCATCAAGCTAAAAAGCTTCTGCACAGCAAAGTAAACAATCAACAAAACTAAAAGGCAACTGATGGAATATGAGAAAATATTTGCAAATTACATATCAGATAAAGGGAAGTATCAAAAATCTATAAAGAAGTTACCAAACTCAACACCCAAAATACATAATCCAGTGACACAATGGGCAGAAGACATGAATAGACACTTTTCCAAAAAACATGTCCAGATGGCAAACAGATACATGAAAAGATGCTCAACATCACTCATCATCAGGGAAATATGAGTCAAAACCACAATGAGATACCACCTCACACCAGTCAGATGGCTAAAATAAACAACTCCGGAAACAACAGATGTTAGCAAGGATATGGCGAAAGGGGAACCATCTTGCATTGTTCATGGGAATGCGAACTGGTGCAGCCACTCTGGAAAACAGTGTGGAGGTTCCTCAAAAATTAAGAACTATTTTATAATAGTTCTATAAATAGAATTTATAGAACTATAAATAGAACTACCCTACAACCCAGCAATAGCACTACTAGGAACTTATCCAAAGGATACAGGAGTGCTGATTCAAAGGAGCACATGCACACTAATGTTTACAGTAGCATTATCAATAGCCAAATTATGGAAGGAGCCCGAATGTCCATCAACTAATAAATAGGTAAAGAAGATGTATATATACATCGATGAAATCTATATATACACGATGTATATATACACAATGAAATACCATTTGGCAATGAAAAGGAACGAACTCGCCATTTGCAACAATGTGGATGGAAGCAGAGGGTATTATGCTAAGTGAAATAACTCAGTCAGAGAAAGACAGATATCATATTATTACACTCATATGTGGAATATGAGAAACTTAACAGATGACCATAGGTGAAGGGAAGGAAAAACAAGATACAAAGAGGAAGGTAAACTATAAGAGACTCTTGAATACAGAGAACTGAGGGTTGATGGAGGAGAGGATTTGGGAAAAATGGGTGATGGGCATTGAGGAGGGCACTTGTTGGGATGAGCACTAGGTGTGATGAATCATGGGAATCTACTCCTGAAGCCAAGACTACACTGTATGTTAGCTAACTTGACAATAAAAACAAACAAACAAAAAAACCTGACCATCTTCTTCTGACTCTCCTGATTCTCCTGAACCCTTAAGAGAGGCTGAGATTAAGTGCATCTCTTTGCTCAAAGAGCACCTTTTGAATATTACTGTCATGACATATATTCAACACTATGAAAAATACTGTTTATGGTCATGTATGTGTCTTTGTGCCTGTCTCTTTTACTCACTGGAAGCATTTTGAGATCAATAATCACATTTTAAATTTATCTTTGCATTTTAAGACCTAGAAGAGTGTCTATCAGAAGACAGGAATCCAGTGAATGTGAAACTATCATATACTACAGGAGGAGTAGTTAGGAGTCTATTATGAAAGCCCAGATGTGAAATATAAAGAAACAAAAATTTACATACCTTGATTTTCAGTTTTGTATAAACAGGTGAGAGGCAGTGCCATCTGTAAAACATATAAGGTTCTACTCTATTTGCCATATAACAAACTACATTATTACTGTTTTATGGATTCTGGCAGAAAACATAAGACTCCTGGGTCTATAAAATACAGAATTGAAGGGGTACAGGCACCCCAATGTTTATAGCAGCATTATCAACAATAGTCAAACTATGGAAAGAGCCCAAATGTCCATTGACTGATGAGTGGATAAAGAAGATGTGGTGTATATATATATACAACAGAATATTACTTGTGATCAAAAAGAATGAAATCTTGCCATTTGCAAGGACATGGATGGAACTAGACTGTATTATGCTAAGTGAAATAAGTCAGTCAGAGAAAGACAAATACCGTATTATTTCACTCAGATGTGGAACAGAACAGAAAGAGAACAGATGAACATATGGGAAGGAGCACAGAAAGAGGAGAGAGGGAAACAAACCATAAGACCTTAAATGACTTTCTAATTCAGCATGCAGCATAAAGTTCAGGTTCACACCAATGGGAGTAATGTGGAGTGGACCATGGGGACATTGCACATGCAGTGGATTTCCTTCATAGCTGAAGAATACCATGCTTAGGAAACCCCAATATCTATGATAGACTGCAAGCAAATGTGCTCAAAATATTTCCTGAAAAGAGACATTTTCTTAATTTTCTTTGACAGCAAACTTGCCCTCTAACCCAGAGAGAGATATTGTATCTAAGTTCAAAGGCTGTTGACTATACAAATATCCTTGAAAAGACAGTCTAGAACAAAAGTTGCCAGAGCCTCTGCTCACTTGACTTATGAAACTGTGAAAGATTCAGTAGAATCATCCCCCTAGATACAAGTAATTAAAATTACCTAAAATATGTGCACAGGTCCTGGGTCAGTTGATTTGGTCATGCCAATGAAACTCCACTTAAGATAAGTGTTCTCGTTCTTTAGTTTTAACCAAAATTTCAATAGCACTCATTTACTGAGTTTTAAAATGTTCCACTCTACAATGCAAATTAATTTGAAATTTTAAATATGAATTAACTTTATATTTAGAAAATAATTATCAGGTTTTCTTCTACCTCCAGCCCAAGTTATTTAATATGCATAATATATGTGTATGTATTTTCACCCTTGAGAGTAGAAATCTTTGAATCTCCCATCATACACAAACAAGAAGCTTTTATTTTCCTCTTTATTTTTTGTTTGTATATTTAATTTTAAACCATAAAACCAAATTATTTATTCACAATTATATACAGATATACAGAATTATAGAATACAGATATCAGAATTATCCTGTTACTGAGAATTATGATTCTTCCATTTTAGTGTGTATAAGAAATCCCTGAAATAATTGACAAAATATAGATTTCCAAACTTCCAAAGATTCAGGTTTTATTAATCTTAGGCAAGATCTATACTTGTAACATGATACCCATATGATTTTGAATTGGCATTATGCTTTTAAGATTATAAGCGTGCTTGTTACAAATTTTTAAAAAAATAATAATTTGCTATGTTTTAGGTAAAATAATTCTAAGATATTTTAAAGACTTAAAAAAAATTTTTTTTAATGTTTATTTATTTTTGAGAGAGAGAGACAAAGCACAAGTAGGGGAAGGGCATAGAAAGACTGAAACACAAAATCTGAAGCAGACCCCAGGCTCTGAGCTGTCAGCACAGAGCCCAACGTGGGGCTCGAACCCATGAGCCACGAGATCATGACCTGAGCTCATGTTGGACCCTCAACCAAATGAGCCACCCAGGCACCCCAAGACTCCTTTTTAAATAGAAACACAAGTGCTAACACAGATACTAGAAGTCTTGGAAGAAAGGATGAAATCAAAGTCACGTACAATACTGGTGATTCAAATATTCAGGAAGAAAGGCCCAGAAGGCAACTGGAAGTACTAGACTAGGTCACAGGATTGAGGTCCTGCTGACCACTATGATTCAGGAATCATGCATGGATGTCACTCGTGTAGCTGTAGTCATAGGTAAATGAAGAAAGGCAGACAGACCCTTAATGCACCATAAAAAAAAGCAACAAGTTTAGGACAGGAAGCCTATGATAGAGAAAGGGGAGTAACAAGAGAAGCAAGGGAAACACAGGACAGTGTGGTATTACAGAAGCTAAAAGAGCAGCTGCAATGAAGAATGGATGACAGGGGCGCCTGGGTAGCTTGACTGAGCATCCAACTCTGATTTTGGCTCAGATCACAATCTCATGGTTCAGTTTGTGGAGCCTGCTTGGGACTCTCTCTTTCTCTCTCTCTGCCTTTCCCCCATTGCACTCACTCATGTGTGCCTTTTTCTCAAAAAAAAAAAAAAAAAAAAAAAAAAAAAAGAACATTTAAAAAAAAGAATGGATGATAATAACAATAAATGAATGAATGAATAAAATAAAATTGAATTAAAAGGAAAGGAAAGGAAAAGGAAAGGAAAGAGAAAATGTCCCTTATATACTGGTATCTATTCCAAGAGTATGCTCTTTACACTTACAAAATTAGCATTCCCATTTTACAGTTGAAGAAACAGAAGCAGGAAGAAAGAGTAAATAAATTGCCCAAGTAAACCTAGATTATATGTGTTGGAGCCAGGATTGCAGTTCAGGCTCCAGAGGCCACGTTCTAAACCAGCAATCTAGGCTGAGGATAGAACACATGCCACTGGTTTCAGAAGAGCAGGTCTGTGCAAGCCAGACCACACACGGCTCCTCTGGCACTAGCTGGGGAGCAGTGGAGGCAGCACTGACTGCTTTCTCTAGAAGTGTGTGGTGAGATGGAAAAAAAAAAAAAGATGCCTGGAACAACTTTAGGATCTGAAGTCCTATACATGCTTAATGACAAAGACAGGCACCAGCTGAGGGGGGAAAAATCTGAGGTGTGAAAGAGGGAAGAGATAATTAATTACATAAAGTTGCTAAGGTGGTTGAAGGGGAGAGATTGGAAGTCACTGATGGAAGAATTGCTTTTGAAATGTACTATCAGCATCTCATACTCTAAAGTAGGTAAAAAGAGTAAATGGATGTTTGCAGTATGTAAACATTTTAAAGTGGAAAGAAAAGAAACTTAATGAATTGATAGAAGTTAGCTTTTTACTGGCTTCAGTAACTTTAAAGTAACAACTACCCTTCTGGATGTACTGGATGAGTGAGTGGGTGGGTGGGTGGGTGGATAGATGGACATACAAACATAGATACAGAGAGAAATAGATACATGACAAACAACCAAGGCATAAACTACAGTAAGAATCAAGAAAATTCAAATTACTATGGAAGGACTTTAATTTTAGGAAATCATATGACAATTACACAGTTATTAAGAGAAGTTAAAAAGCTTCATTCTGCCTATTCAAACCTCAAAGTTATAGTCTCTAACACATTGTTAAGAAGTAATTTTCAATTAAGTTGAGTTGCTTTCTAGGTTAAAAGGCACCCAATAACTAATAACAATATAGCATCCATTCCGTTTGGTATAATTCTTTCTTTTTTCTACCACATAATTTAGTGCTCTAAAAATGTACATCCATCTTAGGTAACGGAATATTATACCAAACTTCCACTGGTACAATTTAGCCATGTAACTTTCCCCTTAAAATATCCAGTTGAACCAAGTGACATTCTCTTTACTTTTTATGAACATATTTCCCGTTCAAGCTACCTTTCCTTTATTCTATAAAAGCACTATTTTAAAGCACTTTGAAATATACCAAATAAAAGCTTCATGTAAATCCAAAGTACAGTAAAAAAAAAATTTCCTGTCCTGTGTACTTGTATGTGTACTCTTTTTCAGTGTGCATATCATTCACCACCATCATGAGGCTTACGCTTTCTTTCTCTTTCTAGAAAGCTATTATTTTCTACTTGGTTCACTCTGTACTATAAATGTTCAAATAATAAAAGTGGTGCTATGAAAAGTGTTTCCCTACTAAAAACAAAGACATTGAAAATAAAATTCCCTTTGCATTCTTGGTTCACCCTTTTGTGTGAATGATGGTTACGGAAGTACTGGGAAAAAGTCCATGCTCAGTGCCACAATGCAATGCAAATGATTCCCTTTAAGAAAGACAGACAGACTTACTGTGTAATTTTCTTTGTTTTGATGGTCATTGGCGCCATTAAATTGATAGTTAGACCCAAAAGACCACTGTTGTTTGAAAATAGAATAGCCAAAATCCTTGTACATAACCAGTGGTCAAAGTACTTTAGAAGACCAAGCAAAACAAAACATTTTATAGTGGGAAATGGCCATTTGTAGTAACTTGATAACACAATAATAAAAGGTATTTGTAAGGATTGTCCACAAAGGATTACATTGCATAAACCATTACCTTTTTCACATGTATGCACCTGGATCAATCCTGTTTGCTGTTGAAAGAAGCGAGTGCAGCATCACTGACCCCATCCATGACTATCAACCTGGAATCTGTAGTTCCAGAGAAACATTGCCCCAGAACCACCCCATGCATTCGCAATGCTGGACATACAAAGAAATTAAGATTTAAGACTTGGCACTAGGGCTCAGACAACTCCAAGGTGTCACAAATAGAAAACCCAGAGCAGGGCAAAATGAAAAGGGAAAGCCAATAATGCAAACCAAGACAATCCAGAATCATAGTGAACTTACAGAGAGCAGAGTGGGACTAGAAAGGAAACCTGAGACCTTAAAGGATTCTCTGAGCCTATGAGCAGGTGCTGGAGTAGATTCCTCCCTGGTAACTCCTAAAAGCAGGCGTCTGCCCACCAGGCTAAGGCACTCACCTAAGACAGCTGCATACAGACAAGAATATCAGAATCTTTCATGTCAAACAATAAAATCCAACGCTCTATGCAAGTCTCTCTGACTTCAGTCTTTCTTGTTTCATCAGATTTAGGGGATTCAGGTAGTGACATCCGGAAATGCAGGGCAGAAGAACAAGACAGATTGCATTGCACTGACAATGCAACCCTCCATTATGATGAAAAAATAAGTACTGTTTTTTCCCTGAATGCTTAGGGAAGGATATATAAAAGATATAAGATGATGTGTTTGTTCACTACCTTGTTTTTTTAGCATTCACTGAACAAGAATTCAAGATGGGCCATCTTACAAAGCATAGAAGTGGTTAAGAAGATTGGATAAGGACAATTGAGCCCTCATTCCCTGAAAAGTATGTTTCTGAAAAGAAAAGAAGTAGAGTGGAACACCTTGGAAATGAGTCATTTGGCAAATGGGTGCCAGTGGGAGGAAATGTGAAGAGACAGGGGCTGTATTTTGTGGTAATTAATCTCTAGAGTATAAAAGGAGAATGTGCAAGAAACATCTTTTTAAGTTTTTACATTATCATTATGATTAATCATCTCTCTTTCTCTCCTCCTTACCTTCCAGGTAGGAAACTAGATCCTGTATGTTACTACATACCTTTCTGTGTGTGTGTGCATGTGGGATGTGGGTAAATGTATGTGTATTGTGTCTTTTAGTAAATGTCTCTGGCTTTCTAAATAAGTTTTTCTTTCTATGCTACACTTGGGGGATTTTTTTTTTTTTGGTAGGGCATATCTATTAAATATTCAGAGTGTCTGGGAGCCAGACACTTTGAGTATACTCTGCTCAAAATAGATGAACTACCTTTGTTGTTATGGCCAAATTTGTCTCACTCATGTTCTGGATCCTATTCTCTTCATTTATTCAAGAATTTAGCTCATGCAGTCCTTCCCTTTCTGTGCTGGAGCACACATTTTACTCTGTTAGATCATTCCTATAAGTATCTACACATGCTATAATATCACCCATCCTAAACCTCTCCCTTGACAAAACAATCACAACTTCCCATTTCCTGTTCCCTGTTATAGCAGATTTCCTCAAAATGTTTCCATTCTCACTGTCTCCATTTCCTTCTCATTCTCTCTCATATTCCTGCCAGTAAGGCTCCCATCCTGCATTCCACTGAAGCCACTTTGACACTGTTACCACTGACCTCCACACTGCTAAATCCAATGATTCATTTGAGGTCATCACCCTTTTAACCTCTCATCAGTACTTGAAACGACAGACCATTCCCTCTGTCTTAAAGTACTTTACTTGATAACCCTACATAGATATTTCTCTCATCTGTCCCCTTCTTTTCTCTATGTGGCTTCATCTCTGACTCAGACCCTCACTTTTTATATATGCCACTTATTACTCTCATCTAGCTATTTCTACTGTCTGGCTAGATCCTTTTTCTTATTCCAATTTCTAGATGTTGTAAAGAACCCAGGGTTCATGGATGACCATTTTCTCTTCTCCAACTGTACTCACCATCTAGATGACTGTTAAATACCCGCAGCTCAGTATTTGCCCAGTGAAATGTATCTGACTGCCTTTTATAACATATCCACTTACATGCTGAATGATCATCTCAGATTTAACATGTCCAAAACAGTTCGCTTTCCCCACACCCCTGGTCCTTCCCTGACTTTGGAACCCATTTATTCCAAATATCTTCCACTTTAGGAAGTGTCATAACAATTCATCCAGGATCTCAAGCCAAAAATTTCTCATACCTCACATCCTATCTTTTAGTAAATAATGTTATTTCTTTTCTCAAAATATATTGGAACTCCAACCAAATTTCACCATCTCCACCACCACCTCCTACTCCAAAGCACCCACACTGTGGTGGCCACAGAGGTGTCCTGATTGGACACCCTTCAAGGAGCATCACGATTGACAGCCTCCAGCTGCCACATTTTTCTGTCTGCAAAGCCATGCCTCCTCAGGCTCTTCTAGCGATTGCTTCAGTAGCAGGGGAGGGGGGACTAGCACAGGGTCATCCCTGCCTGACATAGATTTGTTTACAGGACAACTTCTAGTAAGGACTCCCACTGGTCTGACCAACACCTTCTCAGAGCCATGCTGTGATCTGATCAACCCTCTCCTTTCAGGTCCATGGTTGTTAGCAAACGCTGTCTGAAGGCTCTGCTTGCCTCCTTCTGCTTCCTGTCCCTATATCCTTCCCAGTGATCTAGATGTATCTTGTAACACCCAATCCTGTTTGGCAGTTGCTTCTCAGAAGACCTAAACCAACACAAATATGTTTCATGGGTCCCTGAGCCTAATATTTCTCTTTCCTTCCCTCGATCCCCATTAGCAGCAAGAGGGGCATGTTCAAGCCTAATACACACTATGTCACTCCTTTGCTTAAAGCTCTCCTGTGGCCTCTCACTGCTCTTGGTGACTCCAAAACTTTAAAAATGCGGCCTCTGGCTCCCCCTCCAAATTTCTCCTTTGCTCCTCTGCCCTTGCTATGTTGTTCTGTGTGTTACTTGAATTCACCTAGGGCAGACCCAGTTCAGAGTCTTTTCATACCTTTTTTTCATGCCAAGGTCAACAATGTTCTCTCACATATCCATATGGATAACCCTTCACTTCATTTGAGTTCCTGTTTCCTTGTCATCCCATCAGGAACACCTTCCCTGACCCCAACTCTATCTGAAGCAAGAAGTACGTCCACAAATATCACTTCAAATGTAATTTAAATGTATTTAAAGATCCAAATATATAAGCAGTTTTTCAAAGAATCTTTGAATAAACCCCAGATAAATGTCAGATAAAGATGCAAAATAAAATTATAGGTCTTATGATAGCACAATAATATCAGATATAAAAACTCTGGAAAATATTTTCTTCTGAGAATGAAGTTACACTTCCCTTTTCTTCAATCATGAGAGGTTGAGTATTATTTCCACTAACCTATCTATCAGTTATTTGTAAAATAAAATAAATGCATTGTGCAAATGGATGTAAATGAACTGTGACAATTGGTGTTTGTTTTATATTCTGAGTACATTTGCCGTAGTTTGCATTTTAATAGCCTTGCCTGGTAGCTCTTTGAGAATGTTGTTAGAGACCAATAATTCTTAGAACCAATAATTCTTAGAAGAGTGCCTATTATGAAAATAGAGATTTGATAAAGTGCTTATTATTTTGGTAGCTAAGCTATAAGGACTCATGTCTAAAGGTGATTCAAAACTATTTCTTAAAGGTGGTCAAAATGTGGTTCTGATGACTTCTGTTGTCATCTAATATTAATTATTTGGGGTTTAAAAATCATATTATGTAAGTATTTTCTTGACACATGTTATTAAGAGTCAAATTTCAATAAGCAGGTTATCAAGAAAATATCCTAAGGCACTGAATTGTCCTAGGGATGAATCGTTTTATAATCTAATATGTACACAGTAAATTCAGACATGTGGAAAACACACTCAAATATCAAAAAGGAGAAAGATCTGTTAGAGCTTTATATGAATAAGACTTCAAGTGACGATTTAACTTGGTCCCTTTTTTGTTTTTGGGCAGATGTGGATTTTAAGCTACTCTTTTTCTCTATGAAACAGACTGTTTTTCAAAAGTAATATAATATTTAAAATAAAGAAAGTTTAGAGATAACCTGACCAAATGACCTCATTTTAAAATGAGTAAAGAGGAGCTCCCGGGTGGCTCAGTCGGTTAAGCATCTGACTTCTGCTCAGGTCATGATCTCATGATTCGTGGGTTTGAGCCCCACATTGGGCTCTGTGCTGTCAGCTCAGAGCCTGGATCTTGCCTGGGATTTTGTATCTCCCTCTCTCTCTCCCCGTCCCCCACTTATGCTCTGTTTCTCTCTGTCTCAGAAATAAATAAACATTAAAATATTTTTTAATGTGTAAATAAAAGCAGAGAGAAATAGGTGATTTTTCCTCAACCTATAAAGCTAACTGAAGTGAATCAAACAGCACTATTTAGAGGCTGAATTCCAGTGAAGTAACTCCAAGCTAATGTTGTTTTCAGTAAGCAATTTATTTTTGTTCCATAATAGTTTCATGAAAGAATGATTCATTCATTTTTTTCCCTCCAAATTTGTATAGGACAAGTATCATACAAGATAAGGTGTGTGCCTCAAACCCTTGGGGTTTAAGTAAAAAGATAAGATACAGGGGCACGTGCTGGCCCAGTCAGTTGAGCCTCTGACTTTGGTTCAGGTCATGATCTCTCAGTTCAGGGGTTCGAGCCCTACATCAGGCTCTGTGCTGACAGCTCAGACCTGGAGCCTGCTTCAGAGTCTGTGTCTCCCTCAATCTGCCTCTTCCCTGCTCACGTCCTTTCTCTGTCTCTCAAAAAAATGAATAAACGTTAAAAAAAATTTTTAAAGATACATTTACTGAGACAAGAAAGTAATGGCATGTGATTATGTTCAAAAATTATAACATGTAGGTACATGACTACCACTTATAATCACAGGATACTTGAGATAGAGAGGAAATGAGTACATATAATATCAATAGTCATGAGGATAACCATGCAAAGACAAAGAAAAAATATTTTATTTTTGTAAAACAACAACAGATATCCTAGTATAAAAGTCAGAACTTTTTCTACTTAACATGCACAGTCTCTATTAGGGTGCCACAGTATTATTACTACCACAATTACATAAAGCAAGAAAAGTATATTCTTTTCATATCTTGCTATCTTTCTATTTTTTCACACTCCATTTCAGTTTGAAGACACTTAAAGTTATGAGGGGAAAGACGAAGAGAGGTCTATTTTTACCACCAGGTTGTTGAGACCTCTTTCAAATATACCACCATGTGATTTGGTGACACCTTCCAAAAATGGAGAGAATGACTGAAAAAGTTTACCTAAGAGGATTAATGCTTTCTTTTAGACATCACATGATTTCATTAGGCTTTGTATAACTGTTTTAATATTCCTTTTGATGACAATTAACTTTCTTTCTTTAATGGGATAAAATAAGTATGGCCAAAAGAGAAGAGAACATAGCACTTTTACTTGGAATTGAGAAAGTAATAATTGAAGAAGTTTCTGTCCATTGTATTTCTTTGTTGTTGCTTCTATTGCTTTGTTGATAATGATGGTGGTGATGATATATTAAATATACATAAAAGAACAGTCTACATGTAAGATATAAACAACAAATCTGGAGGCATGACACTTTCAGATTTCAAACTGAATTATAAAGTTCTAGCAATCAAAAGAATATGGTACAGACATAAAAACAGACTCATAGACCAGTGGAATACTATGGAAGAGCCAGAAATAAGTTCATGCATATGCATTAAGTTCAATTAATCTCCAACAAAGATACCAAACATACATAATGGGAAAAGGATAAGCTCCTCAGTAAATGGTGTTGAGAAAACTGCATTTCCACATGTAAAAAGAAAATTGAAACTTTACCTCACACCAAACACAAATATCAACTTAAAATGGATTGCAAACTTAAGGAAAAACCTGAAACTGAGAAAGTCTTAGAAGAAAACATAGGGGGAAAGCTTCTATACATTGTTCTTGGCAATGACGTTTTGGAAATGGCACAAAAATCACAGGCCACGGAAGCAAAAATAAACAAGTAGAACTATATGAAACTAAAAAGCTTCCTCACAGCAAAGGAAAGAATAAACAAAATGAAAAGGCATCCTATAGAATGAGAGAAAATATCTGCAAACCATCTATCTGATGAGGAGTTAACATCCAAAATATATAAGGAAGTCATACAACTCAACAGAAAAAAAAACACACACCCACCAACAACCCAGTTAAAAAATGGAAAACAGATATGAAAAGTTGCTCAATATCACCAATCATAAGGGAAATACAAAACCACAGTAAGGTAACAGAATGACTATTATCAAAAAGATATGAATTAAGTGTTGGTGAAAATGTGGAAAAATGGTAACTTCTGTACACTATTGGTGGGACTGTAAATTGGCGTAGCTGCTATGGAAAACAGCATGGAGGTGCCTCAAAAAATTAAAACTAGGAGTGGTGGGGCGCCTGGGTGGCTCAGTCGGTTAAGCCTCCGACTTCAGCTCAGGTCACGATCTCATGGTCCGTGAGTTCGAGCCCCGCATCGGGCTCTGGGCTGATGGCTCAGAGCCTGGAGCCTGCTTCCTATTCTGTGTCTCCCTCTCTCTCTGACCCTCCCCCGTTCATGCTCTGTCTCTCTCTGTCTCAAAAATAAATAAACGTTAAAAAAAAAAAAAATTTTTAAACTAGGAGTGGATCTAGCAATTCTACTTCTGGATGCATATATCCAAAGGAAATGACATCAGCATCTCAAAGAGATATCTAACTTCCTATGTTCAGTGCAGCATTATTCACAATAGCCAAGATATGGAAACAATCTAAATGTCCATGATTGAATTAATGGATAAAGAAGCTGTTATCTTTATATATAATGGATAAACAACTTTTACACTTATATATAGTATACTACATATAATTGTATATAATTGTAATACATATGTAAATGTTATACATATATATGTATATAAATATATGTGTGTGTACATACAAGCAGTTGACCCTTGAACAAGATGGGTTTGAACTGGGTATGTCCCTTATATGCAGATTTTTTTTTGACATATACAATACAGCACTGTAAATGTATTTTCTCTTATGATTTTCTTAGTATTTTCTTTTCTCTAATCTATTTAATCATAAGAATACAGTATATAACACATTTACAAAATATGTGCTAATAGACTGTTTATGTTATTGGTAAGGCTTCCAGTCAACAGTATGCTTTAGTGGTTAAATTTTGTTTTTAACTTTTTTTTAATGTTTTATTTATTTTTGACAGAGAGATAGAGCATGAGCAGGGGAGGGGCAGAGAAAGAGGGAGACACAGAATCTTTAGCAGGCTCCAGGCTCTGAGCTGTCAGCACAGAGCCCGACGCGGGGCTTGAACTCATAGACTGCGAGATCATGACCTGAGCCGAAGTCAGACGCTCAACTGACTGAGCCACCCAGGCGCCCCTAGTGGTTAAATTTTTGAGAAGTCAAAGGTTATATGTGAAATTTTAACTGCACAAAGGCCAGTGCCCCTAACTCCCGTGTTGTTCAAAGTCAACTGTATATACATACATGTGTGTATTGGAATGTGTGTGTGGGAATGTGTATGTGGGAATATTATTCAGCCTAAAGAAAGAAATCCTGGCATTTGCAACAATATGCATGAACCTGGAAGACATCATGCTAAATTAAATAACCCAGACACAGAAAGACAAGTATTGCATGATATACTAACATATGGAATCTAAAAAAGTCAAACTTAGAAAAACAAGAGTAGAATGGTGTTTGCACCTTGGGGGTTGGGGAAATACGGAAAGGTTGGCCTAAGGGTATAAACTTTTTATAAAATGAGTAAGTTCTTAGAGATCTAATGTACAGGTGGTGAGTTTAGTTAATAATAATGTGCTATAAACTTGATCTTAAGTGTTCTCATCACACACACACACACACACGTAACTATGTGAGATGATGGCTTTGTTAATAATCTTGATTATGGTAATTATTACATAAGGTATACTTACATCAAAACACTGCAGTATATACCTTAAATATATACATTATTTTCATTTGTCATCATACCTCAATAAAGCTGGAAAAAAATCATTAAGGGGAAAAAACTTAAAAGTGTCAAGAGCCTTAAATATTTTATCCTGATGTTTTTAAAAGTTAAAATATACCAACTACATATGATGATCATAAACTCATTTGTATTAAATAATGTGACTTCAAAATATATAAATTTATACATGCTATAAATAGTCATAATAAGAAAATGAAAAAAATCATGAGCAAAGTCAAAGATTCTCTTAGAAATTAACAGACGGAGTAGAAAAAATGAGACAGTAAAGGAAGTGAATGACACCATTGTAATAGGATGTTTCAATGGGACACTTTCTGTCTCATTTTTCCACTGAAGCCCCAGGACAACAGCAGCATATCATTCCCTACAACCCAAAGTAAGGTGCTATATTGCCCATAGAGGGCTTGAAGACTTTGTTGGCAACCTGTTTTACAGACTTATCTCAAATTTGAAGATACATAAAAGAGGAGAGGAATATGAGTTGGAAATTAGAGTATTTCTTTGGAAAAGCTGTCAGGATTGCTTTCTTCTCATTCTTGGTTTAATAAAAGGGTTTCAATAAGACCTGATGGAGAGTAGATGATATGTGGCCCCTAGAGCTAATATCACACTGGCAAGTGGTGCCATATACTTAAAGAACAGTTGGCAAGCAGGAGACTAACTACAGTGGCCTCTGGAAGGGAAACAAGGGGAAACCATACTCTTCCTGGGTACAGTTAAAGTCCATCCCCCCAGTGCCTAAACGTCGAACCTGCATAGACACACTAGTTTGTACAGTTAAAAGAAATTCTGCCCAAAAGAGATTCTGCACAAGTGAGACCTTCTCAGCAGAATGAAGCTGGAGATGAATCTTCTGCTGCAGAAGCTGCAGTACAGCCATAAGCAGGCAGCAGAACAAGGTCTTAGTAGGAGGAGCTGAGTTCAGAGATCCCAGCAGGGAAATATGCATGAAACCCTTGAAAATGACCACAGGAGAGAGCTTTAAACCTGTGCAACAGCCAGAATAAACTTGCACCTGGTCACACAAATGCCAAGCAGTAAGACGTTCTCTGCTTTTCATCTCTTTCTCCTCCCAATTCCTTCCAACTCTGATTCATCAGCAGGTTAAGAGGGTGAAAGGGCTCACTGGGACAGTTAAGGAAAAAATATGCCCTTCTCAACCTGCCATGGGCTTCAGGCCTGAAGTAGAACAGGTTGGTAGAGACTAGAAGCTTTCATTTGGGAAAAATCTGCAGCACTGATGTTTACACTGGGCTAGATCCCACAGTGACCAAAATGAGAATTTCTATCTCAAGGTAACCAAGAAATTTTGAGGGGGATCTATGAATACTTGGAAAAGTCAGCTAAATGAAAATCCAAAGTACAGAAGAAAAATGGCTGATTGAAGAGATTTAAAGAAATAATGGAGTGGACAGAAAGTAAGTTTGCTTTCCGGCTTCACCCTAAAGTCCTGTTTATTCACTACAATGATCACACAATTACACATTGTATTGTAGGTGTGTGTGCACATGCCCATGTGCATGCACACTTACATGTAAATGTTCTGTGTGAAAATAATTGGTCCTTTTCTTTTCTGGGACAGTGCTATAGATAGATAGATAGATGTGCTATAGATAGACAGATAGATAGACAGATATATATGGATTTAAGTACACATATACTTAAATCACATAGTTCCCCTGCCAAAACCATAAAAGGGAAAGAAAAGCAAAGAACTCTACTTGGGAATTCTCAAACATTCTTTTGAAAAAGCCTCACTCTGGAAAATGTTTGTAACCAATGGTCGTGCTGGTTCTAAATGTGAAATCCATCTTTTTTTCCACTGACAGATTCAGGCCAAATTTCATGAGGGGTTGAAGTTCACAAAGCATGAGCACTAAGACTTAGGCTCCTGAGAGTCTAAGTTACTGGACAAATGTCAAGGGCAGGAGGTAGAGGAAGAGCAGCGGGACTTACTAGTCAGAGAAGTATGACCCCCACGGGAAAAGGTAGGTGGCATTTGTGACAGAACTGAAAACCAGAGGTTGAACTGTGTTTTCTTTCCCCCACCCCCACCTTAATTTTTATTTATTTTGGGGAGAGAGTGAAAGACAGAATGTGAGAAGGAGGGGCAGAGAGAGACAGAGACACAGAATCTGAAGCAGGTTCCAGGTTCTGAGCTGTCAGCACAGAGCCCAATGCAGGGCTCAAACTCACAAACCACGAGATCATGGCCTGAGCCGAAATCAGACACGTAACTGACTGAGACACACAGACACTCTTGAACTGGGTTTTCAAAATGAGAGGGAATGGCTAGGTTTAAGTTTTAGCCCTTTTGATTTCACTAAAGCTGCAGAGATCACTGATGGTCTAAGAGTCAAGAGCTTGTCCTGTGAAGGAATGCCTAGTGGGACAGAAGACATGCCCTGGTTAGTGGAGAATTTCTGTGAGTGCTAATCTGTAAATATATTTGCATAGCCTGTATTTTTCTTTTCTCATTTGTATTGCACTTTCCCTTTAATCAAATATGTTCTACGAGAACTGCTGATCTGCTTCTTCATGAAAAATGAAAGCTGTTTTATAATCAGCCACATTTCATATTCTAATTTATCCCAGAACCCATAGATTATAGATATGGATACTTTGTCATCTGATCGTAGGTTTTCAGTTATGTTCACAGAGATGCTGTGATAAACAGAGTATCATCAACAGACACAGAAATTAAAAAAATTTAATGATTCAGATTTTCTTTAGACTGGATGAGTATCTCTAACTATACCGAAGTACAAATACTCTTGAATCTATTCCTCAAATTTAACACTATAATTTTATAATTTTAACTAAAACATATATGAAACATTTACAATTTAGATTAAAAAACACAAAAACAAAGAAATAGATGATAGATTATACAAAAGCAAGAAACCCTCAATTAAGCTTTCATTACAAGTGCTATTTGTGAGGGAGGCTATGTACACGTGGGGAGAGGTGTTTATGGGAATCCCATGGGGAGAGGTGTTTATGGGAATCCCATGTACTTTCTACTTAATTTTTGTTGTTTCCCTAAAACCACTCTAAAACATAACATCTGCTAAAGGCACATAAAAAAACGTGACTGACATTTAAAATCAAACCTCACATCAGATACTTAATCATATTTTCTAATTGTTGGATGACCATTATTGTTCACCAATGACGTGGGGAAAGAAGCACTAGTATGTATATTTAAACGCTGCTCTCAGATTAATAGGTAACGTTATGTTTCGTGTTTTGATTAAAAAAAAAGATGCATTGAGTGAGCAGACATATATAAAGTTTAGAAGAAATGTTGAAAGATATAATTTCCTTCTACATGCTAATGCCTCCTTAATAAATAACATGAGCTAAAATTTATAGAATACTTACTGTGAAATTAGAACTATTATTTTACTACAAAGGAAGTTAAGGTGTAGATAAAGGCCAGACAAGTAGGGAATCTTGAGGACTGCATTCAAATCCACTGTCTTCAGAGCATGAATACTTAAGCACTATGGATATGCTGATGGACAGCATATGCTTGACAGGATATGTCCTTGACAGACAGCCCATGTTGAAAAAGGAATCCATGGCCAATTTTAAATTATTATAATTGGCCATTATAATCAATTCATCTTATTAACTTTTGTTAACAAGAAAACACTATTGGAATACTTCACTCCAGTGAATTCTCTATAATATTTTAAAAAGAATATTTACAGACAGAAGTTTCTAACAGCAATACCCAATAGCTTCTTTTATTTGTTTTTGTTTTAAGTCACTTTGGACAGCAGATGAAGCATGACTTCTCTCCTCCTTACCTACTTATACATACACTTCATCAGAAGGAGGTGGTCTATGTCCATCAAGAAACGGCTATTAAAATTCCCTGAACTGTAAATTCAGCACCACTGAGTTCAATCATTGAAAAGAAGTTCATTTTTACTTCAGAGCATATACAACCTTGAGCTAAGGAAACCTGGGCTCTGCAAATCAGGATTCTTCTGAAACTACTTCTTCAGCAAATTGGTAACTATGTGGTAATATGAGAGAAAATAAAGAAAAAGTATACTTGTAATGCTGAAACTATATAAAAAAGGATGAGTGGTTAAGATAGGGTTGCAACATAAGCTGTGTCTGCATATATTCCATCAGGTGGACATTAGAATCTATTACACAGAGAATTCAAGCTAAAATACTACTTTCCTTTCAGTTATATGGATATTTCAAACAATATACTTTTTTGGCTTAAACTTTTTGGCAGTTGCTAATCTTCACCTTTTTACACTTCTTTTGCAGTCTTCTATTTGAAGAAGTGTGAGGGGAAAATTTTAAACTCATAGAAAAATATGAAGATATGGAATATCCACTTATACTAGAGTGTGTCTGCTGTTGTCTCCAGTTTAGCAGCATTTCTACACTTAACCTGACAATACAAGTTCTGTTGCAGTAAACTTAGTAGTAGCAGGTTCCATATGAGGGTTGGAAAATTGTGAAAGGCACATATGGCTGAAGAAAGTAGCCTCCAGATTTAGAAAGACTATTCAAAGCTTCAACAGTGCTTATTTAGAGTTCAGGTAATCTCTAGATATTCCCTAACCAGAAGGCAGACCGAGTGAAAATGTGGAGTACAACGAAAATATATTAAGTATATACAAAATTGAGAATAAAAAGAGAGCTTTCGTCAGAATGACCAGAATGCTTTACAAGTAAGAGGGCCCATTATCTGTTTTATATCAGATCAACAAAATGTGGATTAATGAGAACGGAAGTATCTCAGAGGTGGAGGAATGAGCAAGGCGATATGTGTTGTAGAGCAGTGACCAGGTCTGTTTTATTCACATTGTGTTAGGACACTCAAAATGAAACCTGCTCTACAGGAAGCTTTCACTACACACTTGCAATGAATGAACACTAAATACTATTCAAATTAGTTGCACTATAGGAGGAAATGGTAGGTGACAAGGCTAGGAACATCATCTGGAAGCAGAATATTAAGGACTTCAGTATCAGGTTAAGGACTGTGACCTTTATTCAATAGGCAACAGAGCACTGTTCAAAGTTTCTGAGAATAGAAATAATATAAATGGAACTATGCTTTAAGAAATTATCCAGTTACCTTATATAAAATCAAGTATAGGAGACAGAAAAAAGTAAGAGTCAACAGAAGAATCCAAGCAAAATGAAATGAGTATTCAAACCAAGACAAATATGGTATCCAAGGAGAGGAAAAAAGATGCAAGAGATTTGACAGAGGTTGTAAACAATAGTGATTCAATATGAGAATAAGGGAAAGGAGACTGATAAATGTTAGAGTTAAAGCTACTATATACATTAAGACATTACACAGGAGGATGAAAAGATTTGATTATGTGCATTTGCTTTGCTCTGAGGCAACCTACTGGGGATATAACAATAATAATAGTGTTAATAGTGATGACGATGATGATGATAGTAAGAGCCAAAACTTTACAGTACTTAACATGTGCCAAGCCATGTACTAAATGCCTTCTTACAGTAACTCAGAACATGTGACTGAATGCAGTGGGGTATGAATTTGGGTGCCATCAACACAGGAGAGATAGCTGAGGCCACAAGATGGATATGAGAGAATCTTTTTTTTCCCCCTGCATAGGAAATGTCAACCATATTCACAAAGGACTAAGAATTAAAGCAAACTCAAATGTCTGATCACCTGAAAAAACCTGCTATTATGATTTATGGGAAAGCAAATTTTTAAGTAAGATTTGAAGGAGAGAAGGAGGTTATTTGTTCAGTGTTGGGATGTCAGTGATAGAGTGTCAGAGCATGGAAGGAAAATTCTATTGTCAGCAGAATTTCTGGGCCTGGACCATGGTTTAGAGATTAAGACTGGAACTATGACTTCTGAAATGTAAACCAGAAGGTGATACACATTTTTGGAACTGATTTCTAATTTTCCCAGGTATTCCTCTTTTCTTCCCAACTGGATTATAATCTCCATAAAGACACAGAAAGTATTTCTTGAGTATCAGCAACAACTCCTCACACAGTGCTAGACGTTCAGTTATGCTAATACATGCTTTCACAACACGTGTTTTAGAACCAACCTAGATGATTTTTTTTTTTTTTACCAATTAAAGCAAACACAGTGATTCATAGATGTCCTAACAAGTTGTCAATTTCAAAATAAAAAGCACTGGATTTAAATCACTGACAATCTTGATAAGTCTATTCAATTAGAAAATAATTTATACCTGATTCTCCAAACAAGGCCCTGTGGTGCTTTGATTCACAAACTGGATGCTGAGGGGACCATGTGCTATGTTTTGTTCAAAGAGCCAAAGTCTACAAAGGGCTATTTTTAAGCAACGAAATTATTTCTTATACTAATATATTAAGCATATTCATATGCATAATAACTATGATTTCCAGTTGCAAAGAGAATGTTAGTAACCGCATTCCACTGGTGTGTTTGAATGCAATAGTTCTAACATGATATACTATTTATCTATTGTTTGTTGTTTTTAATCTCAAAAATATAAATTGCTAATTTGAAAAATACATCATGAAAATATGGAAAGGCTTTTTTGTTTGTTTGTTTGTTGTTAGAGAGAAGGAGAGAGAATCTCAAGCAGGCTCTACAGTTAGCACAGAGCCCAACAGGGTTCAAGCCCACAATCCTGGGATCATGACCTGAGCTCAAATCAAGAGTCAGTCACTCAATCAACTGAGACACCCAGGTGCCTCTGTAAGAGTGAAAGACAGTGCATGAGATGAAAAACAAGAGGCAGGGCAAACACACATAAGAGAGTTTCAGGAATAGCTAGAAAGATTAAGAGGTCTTTGATAATTATATATGAATGAGCATATGACTGAACATAGTAGGTTCCACGATAAAAAGGAACAAAAAAAGAAACAAAAAGCCAAGATTATCTGTACTCTATTTTAACAAGTGCAGTGACTCACCAGTTTCCATTCTACTCACTGGCTCAAGTCCATTCAATATGAGGCCAAGTGTTTCTAAACCATTTCCCCCCTTCTCTTTGGCTATCTTTAAAGAGCTCAAGAAGAAGTTCAGAGATAAAGTTGAATGTGAATCACACTCATTGATAAACAATTAAGAGGCTTTGGTTGAAAAATATCGCTCAAGCATGGATTTAATTAGTCAATTAGATTAATTAGAGGTATTTCACCAAAGGCTGGTCAGTTCTCTACTGGAAATACCATTTAGCCACCAGAACAAAATGTTCTGATTTTTATTAACACAGATACTTACTGGTGTATAAAAATAGTTTAAATCATAATACACCAGTTATTTACATAGCCTTTGTCAAAATAAGAGAGTTCACCTTAGGTGCGCTTAGTCTTTTAAGACCCAGAACGGATCCTGGGATATATCCATCCATGTATATATTCACTCATGTGATCCTAAATGTTCTCACTACACCCACACCCACACAGGTAACTGTATAAGGTTATGAAAGTGTTAACTAACCTTATTGTGGTAATCATTTCTCAACAAATACATATACCAAATCATCATGTTTTATACTGGTAAACTTTTAAATAATGTTTCAATTATATCTCAATAAACCTGGGGAAAAATACACATGGATTTTAAAAAAACTGATGTATTGAACAAATGCCAAATGAAATAAATTCTCCTGAATTTATTTGTATCCATTTCAAAAAATTATTTATCTTTATTTTCAGTGTTTAAAATACATCTACATATGCCCCATGTAACCTTGTGAAAAAGAGGAATAGCAGCATCTGCAGAGTAGCTGGGGAGCTGAGACAAGGAAGTAGAAGGCAGGAACCTGGGAATAAAATAAGGCATTCTAAAATTAGCTAAGCAAAAAAAAAACAAAAAACAAAAACAAAAACAAGAACAAAAAACTGAAGATTGACCAATCAGCCAACAAAGAAATATTTCCTTATCTTCTGCTGTGTTGCAGAAACTATGAACATAATTGGAAACCAATACTTGATTAAATACCATAAAGTATCTTGGGACAGAATGATAAGTCAGCAGATGTCACAGTGCAGTAGTACAGGTCCAAAGACAGTACCAAGGGAGTGACTGACTGGCTAGGGAATAATAAAGACAGGCTTCACAACAGAGGAAATTAGGCTGAGTCTTAAATGAGGAATAGAAATCGCCAGAGGAAGAAGGGAAAAGCCTAGATGGAAAGGGATCACCTGTGAAAATATCCTAGCCTTTGGGAACAGCATATTCTGAGTCACTGGTGAATAAGAGAAGTATTATGGAGATGAGGCCAGAGGACCAAATAGGCAATGGATAATTATAAACAATGTTTAATATAATATGTAATGTAGATTTCACTGAGTAGATGATGGGAAGCAATCAGATTTTAAGCAAGAAATTAAGATTTGCTTTCTGCCTTAGGAAAATAACTGGGAAGCAAAGTGGAGGAAAATTGGAATGGAGGAGAGTAGGGGCAGGGAGTAATTTCTCATAAGAGGCCTGACTACATTTGATAAGTATCCACAGAGCAAGGTAGTGACAATGAAAGAGCATAGTGGCTTTATTCAGAGGCAGGTCTGAGACAGAATAGACTGATATTGTGCAACTGGATGGATGTGAAATTGAAGGAGAAGAAATAGAACAGAAGGGAATGGAATGAGATGGAATAGAATAGAATGTTGGGAAAGTGGTAATGCAATCAACTAGTATCACTAAAACAAGAAGAGAAATACATATAAGTAACAATAAAAGTGTATCTGTTTTAGCCGTATTAAGATGCTATCCAGCAGATACATTAATAGTTACAGAGAAATATAGAAGTGAGTCTCAAAGAAACAATTAACAATAGAGATGAATTTCAAAATATTCAGTGAAGAAATAATAATGTCATTGATGTGGATGAGAATATTCCAGAAAGTATGAAGAGAAGACCTGGAGGGAATATTAATGAACTTCAACATTCAGGGGGTGAAGGGCTTATAAGAGCCAAATGTCCTATAGTTTAACACAAAGTAAACTGAACAATAGTGATAATTAACACCTAGAATACATAAAGCAACCCACTATCACACATGTTGGTATTAATAGAGAGATTGAGACTTTATTCAAAATAATGGTATTTTATTTAGCCAGTTGACCCAGGAATAACTGATTCATCTCTCTTCATAAGGTCCACAAAATATTGCCTTTATGTACAATTGGAAAGTGCTTAATGAACCAAGGAACACGGGTTATTATTAGTTGGGCTTGGATAGGCAGCCTCCATTGCAGAGAACTTCAATAAGCTGGGATGGTCACAGTCCTTTACCCTAAACTCCTTAGGCCTAAATTATTTTTTAACTAAAAGAGAGCATTCCAAATATGCGCAGGCTACACAAAGAAGTCTGATTTTCTAACTAAAAGGAGGACATATGAGCCCCTTAGAGCAAAAACCAGCCTGAGGCTTAGCAAGCCCAAAAGCCCTATACTCTCTGCTGCCACACTGGGGAAAAAAACCCAAAAAACAAAACAAAACAAACAAAAAAAAATGACTGGACTTTAGGCACTGCATTGCAGAGATGGGAAGAAGTCATATCCATCTAGAGACATTTTAGCACAGTGTTCCTCACTAGCAAAGGTGATCCAGTCTCTGTCCTCAAATCTGATAATGCTAATAAGTGCTTCTCTTCTCTGGGGGTGAAGCAAAGGAGAGACGGAAGTCTTGCCTACCCTACAGTCATATATACATATACATATACATTATACATAACTCAGTGCATTCTCATTATACCCTTTTATGATGTGCATCATTATCTTTATCTTGGACATAGAAAAGTAAATTTCTAACACACTAAATATCACTCCAGATTTTTAAGTTAACAAAGCTACAACTCAGATCTGGTTTTGACTCCACGTGCAGCCTGTCCTCTAGAATAAGACCCTACGCTGTATGGAAATTATTGACTATATCAAAAATGCATTAATATTTTAGGCTGCTTGGGTCCTGCTTCAGTGTGGCAGTTGATTTCCATGTATCCTCTAAAAATATGCTTTCTAAAAGTTAACTTGGTACCTGAACATTGCTATGACTAGGGAAAGTGACCCTGTATTTCTGGCATGTAATTTATAGTACTGGCTTAAAAAATAATTTCATACCTTTCAACTTGACATGTATTTTGCAACTGAAATGGAATCTAGCTGTGCAATAGGATAAAACCTCGAATAATTTTAGAAATTTTGTTTAAACAGTTTGTAACAAATTGTGCCTGCAAATTACCTGTATTTAAGGTCCACTCATGTAAAGATGCCTACTATATGAATTTAAATACAAAATGAGGATGATTAACAAGCTACTTAGGAGTTTGGAGTGACCATTTGAGGCTCTTCTGTCAGAAGCCATGAAATTAAAGCTACTCTATAATTCTGGGCTTCACGGGCTCATCACATTTTAGAATTTGGGTCTTTTTGCTTTTCTCAAGGGTGATTGCCCAAGTATTTCAAGGTTATCATTTCCATTATACAGGAAGAATTTTCTTTTCCTGTACTCTGATTGAATGTGAAATTCCTGCCCTTTTGCATGTGCCTCCATTATAACTGGAAGCTTATTTGGGAGCATCATCTGAATGAGCTTTAGCCCATGCAGACAGTCCATGAGTTACAGGAATGAGACTCAGCTTTCACTGTTCAGAGCTTTTGAAGCCATAAACTGATACTCTGTGCAATTGGTTTCAAATACGTGATTGACTGCTTTTTTATCCTGGTTCTATAAGACACAAGTCCCTACAAAAATGTGTTTAATAACGTCATATTTATAAAATAGCCAAAACCAATAATATAATTTGGAGATTTTAAAGTCCTTATATTTAGACCAAGAAAAATATTTATTTTAAGTGTCTCACTCCTCCAAGTGAGATGATTAGAATACCAGATCAACTCATTGGCTAGGAAAACAAACCAACAAACAAACCATTGTTCCCTCTTGATAAAGTGTTGACAACATCATTTTCAAGTTATTCAAAGTCTTTGAAATGCCTATTTTATTTTACTTTTCCAATCACCCATCATTTAAAAATTGGTAAGTGAAGTGAATCGGTATTTTGTATTTGGTTTTACCCTGTATTCAAGCATTTGTTGGAGAAATAGGTATGGATCTAGTCAGCTTTATTTAATACCTGGATGTTAACTGGAGGAAAAGGATATTAAATGGGTTTTTAGAAAGAGGAAAAGTTTTGGAAAAGCTGCTAACAGATTTTTCATACACAGTTTTGAGCCCTGAGTTTTATTTAAATAAAAATTTATTATGCTATTATGTTTGTTTTAATCAAAGTGTTGGACAGACTTTCTTGAAAGATAATTTCTTGTAACTTCTGTTCAGAAAATGGCCAAACTGTGAGGATATATCATTCTTTATTGAATTAATTCAGGTGTTGAAAAGCAGTAGCATTATTATTCTATACTCAGCTACAGCCATGAAGTCAGTCTCAATTGATACAGTCCTTGGCATCCATGATAATAGCAGAAGACTAGATAGAAAATCTAAGGTAATGTACTTGAAATAAGAGAGACCTGTGTTCAAATTCCAGCTCTCTGTTTGATCTTGTGAAATTAGTAAAATAGTTGTCAGCCGCAGGAATAAGCAGTTCATATAGCTTCCAGACATGATCTTTGGTTTGTTTGTTTTATAACCCCCTCATCTTTTTCATTTTGTAGGTGCCAATATTAAGATGCAGTAGAAATTTAACTCAACCTCATTAGAGTCGCTTGCTATTCAACTGTTGCCTTGTAAATGTGAGACATGGGAGAGGACTACTAATCTGTGAGAGCTTAAATATAGCAGAAAACCAATTAGGAGTGTTGGCCAAGTACTGCCTAATGATACTGATTCAGACAGAAAAGGAGGAAAGGATGCCTCGAACAAGTAAGAACAGAAGTTACAGTATGGGAAATAAAAGGGGCAAGATTTTATAAATTACATTTGAATTCTTACTTTGTGGCTTTGGCTGCACCTGGGAAAAGGAAAAATGGTGTTGGTGGGGGATGAAAAAATACCTTTTTAAAAATAAAATTGAGTCCCTGGTAGTATTCTCCCTCCCTCCCTCCCCCCTCTCTCTCCCTCTCTCTCTCTCTCACACACACACATACACACACACACACACACACACACACACACACACACACACAGTACAAATACATATTCCAGAGGCTAAAGACTTTGGTAAAATAGTAACAGACTAAAACCCATATTCTTAAAACCTATAGAAACCTTTTTATTTTATTTTTTTTTTTACATTTATTTATTTTTGAGACAGAGAGGGACAGAGCATGAACGGGGAAGGGTCAGAGAGAGAGGGAGACACAGGATCTGAAACAGGCTCCAGGCTCTGAGCTGTCAGCACAGAGCCCGATGCGGGGCTCGAACTCACGGACCGTGAGATCATGACCTGAGTTGAAGTCGGTCGCCCAACCGACTGAGCCACCCAGGCGCCCCTGGAAACCTTTTTAAAGGAACAGAAACTGGGAACTAAACTCCCACCTGTAATGAAACAGAAAGGGCTCAAATCCCAAACTGCAAACTATGAATAATATTTATCAATTATAGTGAATTTGGTCAAAAGAGAAACTAGAAAGCTGATATAGCAATGAATTGCTTATATATACCATATTAATTTTTCTATGGCACAAATAATTAACTCAGAAAACTATGAGATGAAAAAGAAGAAAAAAGATATTTACCAGCTTTGAAACTGTTTACCAGAGTCAATTAATCTGCAGTAAACACAGCACCACCACATCTCACAGGTGTGCGCGCACACACACACACACACACACACACACACACACACACACAACGGTCACTGTGAACTTAGCTTACTTCTTGCCTGAAAAAGCATGAACACAGAAAGCTGAGAGAAGACATGTCATTAGAAAGTTGAGGAGAAATTTTCTGAGACAACATATTCAATGTGAAAGTGCCAACTTTTAGGCCACTGCCTCCAATTCCAGCATAAATTATAGGCCTTGATTATACCACCATTCCAAAAGAACAATATAGAGAAATTACACAACTTGGAATTAACTTATATATTTTATACACACACACACACACACACACACACACACACATATACACACATACATACATATACACACACATATACATATACACACATATATATATTTCAGTATTAAAAATCAGAAGTACAAGATTGCATTTCCTTGTTTTCTTTAAATTAATTTGATCTGGCTTCAATCTGCATACTGTGAAGTTAATGGGAAAATCTGGCTCTTTCTTGGGGCTCCTTGATCAGACCAATGTTCTGAGTGTGAGGGAGGCCACTGTCATCCTCAGGCTTCAATTCACACTGATGAAAACTGACACGGTAGGACACCTGAGTGGCTCAGTTGGTCAGGCATCTAACTTCAGCTAAGGTCATGATCTCACAGTTCGTGAGTTCAAGCCCCACATCAGGCTCTGTGCTGACAGCTCAGAGCGTGGAGCCTGCTTCAGATTCTGTGTCTCCTTCTCTCTGTCCCTTCCCCACTCATGCTTTCTCTCTCAAAAGTAAATAAACATTTAAAAAAATGAGATGGTTTTTATCTCAGCCTTCACCAATTCCTTAAAGGCTGCTACTTCTGCTAGTTTCTATAAGTCTTAAGGAAGTGCAAATGCCCAGGTCTTCAGAGTCACCTTCCTAATAGCACTAGGTGGTCAAAGGCATCCTTCTTGAGTTCTTAATACATCCCAAGAGTACTGATGGTGATCATTTTGAAAAATGTCCCTCTTCTCTCCCACCATCTCTTTCCTATGAAGCCTCAAATATGACCTCAAACACTGGTTCTCAATAATTTCTCTGTCCTCTTATAGGACAGTAAACTGAATCCCTTAATCAGTTTTAGGCTTATAAAACAGAAAAGAGGCATAAGCAACTTTGCTTGTACTCCTGAGACATAAATCTTTTCTGAAGTAAAAAGGATTCAAAAGAATATGACCACTAACTTGAAATAAAGTAAGAAAAAGTATACGGTCACAGAAAAAAACACAAATGTATAATCCAACCAAAAATAGATACTACAAAAAGAAGAAAAATCATCTTTAAGAAACCACACAAAATTTTAGAAAAATATTCCACTATACCATTGAAAACACTAATAAAAAGTATTAAAGAGAACAAAGAAATATGAGATTACAAAAGAAGTTGAAACATAAAATAAATAGAAATCATGAATCAGTTGAAGGACAACAGATACAGCTGAAAATAGAAAATGATGAATTCATTTAATTAACTCATTATTTTACTCATTCAACAAATTAAGAATGTCAGGTACTGTTTTAGTACTGGGAATATAATGACAAGAATAAACTACAGAAGGGAAAGGAAAAACAAAACAAAAAACAAGCTCTGAAAGAATATGAAGATAAGAAAATACATGTCCAACATATGGATATTAGGCATCAGAAAGATAAAAAGCAATGAAAAATATTCAAAGTCAGAAATAGATAAAATTTCCCAAGATGTAAGAAACCAAGATCCACAAATAAAAAGTACATACAGTTCTGAAGGCAAATAATAGAGAACAATCCACACTAAGATACAGCTTGGTGAATTATCAGTTAAAATTAAGTCTAACTTTGATAGAAAAATAGATTATAATGACTTAAATAAGAGAGAAGTCTGTTTCTCGTATGTAAGTGTGGAGGCAGGCATCACAAGGTGAAAGTGGTCTCTGTTTCTTAATGTCCTTAGGGACCATGAACTTTCCAGCTTACTACTCTACCAGCCTCAGCGAAGTCTTTTGTCTCATAGTCCAAGGAAGCATACATTGTCCTGAATGGAGAACAGAATAGAATGAGAACAGCAAAAGACTCATGCCAGCTGTCCAGATACAGCTTCAAGAAGCTGCTACTCAGTATTTCCCCTTATATCCCAGCAACCATCTATTTTGTTAGATGGTCGTGTCATTTTAAATACAAATATAAAATTTATATTACAAATGGAACAGGAGGAAAGTAAATTTTTGAGGACAACTAGCTATCTCTACCACAAAATTGGATGTGAACTTTAAGGATAAAGAAAGAACTCTGTGGACATCCATAAACAAAATTCACCTACAATTAGGAAATTTTGAAATTTGTCTAATTATCTTCTACAAAGTAACTCATCATACCAATGCATACTAATTCAATGATACCCTATGATAAACTAAGGACCAGTCAATACAGTTTCATTAACCATTTGCAAATGATAGCATTTCTAGAGGTCTATGTTCCAGGTTCTATTCTATGAGCTTTATATTTGTTGTCTTATTTATGACAAAAGCTTGTGAGTTAGTATTGATATTAAGCATTCAGAGATAATTGTTAAGCAACAAAGGCATTGATGAGATGAGTAAGTTGTCTGATGTAAAATAGCAAGGTGATGACTCTAGAATTCAAGCCCATCTGGCTCTTAACTCTATTTCTTATCCATCACAGTATAATGACTCTTCAGTTACAAAGATACAAAAGAATATAGACTTAATGAAAATGAAAAAAGTATCATTAAATAGAAGGCAACTTTCATAATTTTCCCTTCATTTTAAAAATTACAGAATCAATTTCTTAATCCATTGTCATTGCTGATATTAAAATAAGGTACATAACATAAAATACTCAGTCCCTAATGTCATTTCTCTTTGCATATGTAACCATGTACTAACGTGCAACTACTTAGAGTCCAAAAGTGGAATGATTAGGTCAATGGATATGTGCAAGTTTATTTTGACATGTATGACAATATTGCTTTTCAGACAGGATTTGCCAACAATAAAATGCCACTTCTCCATATTCTTTCCAATACACTTATTTGTAAAAATTTTTGCCAATCTCACTGGACAAAAAGAACCTCATTAAGATTTTATTTTTCATTCTCATTCTAATTATATTTATTAAAAAAAAGAGAAGTCACGGGAGGAGCCAAGATGGCAGAACATCATGGAAGTTTTTTGGGTGTCTCACGTCCATGAAATATAGCCAGACCAACACTAAACCATCCTGAACACCCAGAAAACTGACTGGAGGATTAACACAACAATCTGCACAACCTGAACCACGGAATTCAGCAGGTATGTGGCATGGAGAGGTGAATTTGGGGAAGGAGAAGCGGCAGAGGGTAGGGAACTGCTTTTGTGGGCAGAGAGAGGACAGAGACTGGGAAGGGGAGGAGAATATGGGAAAAGCACCCCTCCCCAAAAGCAGCTGGAGAGAAAGTGGGAAATTGGAAACAGCCGCAGGGACTAAAATAAAAAGGGAGAAAAGAGAAAGGAGAGGGTTTAAACTCCATTAAGACTGTAGACAAGGGGAGTACAAAGGCTGCAACTCCGCAGCTTGATACCTGGCGGTGCTCTTGTGGGAAAGGTGAATCCCCAGGAACAGAGTGGGGTCCGGGAGGTTCTCGGGACACACGGGAAAAAGCGGTTCCACTGCTGGAAAGACATTTGGTAGAGACTGTTGAAGCCACCTGGTCCCAGCAGACCCCGGAAGCAGCCACATTCGCTGCTGCTGGGGCAAGGTCGTTAAGGGTGAAGACTGGTGCCAGACGTGTGGTGTGATTTTCCATAATCCCTGAAACGCTGATGCTACACTGTCTCATGAACTATTTTGGGGGCGGGCTGGCACCTGGCCAGTCTCAGGGCACGGGCAGCAGCAGGGTCCAGTGGGCGTTCCTGGATGCAACTGACATTCAGCCATTGCTCATTCAGCCATTGCTTGGTGAGACCCTCCTGCAGAGGGGCGGAACGGGTCAAAGCCACAGTCCTTATCAAGTAAGGAGCCGGGGAGAACAAACACATCTAAGACAAAACTTGGGAGAGAGGTACTGCCTGGGGCTCGGTCACGGACAGTGTGGAAGTGGGGAGTGGATGGAAGCTGAAGACAAAGGACTGGTGTGTGATTGATGATCAGGGAGAACAGAATTCTGATACTAGAGACTAGGTAGCTGGGTAATGCCATTTTCACTGCTCTCACACATGCACATATGCACCTACGAGCACCGCAACAATCCACCCCAGTAGGCTAGCAGCGCCATCTAGTGGACAGCGGAGCTGTGACTGGGCCAACTTCACTCTTCAAGAACACAAGCCTCACCGCTGGCTTAATTTGTGGACTATAAAGAGCTACACATGGACTGACTTCTAGGGGAAAACGAAGTAATTTCAGTCCTACCTCAATCTGTTAGTAGGTTTATCTATTCAATTTTCTTTCTTTTTTTTTCTTTTTCTCTTTCACACTTCTTTTCTTTTTCTTGAATACAGGAAGAGAAATTCATTTTTATTTTCATTTTTTATTAAACATATTTTTATTTAATTTTCTTCCTATATTTTTTACTTTTGTGTAAATTTTTTTCAAATTCTATTTTACTTCAATCATTTTATTTTAGTCTACTTCAGTGTATTCACCTTTTCAAATTTTCAAACAATTTCCTTTTTTCTGTTTTCCTTTTTTTCTTTTTCGTTTCTTTTTTTCTTGAATGCAAAAAGAAAAACTTCATTTTTACTTTCAACTTCTATTAAAATATTTTCATTTAATTTTTTTACTATATTTTTTGCTTTTATGTAAATTTTTTCAAATTCTATTTTACTTCCATCATTTTATTTTAGTCTACTACAGTGTATTCACTTCTTCAAATTTTCAAATGTTTTTTTCTTTTTTTAATCTTTTTTCTCTTTTTCACTTCTTTTCTTTTGTCTTGAATACAGAAAAAATTCATATTTATTTTTAACTTTTATTAAAAATATTTTTCTTGGGGCGCCTGGGTGGCTCAGTGGGTTAAGCGGCCAACTTCAGCTCAGGTCATGACCTCACAGTCCGTGGGTTCGAGCCCCGCGTCGGGCTCTGTGCTGACAGCTAGGGCCTGGAGCCTGTTTCAGATTCTGTGTCTCCCTCTCTCTGACCCTCCCCCGTTCATGCTCTGTCTCTCTCTGTCTCAAAAATAAATAAACGTTAAAAAAATTTTTTTAAAAATATTTTTAATTGTTTTTACTATATTCTTTAATTTGCATATATTTTTTCAAATTCTATTTTACCCCCATCATCTCATTTTAGTCTACTTCATTTTTTCAAATTCTCAAACGATAACCTTTTTTTTCTTCCACCCCCCACCCTTTTTTTTTCTCTAATCTGTCAAACCACTTTCAACACCCAGACCAAAACACACCTAGGATCAAGCACCATCTATTCAATTTGTGTGTGTGTTTAATTTTTAACTTTAATATATTTTTTAATTTTAACTTTTTTTGATTTCAATTTTTCTACCTTATTAATTCCTTTTCTCCCTTCAAAACGGTAAAATGAAGGAATTCACCCCAAAAGAAAGAGCACGAAGAAACGACAGCCAGGAATTTAACCAACACAGATACAAGCAACATGTCTGAACCAGAATTTAGAATCACGATAATAAGAATACTAGCTGGAGTCAAAAACAGATTAGAATCCCTTTCTGCAGAGATAAAAGAAGTAAAAAATAGAATGAAATTAAAAATGCCATAACTGAGCTGCAATCACGGATGGATGCCATGGCGGCAAGGATGGGTACGGCAGAACAGAGAACCAGCGATATAGAGGACAAACATGTAGAGAATAACGAAGCAGAAAAAAAGAGGGAGATTAAGGCAAAAGAGCACGGTTTAAGAATTAGAGAAATCAGTGACTCATTAAAAAGGAACTACATCAGAATCACAGGGGTCCCAGAGGAGGAAGAGAGAGAAACAGGGGTAAGAAGGGTTATGTGAGCAAATCATAGCAGAAAACTTTCATAACCTGGGGAAAGACACAGACATCAAAATCCAGGAAGCACAGAGGATCCCCATTAGATTCAACAAAAACTGACCGTCAACATGGCATATCATAGTCAAATTCACAAAATACTCAGGCAAGGAGAGAAATGTGAAAGCAGCAAGGGAAAAAAGAGTCCCTAACCTACAAGGGAAGACAGATCAGGTTTGCAGCAGACCTATCCACAGAAACTTGGCAGGCCAGAAAGGAGTGGCAGGATATATTCAGTGTGCTGAATCAGAAACATATGTAGCCAAGGATTCTTTATCCAGCAAGGCTGTCATTCAAAACAGAAGGAGAGATAAAAAGTTTCCCAGACAAACAAAAATTAAAGGAGTTTGTGACCACTAAACCAGCCCTGCAAGAAATTTTAAGGGAGAATCTCTGAGGGGAGAAAAGATGAAAAAAAAAATTTTATATATATATCAAAAGCAACAAAGATTAGAAAGGACCAGAGAACACCACCAGAAACTCCAACTCTACAAGCATCATAATGGCAATAAATTCATATCTTTCAGTACTCACTCTAAACGTCAATGGACTCAATGCTCCTATCAAAAGACATAGGGTAACAGAATGGATAAGAAAAAAAGATCCATCTATATGCTGTTTACAAGAGACCCACTTTAGACCTAAAGACACCTTCAGATTGAAAATAAGGGGATGGAGAACCATCTATCATGGTAATGGTCAACAAAAGAAAGCCAGAGTAGCCACACTTATATTAGACAATCTAGACTTTATTTTATTTTAATTTTTTTTAAGGTTTTATTTATTTTTGAGACAGGGAGAGACAGAGCATGAACAGGGAGGGTCAGAGAGAGGGAGACACAGAATCTGAAACAGGCTCCAGGCTCTAGCTGTCAGCACAGAGCCCAACGCGGGGCTCGAACTCATGGACCGTGAGATCATGACCTGAGGCGAAGTTGGCCGCTTAACCGACTGAGCTACCCAGGTGTCCCGAGACTTTAAAATACTGTATCAAGAGATGCAGAAGGGCATTATATTATAATCAAGGGATCTGCAGACCAAGAAGACCTAACAATTGTAAACATTTATGCACCAAATGTGGAAGAACCCAAATACAGAAGTCAATTAATCACAAACATAAAGAAACTCATCGATAGTAATACCATAATAGTAGGAGACTTCAACATCCCACTCACAGCAATGGACAGATCACCTAATCAAAAAATCAACAAGGAAACAATGGCTTTGAATGATACACTGGACCAGATGGACTTAACAGATACATTCAGAACATTTCATCCTAAAGCAGCAGAATTTACATTCTTCTCCAGTGCACATGGAACGTTCTCCAGAATAGACCATATACTGGGACACAAATCAGCCCTAAGTAAGTACAAAAAGATCGAGATTATACCGTGCATATTTTCAGACCACAGTGCTATGAAACTCGTAATCAGCCACAAGAAAAAATTTGGAAAGGTAACAAATACTTGGAGACTGAAGAACATCCTACAAAAGAATGAATGGGCGGGGCACCTGGGCGGCTCAGTTGGTTGAGCGTCCGACTTTGGCTTAGGTCATGACCTCGCGGTCTGTGGGTTCAAGCCCAGCATCAGGCTCTGTGCTGACAGCGCAGAGCCTGGAGCCTGCTTTGGATTCTGTGTATGTGTCTCTCTCTCTGCCCCTCCCCTACTCATGTTCTGTCTCTCTGTCAAAAATAAATAAACATTAAAAAAAAATTATTTTCATTAAAAAAAAAAAAAAGAATGAATGGGCTAACCAGCAGTTAAACAGGAAATTAAAAACTATATGGAAGTCAATGAAAATGATAACACCACAACCCAAAACCACAGAACTGGAATAAAGAAATCATTGTTGCATTATACGCTAACTAACTTGGATGTAAATTTAAAAAAAATAAATAATAAAATTTAAAGAAAAAAAGAGAGAAGTCACAAATTACCAATAGCAGGAAGCAGAGTGATAATATCACTACAAAATTTGTCATATAATAAAAGAATAATAATATTAAGAATGATATTATGGAAATACATTTGACAATTTCCATGACAATGAAATAGGAAATTATTTTAAAGGCCTAAATAACTGAAATTCATTAAAGAATGTGTAGAGAATCAGAAAAAAAAAAACTATTATCTATTAAATAGATGGAATATATTGCTAAAATCCATCCCACAAAACCTCCAGGCCTGGACAGCTTCATTAGTGAATTTGCTAAACAATTACAGAAGAAATAATACCAGATACACTCAAATTCATCCAGAAAGTTGAAAAGGAGGAAATATTTTTCAACTCACCATATAAGGCCAGTATTATACTGACACCAAAATCAAACAAAGGCATTACAAGATGTGATGGTTAATTTTGTATATCAACTTGGCTGGGCCACAATATTGAGATATTTGGTCAAACATTACTCTAGATCTTTCTGAGCTTTTTGGTTTTTGTTTTTTATTGAGATTAACATCTCATTGGTAGACTAAAGTAAAGTAGGTTGCCCTCCATAATATGGGTGGGCCTCATCCAGTAATTTGAAGGCCTCAATAGAATAAAGATGGACTTCCTTCCCTGGGCAAGAAGGAATTCTGCCAGCAGATGGCCTCTGGACTTGAACTGCAATATCAGCTCTTCTTAAGTCTCTGGGCTGCTAACCTATGCTATGAATTTTGAGCTTTCCAGTTTCTATAATCCCATGAGCCAACTCCTTAAAATAAATCTCTCTGTGTACATAAATGAACACATCCTATTGCTTCTGTCTCTCTGGAGAACACTAATCTACAAGAAAATGAATATCCTTCATGAACAGAGATGTCAAATTCTGAACAAACTTTTAGGAAATCAAATATAACAATGAATAAAAAGGAAAATCCCTCATGACAAAGTGGTGTTTATCAAAAGAATGCAAGGTCTGACTAACATCTGAAAAATCAGTGCAATTTGCCATATTAACAGTATTATGGGATCATATGAATATAGTCACAAAAAAGTAATTGACAAAATCCAACAGTGCTCACTTCTGATAAAAAAAAAAAAACCTCTGCAAGCTAAGAATCAAAGAAAATTTCCTCAACCTAATAAAAAGCATCTATAAAAAACTTACAGCTAACATCATCCTTGACAAAGACAATGTCTTCCCCCATGACCAGGAGAAGACAAGGCCTTTGCACTTGAAATTTCATTATCTTTATCTAACACTATCCAGGGCAGTGAGGCAAGAAGAAGAAATAAAAGGCATCCCCCAAATAAAGGGATAATTAAAATGTCTTCAATTGCAGATGAAATTATCTTCTATGTATAAAGTAAGATGGAATGTACCAGAAAGCTACTAAAAATCAGAAAATAATTTAGCCTAAATTACCAAGTGTATTTCTATTTACTGGCAGGGAACAACTAGAAGTTGAAATTTTAAAAACACCATTTTTAATAGCTCAAAAATATGAAATAGGGATAAACCTGAAAAAATATGTGAAAGACATGTACACTGTAAAACATAGCTGTGAGAAATTAAAGACTTAAATACAGAGATATATTTTGCTTATGGGTCAGAAGATTCAACATTGGTAAAATGTCAATCTCTCCAGAAAAATGCATAGATCTAACATAATTCTAATCAAAATGACATTTTTGTAGAAATTGATAATTTGCTTCTAAAATTCATTTGAAAAAGGAAGTAGAATGTCTAAAACACCTTTGAAAAATTAGAACAAAGGACCCACACTTAATGATTTTTAGATTAGAAAACTACAGTATTGAAGACAGATTATATTAGTATCAAGACAAACAGATGAATGGAATACAAATAATTTAGAAATAGACCCACACATGTATGGACACTGCCTTTTTTTTTTTTTTCCAACATTTTTTATTTATTTTTGGGACAGAGAGAGACAGAGCATGAACGGGGGAGGGGCAGAGAGAGAGGGAGACACAGAATCGGAAACAGGCTCCAGGCTCCGGGCCATCAGCCCAGAGCCCGACGCGGGGCTCGAACTCACGGACCGCGAGATCTGACCTGGCTGAAGTCGGACGCTTAACCGACTGCGCCACCCAGGCGCCCCGACAACTGCCTTTTGATAAAGGTGTAAGGACAATTCAGTGGACAAGGGAGTCCTTTCAACAAATGGTACTGGAAGAATTAAATAATCACATGCAAAAAAAAAAAAAAAAAAAAGACCTTTGATCCATAACTTGGCACAATATATAAAAATTAACTTAAAATAGATCACATACCTAAATGTAAAATCAACAATTTTAAAGCTTCTATGAAAAAAATGCCTTCTTGAACTTGTTTAATGAAACATTATCTTACATATAAAAGGATGATCTGTTTAAGAAAAAAAGTGCTACTTGTAATTTTACTTTATCCAAATTATAAATTCTTGCTCATCAAAAGACACTGTTAAGAAAATTAAACTACAAACCACAGACTGGAAAAATTTTGAAAAACACGTGTCTGATGAAGGATATATACCCCAGAATATATGAGAAACCCCCAAAGCTCCATAAGAAAATAACTAAAATCATGGGCAAAACTTCTGAATATACACTTCACCAACAATATTATGAATTACAAAAAAACTGCATGAAAAATGCTGAACATCTTTGATCACTGGAGAAATTAAAACCACAATGGCTCAGTTGGATGAGAGACCTACTCTTGATTTTGGCTCTGGTCATGATCCCAGGGTCATGGAATTGAGCCCTGCATCGGCTCTGCAGTAAGCATGGAAGCTGCTTAAGATTCTCTTCCCCTCTGCCCCACTCAGGCTCTCTAACAAGAAAAAAATAAAAATAATAAAAATAAAAAAACAAAACAAGCTACCATTACACACATATTAGAATGTCTAAATTCAAGGAAAAAAAGACGATGAAAGTATTGGAGAGGATATGGAGTAACTGAAATTCTCACACAGTGTCAATGGGAATGTAAAATAGCACTGCCACTATGGAAAACATTTTGCCAGTTTCTTTGAAAGTTTGATGTATTTTTACCATATGTTCCAACTTTCGCGTTCCTAAGTAGTATCCAAGGGAAACTAAAATTCATGTCCACATAAGAACTTATATATGCATGTTCACAGCAGCTTTATTTGTAATAGCAAAAACTGGAAACAACCCAAATATCCATCAATCAATGAATAGTTAAACAAACTGTGGTATATACATGCAATGAAATACCACTTAACACTAAAAACATGAACTACTGATAACATGCTACAGCATGGATAAACCTTTGTTTATCGTCAATAGAAGAAGCCAGACAAGGGGTGCCTGGGTGGTTCAGTCAGTTAAGCGGCCGGCTTTGGGTCAGGTCATAATCTCATGGTTAGTGAATTCATGCCCCACGTTGGGCTCTGGGCAGACAGCTCAGAGCCTGGAGCTTGCTTCAGATTCTGTGTCTCCCTCTCTCTCTGCCCCTCTGTGACTTGTGCTCTTTCTCTGTCTCTCAAAAATAAATAAAAACATTAAAAAAAATTAATAAGCCAGACAAAATGAGTATATCCTATACACATAAAGAGGAAGGTGGTAGGAAAGATCAAGTGTGAAAGATTACCAGAGGCAAGAGGAAATTTGAGGGGTAATAGGCTCATTACACTGACTATACTGATAACTTCATGCATGTATGTGTATGTCAAAATTTATCAAATTAGTGCAATTTACAGTATGTATATTATACTTCAATAAAGCTGTTTAAAATAAAACACAAACAATAGCTAAGAAAAATTATTTTAAAATGACATTTAAGAAATGCAATCTATTTATTTATTTAACCCTTATGGAGAAGGGGGAGTGATGTTTTGGAGTAATAGTAAGACCATATAATTTATTTGAAGTAATTTTTCTCATTCTCCTTTTTTCTTCCATACGACTCCAAATCCATGTTTTTGCAGCAAACATACCTTTCCTATTTAGGTATGTTAAACAACATTCAGCAATACCTAGAAAATAGCTTTGTATTAAAAATCCTGAACCATTAGCACTCTAACTTTTAAGCCTAAGAGCATGAGAGAAATGTTTTGTGTTGTATTTCATGAACCCACTATATCCTGTTAAAGTGAATCAAGACGTGGCACAGAAATTAGTCACACAAGCACTAAAAACTGTGAAGATATTGAGAAACCATTCTATCTCCAAAGCCTTCCTTCTCCAAGAACTTGGTTGGGAGGGCTACCTTAGTGCCTAGCAAGGTTGAAACCATGGAGCTCTGAACAACAGTCAACATCAATGAGGGGAGTGAGAGAGATCTTTTCTTTGAAACAGGGTAAGTGGAGATTGGAGGGAAGATGGCGGCGTAGGAGGACGCTGGGCTCACCGCGCGTCCTGCCGATCACATAGATTCCACCTACACCTGCCTAAATAACCCAGAAAACCTCCAGAGGATTAGCAGAACGGAGTCTCCGGAGCCAAGCCCAGACAAGAGGCCCACGGAAGAGGGTAGGAAGGGCGGTGAGGCGGTGCCCGCTCCACGGACTGGCGGGAGGGAGCCGGGACGGAGGGGCGGCTCGCCGGCCAAGCAGAGCCCCCTAGTCTGGCTGGCAAAAGCGGAGGGGCCGGACGGATGGAGTGTGTTCCGACAGCAAGCGCAACTTAGCGTCTGGGAGGTCATAAGTTAACAGCTCTGCTCGGAAAGCGGGAAGGCTGGAGGACAAAGGGAGGGAGAGCTGCTGAGCCCCCGGACGGCAGAGCTCAGCTTGGCGGGGAACAAAGGCGCCAGCGCCATCTCCCCCGCCCATCCCCCAGCCAAAATCCCAAAGGGAACCAGTTCCTGCCAGGGAACTTGCTCGCTCCTCGCAAACACCCAACTCTGTGCTTCTGCGGAGCCAAACCTCCGGCAGCGGATCTGACTCCCTCCCGCTGCCACAGGGCCCCTCCTGAAGTGGATCACCTAAGGAGAAGCGAGCTAAGCCTGCCCTTCCTGCCCCCGTGCACCTCGCCTACCCACCCCAGCTAATACGCCAGATCCCCAGCACCACAAGCCTGGCAGTGTGCGAGTAGCCCAGACGGGCCACGCCACCCCACAGTGAATCCCGCCCCTAGGAGAGGGGAAGAGAAGGCACACACCAGTCTGACTGTGGCCCCAGCGGTGGGCTGGGGGCAGACATCAGGTCGGACTGCGGCCCTGCCCACCAACTCCAGTTATACACCACAGCACGAGGGAAGTGCCCTGCAGGTCCTCACCACTCCAGGGACTATCCAAAATGACCAAACGGAAGAATTCCCCTCAGAAGAATCTCCAGGAAATAACAACAGCTAATGAACTGATCAAAAAGGATTTAAATAATAAACAGAAAGTGAATTTAGAATAATAGTCACAAACTTAATTGCTGGGCTTGAAAACAGTATAGAGGACAGCAGAGAATCTCTTGCCACAGAGATCAAGGGACTAAGGAACAGTCACGAGGAGCTGAAAAGCGCTTTAAATGAAATGCAAAACAAAACGGAAATCACGACGGCTCAGATTGAAGAGGCAGAGGAGAGAATAGGTGAACTAGAAGATAAAGTTATGGAAAAAGAGGACTGAGAGAAAGAGATAAAAAAATCCAGGAGTATGAGGGGAAAATTAGAGAACTAAGTGATACACTAAAAAGAAATAATATACGCATAATTGGTATCCCAGAGGAGGAAGAGAGAGGGAAAGGTGCTGAAGGGGTACTTGAAGAAATTATAGCTGAGAACTTCCCTGAACTGGGGAAGGAAAAAGGCATTGAAATCCAAGAGGCACAGAGAACTCCCTTCAGACGTAACTTGAATCGATCTTCTGCACGACATATCATAGTGAAACTGGCAAAATACAAGGATAAAGAGAAAATTCTCAAAGCAGCAAGGGATAAACATGCCCTCACATATAAAGGGAGACCTATAAGACTCGTGACTGATCTCTCTTTTGAAACTTGGCAGGCCAGAAAGGCTTGGCACGATATCTTCAGTGTGCTAAACAGAAAAAATATGCAGCCGAGAATCGTTTATCCAGCAAGTCTGTCATTTAGAATAGAAGGAGAGATAAAGGTCTTCCCAAACAAACAAAAACTGAAGGAATTTGTCACCACGAAACCAGCCCTACAAGAGATCTTAAGGGGGACCCTGTGAGACAAAGTACCAGAGACATCACTACAAGCATAAAACATACAGACATCACAATGACTCTAAACCCGTATCTTTCTATAATATCACTGAATGTAAATGGATTAAATGCGCCAACCAAAAGACATAGGGTATCAGAATGGATAAAAAAACAAGACCCATCTATTTGCTGTCTACAAGAGACTCATTTTAGATCTGAGGACACCTTTAGATTGAGAGTGAGGGGATGGAGAACTATTTATCATGCTACTGGAAGCCAAAAGAAAGCTGGAGTAGCCATACTTATATCAGACAAACTAGACTTTAAATTAAAGGCTGTAACAAGAGATGAAGAAGGGCATTATATAATTACAGGGTCTATCCATCAGAAGAGCTCACAATTATAAATGTCTATGCGCCGAATACCGGAGCCCCCAGATATATAAAACAATTACTCATAAACATAAGCAACCTTATTGATAAGAATGTGGTCATTGCAGGGGACTTTAACACCCCACTTACAGAAATGGATACATCATCTAGACACACGGTCAATAAAGAAACAAGGGCCCTGAATGATACATTGGATCAGATGGACTTGACAGATATATTTAGAACTCTGCATCTCAAAGCAACAGAATATACTTTCTTCTCGAGTGCACATGGAACGTTCTCCAAGATAGATCATATACTGGGTCACAAAACAGCCCTTCATAAGTTTACAAGAATTGAAATCATACCATGCATACTTTCAGACCACAATGCTATGAAGCTTGAAATCAACCACAGGAAAAAGTCTGGAAAACCTCCAAAAGCATGGAGGTTAAAGAACACCCTACTAACGAATGAGTGGGTCAACCAGGCAATTAGAGAAGAAATTAAAAAATATATGGAAACAAACGAAAATGAAAATACAACAATCCAAATGCTTTGGGACGCAGCGAAGGCAGTCCTGAGAGGAAAATACATTGCAATCCAGGCCTATCTCAAGAAACAAGAAAAATCCCAAATACAAAATCTAACAGCACACCTAAAGGAAATAGAAGCAGAACAGCAAAGGCAGCCTAAACCCAGCAGAAGAAGAGAAATCATAAAGATCAGAGCAGAAATAAACAATATAGAATCTAAAAAAACTGTAGAGCAGATCAACGAAACCAAGAGTTGGTTTTTTGAAAAAATAAACAAAATTGACAAACCTCTAGCCAGGCTTCTCAAAAAGAAAAGGGAGATGACCCAAATAGATAAAATCATGAATGAAAATGGAATGATCACAACCAATCCCTCAGAGATACAAACAATTATCAGGGAATACTATGAAAAATTATATGCCAACAAATTGGACAACCTGGAAGAAATGGACAAATTCCTAAACACCCACACTCTTCCAAAACTCAATCAGAAGGAAATAGAAAGCTTGAACAGACCCATAACCAGCGAAGAAATCGAATCGGTTATCAAAAATCTCCCAACAAATAAGAGTCCAGGACCAGATGGCTTCCCAGGGGAGTTCTACCAGACGTTTAAAGCAGAGATAATACCTATCCTTCTCAAGCTATTCCAAGAAATAGAAAGGGAAGGAAAACTTCCAGACTCATTCTATGAAGCCAGTATTACTTTGATTCCTAAACCAGACAGAGACCCAGGAAAAAAAGAGAACTACAGGCCAATATCCCTGATGAATATGGATGCAAAAATTCTCAATAAGATACTAGCAAATCGAATTCAACAGCATAGAAAAAGAATTATTCACCATGATCAAGTGGGATTCATTCCTGGGATGCAGGGCTGGTTCAACATTCGCAAATCAATAAGTGTGATACATCACATTAACAAAAAAAAAGAGAAGAACCATATGATCCTGTCAATCGATGCAGAAAAGGCCTTTGACAAAATCCAGCACCTTTCTTAATAAAAACCCTTGAGAAAGTCGGGATAGAAGGAACATACTTAAACATCATAAAAGCCATTTATGAAAAGCCCACAGCTAACATTATCCTCAACAGGGAAAAACTGAGAGCTTTTTCCCTGAGATCAGGAACACGACAGGGATGCCCACTCTCACCGCTGTTGTTTAACATAGTGCTGGAAGTTCTAGCTTCAGCAATCAGACAACAAAAGGAAATCAAAGGCATCAAAATTGGCAAAGATGAAGTCAAGCTTTCGCTTTTTGCAGATGACATGATATTATACATGGAAAATCCGATAGACTCCACCAAAAGTCTGCTAGAACTGATACATGAATTCAGCAAAGTTGCAGGATACAAAATCAGTGTACAGAAATCAGTTGCATTCTTATTCACTAACAATGAAGCAACAGAAAGACAAATCAAGAAACTGATCCCATTCACAATTGCACCAAGAAGCATAAAATACCTAGGAATAAATCTAACCAAAGATGTAAAAGATCTGTATGCTGAAAACTATAGAAAGCTTATGCAGGTAATTGAAGAAGATATAAAGAAATGGAAAGACATTCCCTGCTCATGGATTGGAAGAATAAATATTGTCAAAATGTCAATACTACACAAAGCTATCTACACATTCAATGCAATCCCAATCAAAATTGTGCCAGCATTCTTCTCGAAACTAGAACAAGCAATCCTAAAATTCCTATGGAACCACAAAAGGCCCCGAATAGCCAAAGTCATTTTGAAGAAGAAGACCAAAGCAGGAGGCATCACAATCCCAGACTTTAGCCTCTACTACAAAGCTGTCATCATCAAGACAGCATGGTATTGGCATAAAAACAGACACATAGACCAATGGAATAGAATAGAAACCCCAGAACTAGACCCACAAACGTATGGCCAACTCATCTTTGACAAAGCAGGAAAGAACATCCAATGGAAAAAAGACAGTCTCTTTAACAAATGGTGCTGGGAGAACTGGACAGCAACATGCAGAAGGTTGAAACTAGACCACTTTCTCACACCATTCACAAAAATAAACTCAAAATGGATAAAGGACCTGAATGTGAGACAGGAAACCATCAAAACCTTAGAGGAGAAAGCAGGAAAAGACCTCTCTGACCTCAGCCGTAGCAATCTCTTACTCGGCACATCCCCAAAGGCAAGGGAATTAAAAGCAAAAGTGAATTACTGGGACCTTATGAAGATAAAAAGCTTCTGCACAGCAAAGGAAACAACCAACAAAACTAAAAGGCAACCAACGGAATGGGAAAAGATATTTGCAAATGACACATCGGACAAAGGGCTAGTATCCAAAATCTATAAAGAGCTCATCAAACTCCACACCCGAAAAACAAATAACCCAGTGAAGAAATGGGCAGAAAACATGAATAGACACTTCTCTAAAGAAGACATCCGGATGGCCAACAGGCACATGAAAAGATGTTCAACGTCGCTCCTTATCAGGGAAATACAAATCAAAACCACACTCAGATATCACCTCACGCCAGTCAGAGTGGCCAAAATGAAGAAATCAGGAGACTATAGATGCTGGAGAGGATGTGGAGACACGGGAAGCCTCTTGCACTGTTGGTGGGAATGCAAACTGGTGCAGCCGCTCTGGAAAGCAGTGTGGAGGTTCCTCAGAAAATTAAAAATAGACCTACCCTATGACCCAGCAATAGCACTGCTAGGAATTTATCCAAGGGATACAGGAGTACTGATGCATAGGGGCACTTGTACCCCAATGTTTATAGCAGCACTCTCAACAATAGCCAAATTATGGAAAGAGCCTAAATGTCCATCAACTGATGAATGGATAAAGAAATTGTGGTTTATATACACAATGGAATACTACGTGGCAATGAGAAAAAATGAAATATGGCCCTTTGTAGCAACGTGGATGGAACTGGAGAGTGTGATGCTAAGTGAAGTAAGCCATACAGAGAAAGACAGATACCATATGGTTTCACTCTTATGGGGATCCTGAGAAACGTAACAGAAACCCATGGGGGAGGGGAAGGAAAAAAAAAAAAGAGGTTAGAGTGGGAGAGAGCCAAAGCATAAGAGACTGTTAAAAACTGAGAACAAACCGAGGGTTGATGGGGGGGTGGGAGGGAGGGCAGGGTGGGTGATGGGTATTGAGGAGGGCCCCTTTTGGGATGAGCACTGGGTGTTGTATGGAAACCCAATTTGACAGTAAATTTCATATATTAAAAAAAAAAAAAAA